>NC_083347.1:123321668-123638062 GCF_019175385.1 Lycium barbarum | reverse complement strand
TGGATAGAGTGCGGAAATTAAAGAGTCAAATGACACGGTTGACTGCTCGTGTACAAAAGGTTAGAACCTATTAATTAAGTTACATTGACAACTTTCTTATTTATGTTTTCATTTTTATTAGTCTGTTCTAACAGGCTGAATAATATGTAAATCCTTTGAACCTTTCCTCTTCAGATTGTTGAGGATATTTTGTGAAAGAGGCGTGTTTTGTGATATAGCTTTATTTCATTGAAAAATGTCTCTTCATGATCACTGAATCCAGCCTTCATGTCGTTTAGAAGTGTCAAAATGGGCGTGTTGAGCTGAATTTATGTGATCAATCTTCATGAACAATTATAAAGCCTCCTTTTCGCATCCGTGGAAATCTACATCAAATTCTTTGCCGAATCTTGTTATTGTTGGATCACTTAAAAGACACGTCCTCTCACATGCCAAAACATATGAGCCCTCAAAGATACTATATTGTACATCTTTGGAGCAACCGACATGTCCCATCCCATCGCTGTATCCTTGAGCCCCTCCCCTGACATCGTACTGGCCTTAAGCGATCGCTGGTTCAAAGCCTTTTCGTTGCGGCCTTCGCCGGAGCTGAATCTCACCCGCACTTCACATCATATTTGAATCGAAAAAGTCATTCCTTTATTCTCCACCTTTACCACCTTCGGGATTAAGTCCCCATTCCCTTTCACCTTCAGTCTTGCTCATTTCAGATGGCTTCTGAGCTATGTTTCTTCTTCAGTTTGAAACCTCCATAGTAATCTCTTACTTCCTTGAAAACTTTATGGGACCATAATTGTAGCGGGAGACCTACGAGCCTGATCCAAACATGATTGGTGCCTGCAGTTTTTGAGAGAGAGCCCACCGTCGGCAACAACCATTGAGGATGAAACTTGTGAAGTTTTCAATTCCACTTCCCTTTTAGAACATGGTCTGCAGTTGTCTTCAATGAGAATTCGAAGAGGAAGGGTTTTGCCCCATCTCATAAATGTTAACACTCGGTGTGCCTTCTTCCAAGTGCTACTAGCCCAACGATCCCAAGTGGTGAAGGCTACCCACCATGCTCCTAGAAAGAAGTGCGTTTTCGGAAGTATTGATTCCTCCAGAAATGCTGATGATACCACCTTTCTCCTGAACTGTGGCCTCATTCATTTCTCTGGGAGTCCATTTATTCCTTGTGACTGTGTCTGAGACTCTGAGTAGAGGATTCCTTCCACTGTATTCCTGGGAACACTTTGTAACTGCCTTCTGGGCTTTGATATTGATGAAGTGAGGTTTTAAGTGCAGTATCCATCTACCCCGCATTAAATGGCATTTACGGGATAATAATGACCGGTCTTCTCTTACCTCGCGCCTTACATGGTTATAATACTTAAATAGATGCCCATGATTGCTGTAGTTTCTCGAGGCAGCCCCGTGCACCAAGCTCCCGCTATGCTCGGGGTCCAGGGAAGGGCCGGACCACAAGGGTCTATTGTACGCAGCCTTACCCTGCATTTCTGCAAGAGGTGATTGTTGTAGCTTCTCGAGCAGAAGAATTCTGAGAATTGATCCTGGAACTTGCATCTTCTTACTGAGTTTCACTTCACCTTCGAGGCTTCCTCTAGTGGATAGCATAATCACACCATCATTTTCTGGCTGAAAAAGGTTCTTCTGATCATGTTCCTTGTCAAAAAAAGTTGTTCTGATCATGTTTTGATCTCGTTCAGTCCAGTTTACCATACCTCTGCTCTTGATTCATTTCTACTAACATCTTATTATTTGAGACCTAAGGTAAAAAAAATCGCATTGTCATCCATCTCGACTAAGTTAGTCCTTCAGTGTTTGAAGAATACAACTAGAAGGTGCCTGGGAGCATATTGGATTTTATCTTGAGCATTTTGTTCTTGCCATATCTTTGTTTTGTTTCTTGAATCAGAAAAGTAAGGACCTGAGCAAAATGGCCACCAACACTTGGAATACAGTTCCAACAGGCACTTAATGGACTGATGGGATAGAAAAAAATCTTAGAATTTGTAAGGCAGAAAGGAAAATGTAATTAGCCTTAATTATATGTCTATTTCCTTACTTTATATAGCAGACAGAACCCTGTACATGATGTAACTGGCCTCCTTCAGTTGCTCAATTCACTAGACAGCTTACATAGAGCTCTTTTGATATCATAAATCTTATCTTATCCCAAAAAAACACAGGAGAATATATCAGCTGTGTAATACCAATGCTCCCACCTGCCCTTGCTCCATCTTTTGTCAGCTATGCACTGAATAGTCATCAACTCATTATGTTTGCTTCTTTATGTATTGCAGGTGAGAGATGAGCTTGAGCAACTTCTGGATGATGATGATGACATGGCTGACCTTTATTTGTCCAGAAAATTGGCTGGTGCATCACCTGTAAGTGGATCAGGTGCAGCCAGTTGGTTTCTTGCCTCACCTACCATTGGCTCAAAGATATCTAGGGCTAGTAGAGCAAGTATTGCAACAGTTCGGGGGGATGAGAATGATGTTGAAGAGCTTGAAATGTTATTGGAGGTAAACTTCTTCTGATGCCATCATTGGTTATACCTAAGAGAAAGAAAAGTTGGAAAAAAAAAAAAAACAATGCTTCTATTGAGTCACACTTACAAGGAAGTGGTTCTCTTTCTCGCAGGCTTACTTCATGCAAATTGATGGCACATTTAATAAACTAACTACGGTAAGCAAGTTTTGCCCTCTTTAGCTTTAGTGATGTGAAGTTGGATAATTTTAGTTGGCAAAGCCTTTTAGAACCTTTGCTGCATGTATGTTTTTGTGGAGTTTTAAGTTTGACAGCCTCTTTAAATTTGGTCAATGTGCCTCTATAGTAGAGAAACAATATTATTGCTTTAGATGGCTGTAAGAGTCTTAAGTTGTATGCTTGGCTCTGAAGTTCCTTGACAATTGAATAGCGGACTTGGGCAAATAGTCCAGTTCTTCACCAATCCCCTTTCCCCACAAAAAAAAAATAAAAAAATCATCTTGATTTTTCTAGCTTTTCTCTTGGATAATATATGTGTTTGTTTGATTATCGGGCCTTGCGTGATTTGGCTCTTCCTTACAATTCCAATCTATGGTGCTTTTTTTTTTGGTTGCGTATCTTGTTGATTAATATTTGACAGATCCCCTTGATTAAAAAAAAAAAAAAATTACAAATCCATCCCAATAATTCACTTTGGCACAAAAGTAAATCCCTTTCCTTTTTACCCCTCTTCTCAATGCTCTTCAATTGTCAATACTGGTGGTCATTGTTTTTTAATGGACAGAGAGCAACCAAGTCTCCTTATGCTTACATATATATATATTCCTTCTATCTGAACCTGAATTGTTATTGCTTTCTTTTACCTTTTCTTTCATGCCTCTTTAGTCTTGAAGATAGAGAAAATCAGGTCAAATTTTGAAAAATGAAGTAATTTTGAGTTGGTTGCAAATAGGGATGAGGCCTTCCATCGTCGAGTAATGGGATGTCATTGTGGACCAGTCTTTGTTGCTTTCATTGAATCCATTCGTTCAACAAAATGCCTTGCCCTTCGGTTTCCTTTACTTGCTAGCATGTGCACCTTTTGTTCCAAATGATGGCCTTTCTGACATAACTATTAGATGGGTGGAAATGCACTGATCTTTTAGATTTTGTTCGTTGGGACTTTTTAGTTACGAGTGACATGTTGAATGCATTTTTTTTTTTCATTTTCCAGTTAATATTTGTGTATTTTAATTTGCAGCTACGAGAATATATTGAAAACACAGAAGATTACATAAACATTCAGGTAGTTGAAATGGCAAGATAGTTTTCTTTTTGATATGGTTCATCTGAATGAGTTATGATGTAAAACTTATGTTTCTTATTTCAGCTGGACAATCATCGAAATCAGCTCATTCAGGTGCTCTTCATTGGCATATGTTAATCACATACCTTACGTTTTACTATCATTTTTGTTTCCTACTGTGTTATTGACAATCTCGTTGAAACTCACGATGAGAGTTGTCTCTATGTTCATGGGCTTTTGTCATGTTGGCTGCAGTTAGAACTCTTTCTCAGTTCAGGAACCGTGTGTTTGTCTATCTACTCTTTGATTGCTGGAATTTTTGGGATGAACATCCCATATTCTTGGAATCATGATCATGGCTACATGTTTAAATGGGTAAGTTCGACAGTTCTTAGTGCTGACCAGCTATAACATTGTTGTCCGAGTGCCATACCTTTAAGGGAAAACACACTAGCTATTTGGTTGATGGTTGGTTTAATGCTGTGCAGGTGGTAATCGGTAGTGGCATCTTTTGTGCCGTGTTTTTCATATTTATAATCTCTTACGCTCGCTTCAAAGGGCTTGTTGGATCGTGAATTCTACTATCGAGTTAAGACAGATCTGATGGCAAGCAAAAGCTTTTGCCAAAGTCTAGAACACAATGAAGATACATTTGATGGCTATCTGGTAAGGGACCATGTGGCAAATCCAACGCTGTGAATGACATAATTTTTGCAGTCATAACAGTTCCTCACTCTTTTCAACAAAACAAGTTTGAGATATCTAATGCAGGGTTTACCTTATCATATTCCAGTTATAATTGATAATGTCAATCGCAGCCAAAAGGTGTAATGAAGATTTTTTTTTTTAAGAAAATACTGTTAATCCAGTTATGCTTTGGCAATTTTTTCGCAGTGTTTTCTAGAAGTAAAGAAAATACTCCCTCCGGTCCAAAATAATTGAGGATTTAGCCTCTAAAAGTTGGTCCAAAATAAGTGAGGTTTTAGTCTATCAAGAAGATATTTTATTATTTTTTCAAATTTACCCTCGACACATTCTGAATTTATTGAACAGATTTAATGCTTGTTATAATTTCAAATTCCCTCTCAATTAATGGTACTTTAGTCAATACACTAAGGGAATTCCTTAATTCATGTGCGCAATTCTAAAACCTCAATTATTTTGGACCGGAGGGAGTAGTTGCTTTCCAACCACTTTACTGGTTCCTAACTTGCATGAAGGATGAGTAAATCCCTAAGCTTCTCAAGATCCATAGATCCATAACTTATTTCATTTTGAAGGCCAAATATAAAGCACTGGGTCTATTTTGATGGTTACCATTGCTAACGACTACCTTCTGAATTTTCACTTGTAATGAACTGTCTTTTTGTTTCTTCTCTTAATTTGAGATGTCAAAATCTATCTACTATTAGTCCAACGCAAAATTATGTAGCAATATTCAAGTTGGTTTCTTCTCATCTCGAGATAGAATGCAAATCTTAGTGAAAGGACAATTTGTTCTATGTTCCTAATTCTACTTAAATTTGGTTATCATTAAGGGAAAAGGGTCAAAAATATCCCTCTACTTTGGAAAAAGGGCTAAAAATATCTTTCGAACTTATTTTGGGTCAAAAATACTCCTCCCATCCTTAAAGTTTTCAAATATACCCTTGTCTTCATGGAAATTATCCCCCAAAATAACGCGAAATCATTTTTTAAAATCCGCTCCATCATTTAAATTCGACCCAACTAAATAATAATCCATAAGATTCTCTTATTCCCCTAATTCCATCAAACTTCAAACCTACGTATTGGGGGAATAAGGGGATCTTATGAGTTATTATTTAGTTGGGTCGGATTTAAATGATGGAACGAGTTTAAAAAATGATTTCTAATTATTTTGGGGGATAATTTCCGTCAAGACAGGTATATTTGAAAACGTTAAAGATGGGAGGGGTATTTTTGACCCAAATAAGTTTGGAGGATATTTTTAGCCCTTTTTCCAAAGTAGAGAGGTATTTTTGACCCTTTTCCCTATCATTAATCCCATTTAAGAAAAATCCAAGGATTAATACTCTTTTCTTCACTTTAGAGGGTCATTTGGTTCAAGGTCTAGCATTGCCTGAAAAATAGCATTTGGATAGTTACGCGATAAATAACATATATAGTGATTGAATAAAAATAATTCATAGATTGTTACACCAAAAAGATAATGCATGGATTGTAGTAAAGGATTGTCTATTGAATGATACTTTTACCTTGAGACACTAGTGTCATGACACATTATTATTTCACAATCTCTCATAATATAATCTCGTTATCAGACTCCATTGATTACACAGTTTGAAACTAAAAAAGCTAAATACAACAAAACAATACACCCAATGCGATCCCACAAGTAGGATCTGGAAAGGGTAAAATGTATGCAGACCTTACCTTACCTTTATGGGATAGAGAGGGTGTTTCCGATAGACTCTCAACTCGAAATTAAAAGCTAAATATTGCAATAATTATCCAAAGATAATAGCAGCAAGACAATGCATAGATTATCACACCAAAAAAGTATATGCATGGATTGTAGTAAGGGATTGTCTATTCAAAGATGCTTTTATCTTTAGATGCTATTGTATACACATCACTATTTCACAAAAAAAGTAACGCTCGCTTGGCTTTTTATTGGACTCCATAAATTGCACAGCGACTGATATTAAAAACCAGACACTGCACTACAAATGCAAAGATTTATATCAGTAACAAACTGCTTACAACACATTGAACAAAGTCCAGCTCGAGAAATGTGGAACTGTTTTACATAAATTAGTAGCAATTTCACAAGAAGCAAACATCAAATACACGATGATACTATGTAAAAACTGCCAATTACACCAGACTCCTGTCAATAATCAAGGAAATTTCACCATGACTCGACTCGAGTCTAACAAGCATTGTATTTCTTCTGTCAAAGCTAACTTTAAAACGTCATAGTAGATGACTATTAAAATGCTGACTCTTCCCCTTTCAAATGATTCAGTGCTCTCTTCAACCGACGAGTTTGGCCTTGTCATTCCTCACGAAAACCAGATCAATTAGGCATGGATTGACTCACTTAACCAATTGGCACAGGAATTTTGAAAAATGATGCTTCATCATACCCTATTATTTGGGGAAGATAGAGATTCACTGAACTATCGGAACATCTAAACGGAAAAAGAAGAGGGAGAAGCACTGTACAGCTCACGAAAAAGTCAAGGCCAGTGGGAAATGCTAAATTCTGAGGGAAAAAACAAAAAGAGAGAACATATACAGGATATTCTTATCTGAAGGCTACATCAATCATACTCAAGATTCTCCAAATGTCTTCTCCTGGATGATCTGCCCAAGTTTCGTGTACACAGCTATCTGCTCCTCGAATGTGAGGTTCAGTATTATCTACACCATAGCACAAGAACATCAATCATCACTAAAAGTTGTATTTCATCAAGATTTTATGAACTCGAGAAACATACCTGATCCAAGATCATCTCAATTGACAAGTTTTGTGGCACAACAAAGGACTGATGATAGATATATGCAAAAACAGCCATCACCATCTGCAGAAACATAACTCGTTATGAAAAAAGATTCACGATCTCGACCATTCAGATTAGAACTACAAAGTACTACTGCTCAGTGAGGGAAAGGTGAAGCACAAGAAAGAATACCAGTCTCTGAAAATAATAATTCTAGTAAGCAATATAAAGAGTAGAAATCAGTATGCAATGTAAAGAGTAGAAATCAGTATGCAACATTTCTTTGGCTGTCCCTGCTAAATTATTATGTGTGTGAGTAAGGGTAAGAACCTTCTGTCAACTTCACCCTTGAAGTGTCAGTTCTTTCATATTTAGATATAGGGATAGATCCATTACGGGATCCACGCCAACATGTTTTATTGTTTAGAGGGGAATTACGCCGACTACGCTGAGGCTTTGCTACTGTTCAACACATAATGAGTCTACACCAGCTTCCATATAAAGATAAAATGTAAAAGAGGAAGTGATCTCTGCTAACAATTACACCCCTTCCAAGAGGAGGTTCAGCATCATAATGAAAGCGACTTGACACTAGATTTTACAATTTCTTATATCAGCCAGGAACTTAGAATATTAAATCACAAACTAATAATTAGGAGGATTTTTCTCATAGACTATCCTAATGCTCACATAATCGAACAAGTGGAAATCAGAAAAAAAAAAAAAAATTACTGCAAGAATTGAAAATTCATCAAGTGTATTAAATAAATTATCAATTTTTCAAATGTAATAGTTCAGGAAGATGATAGGAATGGAAGCCAAGCAACTTTCATCTTTGGATCCATCAAAGCTAAAATTGTATGATTCCAAGATTTGTAACCCTTTTTCATGGACAGAACTAAGTTTTTCCTGAATTAATTCATGAAGTTACGGCAAGAGAATGCATGGAGGACAATTTTATAGCTCAGACATGCAGTGTACCAAAAAGGATTCTTAAATGTTCAATAGGACCAGTTCATACAAAAGTTCAGGACCCGTATTTAATTTAGTTACCTGACAATCCATTCTATCAGTCATACCGCCATGTCCGGGTATACTATCACCAAAATCCTGCAGTGAATTGAACAAGATAAACCATATTATTCAGTAAGGTAATAGTAAAGGACCTAGTAAGGCATCTAGAAATTAAGATAAAAAATAGTGAATGTCTTACCTTGATCTTGAAGGCTCTCTTAAAGCCACTAGCAAAAAAACCTCCAAAAGGAGCTATAATAGATGCAAACAAGCCAAGCAATAAAGCATGCCATTGTACAGGCAAAACAGCAATCTCTCTCGAAAGAAACTACAGAAATAAGAATCAAAGATAACTTCAGTTTATTTATGCATCTGGCAGAAAAGAGCTACATTTCTCATGCAGTATGAATCACTTGACAATCTCAAGTATACTATTAGAAGAATCAAAATTATACCAATCGCAGCGATAGGTCTAAGGAGCGGTAGAGGTAGGCCGAGGAAGAACTGGGGAGAGGTGATTATACATGAAATGGCTCATCTTCAGCTCACCGAGGACATAACCCTAGATAGAAAAGCATGGAGGTCGAGGACTAGGATTGAGGGTCAGTAGGTAGTCGAGCGATTTCTCTCTTTCCTGTGGGAGAGCATCGTTCTAGCTTAGAGCACCTTGTTTGCTCCCTCTTATACTTATCAGTACCATTATTAGTATTCTATTACTATTGCTTTTTCTATTACTTGGGTTATCTTTACTATATTTGTTGCCGGAACTTTCTTTCCACAGTATTTTCACCATAGCTTTTACTTTGCATTTGTCAAACCTGTTTTTGAAAACACTTCTCTTGAACCAAGGGTCTATCAGAAACATCCTCTCTACCTCACACAAGATGGGGGTAAGGTCTGCGTACACACCACCCTCCTCAGACCCCACTTGTGGGATCACACTGGGTATGTTGTTGTTGTTGTAAATTCCAAAATAAGGTATAACATACGTATATATGTAAGTGTACGGGCGGATACACACGTAATCACACACACATCTTATCACAAATTCATATCTATTTCCTACAACAAATTCACCAGGAAAAAGAAGAAGAAAAAGGTGAATGTCCCCTTAAAGAGTAACAGAGGTGAGCAAAGCAAACGTATGCTAAAGCTATGACTAAAAGAAAAGCTTCTGTAATAGAACAGGGCTGTATCAGTATTGACAACAGTACACAAAAATGCAACTTTAAGTTTCTAGGGCTGACAGAGAAGTTACCCATGCAGGAAACCATTCTGGCAAAGTAAAATACTCTGGTTTAAACAGTGGGCCAGGATCACAATCCAGCCAACCAGTTGATAGGTCCTGCATCACAAAATATGGAAGTTAGGCTTCAAGACTGAGCAGCAAGTCTACCAATCCAATTGGGAGACACTTTGCCAGAAAATATTACCTTCCTAGGACATGTCAGCCACTGGAAACGACCAAACATATTCGCAAGCTGCAAAAACAACAAACAATGATTAGAAAATCTACACAAGACGACCATATATCCTTCTCATAAACAGTTCAGAAGAAAAATCCTCTAGTGTATTGCTATAAACATACATAAAACTATAAAAGCAACAATGCAATTTAAGCCTAGGAATTTAGATGAGCCTGTCTTGAGAAGGTGGCATAACCACATAAGAGTAGGATTAAAAAAAAATAGCACCATTATGCCAACGTTCCAAACTGAAAGAATGACCAATGTACTGTACTATTGTATGTAATATAGTTACCAGAAAGGCAGAGATAATGGTTGTAATAGATGCTCCAATGAAGCCTTCCCAAGTTTTCTTGGGGGACAATTTGATCAAAGGAGTTCGTCCAAAGAAGAATCCGAAAAAATAAGCAGCTATATCATTGATCACAATGAGCGAAGCTGGAAGCAGGAACCTGCATTAAAATGAACCAGTGTTTGAAGTTCTATATCTATATTCAAGTTAACAAAAAAGGAAAAAGAAAAAGATAAAACGAAGAAGGGGAGTAATACAAACATGGGCGATGTGTAAAGCAAATTTAGAACCAAAAAAAAAAAAAATGTATGCTCCCCAAGAACTAAAAGGTGCCCGCCAAGCATTTCTACTAGATATATCCACCAAGAGGAAAGGGACTAAAACTTGAAGCTGGGATACAATTACTAGTTTCCAAAACAAAATTTAAATCTCCAAAATGAACTAGAGAGAGAAGAGCCGGTATGCTAGGGTAGTTATGATAGGTTATTTTAGCCAGTGAAAACAGCATTTTCCTTCTCTATTTGTGGTGGATATAATAGCAACTACACCTCCATCTCAAGCAAGTTGGATCGGTTATATGAATCCTCACTATCCATGTCGTTGCATTTAAGTTCATCTCAAACCAATATTACCTAAGGTAGCTGAAGGAAGAAAAATAATCCGTAACATCTATGAAACTAAAGGCGCCTTACCAGAAAATTCCCTCAAAAATATTGGCAACAGTGAAAGCAGATTGCGTAAACACCACAATAAGAATCATATGCGTCCATGCATACTGGCTAAATTGATACTTGTACATCTTCTTCTTCAGTGTTAGAATGAACCACATGAAACCTGATTTCAAAGGAGAGGGAACACTTCAGTAAAATTTCTCAAGCAATCAGCAGATAGTACATGTACTGTGACAACCCAAGGCTTGAAAAACGGAACACGGGGAATACCGAACAACTTGTTATTTTACGTCTTGGATATTGTCAAATTGCGAAATGCTTTCGACGTTGAAATACTACATGAAAGGACATGCTTAACAGATAGAACAAACCTGCGATATAGAAGAAATAACACGTGACCATGTGATACTTAACAAATTTGCTGACAAGCTTGTATAGGACCTTGTCTAAAGTAACCGTGTTGACAAGCCTCTGGCTTAGCATGCGGCCATATACGAACAGCATTGCTGTGAAGAAAAAGTGCCTGGAAAAAGTAGGAATTTAACAAAGTCAGAAAGTACTAGTCGAGAAAACCATGATATCATGGCAATATGATAATTAGTGCCAAGCTTCAGGATAGAGTCAGCTACAATATGCAACTGTATGTCACATCACATGTTATGGCACTCAACATTTGCAACTATAAGCCGCCCGAAATGGTGCAAAGTAGCAGCGCATCTGCCTGTTTAATCTTCAGAGACTGATGATTATGAGGTATCATCGTGTGAGATAGGCAGTATGCATCCGTCGGCAAAAGTAGTCCTAGTTCCACAGGAAAATCTGATAGCTAACCAAAACTAACAACTAAGACCTCATAGCAACGACTCTCCTTCTCCCTGAATGGCCAAAATTTACACGTATAGACGCAAAACCAAAACCCCCCTCATTACAGTATGTGAGACTCTAACCCCATAAGGCTCGGACAAAGGCTCCTAAATCCATCATGAGCCCTTTATTCCACCTCTCATCTCCAATCCTCGATCAAACCTGCGTTCCCTGGTCTCTATAAAACGGGGGTGTTTCCTTCACCTACCGTATCTATCGGCTTGGCTTCGTCCCAAACCAAGGAGGCATTCTAGACGATGCATGCGTATAAGAAGATCAACGGCTACATGAGCTAAAAGACTACGGCTACAAGATCGGCCGGAAGCAACTCGCTTCTATTCTCATTGAGATTGGGTATAGATGGGAAATCTATATTTAGCCAACTTTTTGTAAACAATATGTTCTAGAGGATTGTTGACGTAGGTTTAGAATGCCCCACTAATTGATCAAGGGCTCAAGGCAGTGGTAGAGGTATAGGGCTTGGCATAAACATTTGCTTGATCTGGGATCAGATCCTTCTTTTTTTGTTTACATATACAAACAAAAAAGCAAAAAATATGAGGCCTAGTTCTTTTAGTTGTTGTTTGAAATTTGAATACACATACAAGTTTACGTTATCGTCCATCTCAATGTTGAAATTTGAATACACATACAAGTTTATGTTATCGTCCATCTCAATTCAAGTGCCTTCTTTTTGTTCAGGTTGCTACAAAATTTGAAAGTTATCGTTCTTAAATAGAAGTGGTTTAATTAATTTTAACATTTCTAAGAAGTTGAATCTTTTTCTTTTTGATACAAAAGTATCTCATGTTACCTCTATTTTTTTCTAGTAACTCATATTACTTCTTTTATAGTAAAATATTTATACAACATTGAGAGCATACGAGGAACTCTATGTTTAGTTAGTCAATGTCACTTTCCTCTTGTAATCACATTGCACCAACACTTTCCTCTTGTAATTACATTTTATACAGGAATTTGACTGTAATCGCCTTGCACCAATATTGTATATTAAAGTGTGTGACCAACTCATCTAAAAGTGTAGTTGTTAGAGAGCACACTTTTATTTACTTAATTATATCTTCAACAAATCCCCTCACATGCAGGCTTGATTTTTCATGAGCCAAACATGTGAAAGTTTTTTTTTTTTTTTTGATAATGGTAGCTATGAGAATTGAACGTATGACTTCTGTCTACTTTAATATTATGTTAAAGTAGGTAACCAACTCATCTAGAAGTTTAAACTGTTAGAGAGAGCACACTTTTATTTAATTAGTTATAGCTTCCACATTGTAATTTATGCACATTTAACAACAGTTATTTTAACATATCCACCAAAAAAGTAGAACTGGACACCATATGCTCTATTTAATGAAACATCAAAAGGCTCGACGTAGATAATTGGTATTCATAGCATTTTTTAGATAATTTTCATATAAATAGAGGAAGGATTCTGTTGCACCTTAGAGTAGCTAATGCCTCTAAGCAATTCTTATTCTTAAAGCAGAGACTCTAATACTAGCATGGCTCAAACTTATGCCATACATTTGAATAAAGAAAAAGCAAGTATATTCAGATCCAAAAGATTCTACATAGTTACCCTGTCTTACCCACACTATATACTTTAGTTTCCAGCAAATATATTAAGAAAGTGAAATTTTTAATCAAAAGTTGGATACGACATGAACCAACCCCCTGTGAGATCTCCCAAAAGAAGTAGAATATGCACACGTGATATGGCACATATAAGATGAGAAAGTAAGAAGACAAGTTCATGTAAAACTGATTTTACTCACCAATTCAATAGCCTGAAACCAGGAAGTTGTCGGTCTTCATGCGCTCTTCTAAGTAGACTGAACAACTCTTTTGCCATAAAGATTTGGATAACAACTACCATGGCCCAAATATAAAGATGACCCATGTAAATGATCAACGCAAAGCCTCCAATCATCCACACAGATGAATATGCACGGATAAGCATTGATTTGTACTTGGACCGATCATTAACAAGCAAATGGTTTCCATTTGCTCTGGCAACTTCTGGAGGAACCTGTAAGTTCAGGAAGAGGGCGATGAATATCAAGAAAATTCGGTAATTAAGTGGAGAAAAATAAAGGGGCAGGCCCATTATCTACCAAGTTCAAAACTAAAAAAAAAACAGAAGATTTCTCGGTTATCAAGAAAAATATTACAGTACAAAATAAAACATTCCAATCCCAAAAAGGTGGCACTAAACCAATCTCAACTTTATTTACTTGTCTTTCCATTGATTAATGTACTTGTTCATTCCTAAACAAATTAACAAAAACTCATAGAGTAAAAAAAATATATATAAATAGCTCAAGTCATTAATAGAACAAACATAAAAAAGGTCAAGTCACCTCATTTGATCCTCTACGACGACGAACTCGTCCTGAAGGTGTTCCTGGGGCACTGGAATTGTTATCGTTGTGCATACTTTCTTTATCAAGTCCTTACCCCACTAGTAGTTCAACTTACAAAAAGCACATGAATCCCTAAAACAACCTGAATGTAAAGAAATCATAAAAAAGCTAAAGCAGTTGGAAAATGTCAATGAATTCAACATAAAATAGATTATAAGACAAAATAATTAAAACCTTTTTTATTTAGACTTTCTACAAGGCTAATTCTAACCATGTAAGTATTAGATAAGCAGTTAGAAAAGGTCAATAATTCAACAAGACAAATAAAACATTAGACAATAAGTTTAAACCAATTACATTTAGACAATCTATAAGGCTAATTCTTATCATATAAAGTACTATTAAATAAACAATTCAACTAGTGTGATAAGGTCAATGAATTCAAGTCCAACAACAAATAAATATGAGCATCAGACAAAATAATTACTCCCTCTGTCCCAATTTATGTGACACACTTTCCTTTTTAGTAGACTGATACATTTCTATATTTAAAAATAATTTCACTTAAAACTTCTCCTTTTACCCTTAATGAAATGATTTACAACCACACAAATATCTATAACTCGTTTTAGACCACAAGTTTCAAAAATCACCCTTAATTTAAACAGTTGACACAATGATATTTGACCAAAAAAAATGTGGAAAAAAACTAGATTTTCTATTTCTTCTCTCTGTATAAGGCTAATTCTAATCATATACTGGTAAGTATATTAAATAAACAAAGCTGCCAATACAAAGTAAGAATTGAATAATTCTAATCTTGTTGTATACATAATGGTGCAAAGGCATGTTATTACAAATTTTTTTTCGAAATTTTATTCCGGAAAACTGTTTGGACATAGAATTGTTACAATTTTTCACAATTTTCACTCCAAATCATTTTTTAAAAAAAAAATCAAAAACAACTCCTATTTATATTCACGTCCAAATTTCACAATTCTTATGTTCAAAAGCCCACTTAATAGTCCAAATTAAAGCTAAAATTGTTAATAAACCCTAATTAAACAAACTATAAGCACTGTGATGCAGAACAAAAAACTGAATCTTACAAAACAAAACAAAAAAAGGAAAAAAAAAACAATTTAAACAGTTTACACATTGAATTTTATTAAAAAAAATGTGACAAAAATTAGGTATTTTGCTTAATTAAGGAGAGAAAGAGATCGGACCTATATTGGGAGTGGGAAGTTTGTTGTTTGAGTGAAGGAATGAGGGAAACACCACTGCCTCTATTTGGCTGAACTTGGATGTCAATTAGGGGTGGTATATATATATTATTAATAAGCAAATGATATTAACTTTCAGAAGAAAAATATTAGAATTATTAAAACCACCCAAGTTTTTATGTGGTGTATTTATAAATAAATAACAAATTATCCAATATTCTGTATTATAATATTAGTTAATACTCCTTGTGTCCTAATTTATGTGACATTTTTTGTCGCTTTTCAAAAGTCAAATAAGAAAATATTTGACCGTGATTTATTTGTATGCCTTTTAAATATTTTAAATTGTTAATTATTGTAACTTATAGGAGTAGTACTTTTTATGTTGTCTTTAAATATGTAGATTAATTTATAAAAAAAAAACATAAAGATTGTATGTCCGAATTCACGGTCAAAATAAAGAAGCTTGAATTTTACAAAAAAAACGTAAAGATCCGAATTCACGGTCAAAACAAAGAATCTCGACTCTTGAAATCCGAATAGTATCACTTAGATTGGGATGGAGGGAGTAATAACCTCTGGGAATCGGGGCTGAATTATCCCAATATTGTTCAAAAATTAGCAATTTTATTTCACCTTAAACTTTTGATCTAACATTATTTCTAGTGTTAGAATAAAATGTCATTTTTGTGCTTAATCCTTACCTGAGCTTATTACCTTAATAAAACTTAAGGGGTAAATATAAGCCTTTTTTGTATCCAAAAGTGTGGCCTCGGCCAACGAGTATGCAAGAGTATGGTCTAACAACCAACAAAATATATTGAGAATTATGAGATCTCAGCTGTAAATTCTAGTGGAGGCACAAATATTGAATGATTTCTTTTCATTTGTCTAAATTTTGATGAATGAAGTTACTCGACATTCGTCACTAGAGTGAGATAGTAAGTAACTCGGGAAATTAGTTGAAGTGTGCAAGCTGGCCTAGATGTTATGATTATAAAAAAGATATGTACACGTTTCTTGAAGAATTTGGACACGTAACACCTATTTCAAAGTAGAGTTTTGAATGACAAGGACAAATACGAGACGATTTGCTAACAATGAAGGTATGAATTGACCAAAAGTGTAATAGAAAATAAAATTGAGCAATTACGAATAAATACATGACACATTTTTTTGTTGTAGAATAATACATGACACATTTTTTTGTTACTTCTATATTTTAAAAGATTATCATGTCATATATTGTTTCTTGTCATTTTTTTTTAATATTAACCAATAGCTTTCATTCCACGCCGGAAAATTAATTATGTTGACGCATTATTCGTTCCTCTTATTGTGTGCCTATATTTTACCACTATTATATTACATTATTCTCTTCCTTTTTTTAATTCGTGTCGAGGGGCAAAGTACCATGCTTTTCACATTGAATTGCTTTATTGGGAAGCTTGATGATGATTTATTAGATGGCAATGGTATCTGACTTTTTTCATGGTTATAGTAAAGCTAAGCATAAGAGAAAGTAACTTTATTTAGTCCAAGCTTAGTCTAATGGTAAAAATGTAGAGCATGATATATATGTTATGGGTTCGAATCATGTGGCGGATAAAAAATTCTGATATTTAAGTGAAAAATAATTACAACAACAAATAACATATTAAGTGTAATCCCATGAGTGGAGCCTGAAAGTAAAAAATGATTGAAAAACGAATTTATCATCTATCGAGTTTTGAACAATGCATCACTCACTTTCGAGAATTTGTTATCATAAGAAAAAGTGACTTTAATTAAATGTGTTTGACATGATTTATAATTTTATAAAGGGAATCCCTTTTATAAATTGAGTGAGTGCATTTCACGGTCAAAAGATTCTTACATCACTTTAAGATTGTGCTTTCCCACAAATCACATCTCTACATTAGATTCTTTTTTGGCTAATACACACCACAAAAACATTTGTCCCAAAGCTAAATAATTACTTTCGACTGGATTATGAAGCAAGGGCATTTAATGTTTCGTCTACGCAAAAGAAACAATTGAAATCGCACAAGCAACTCTGCTGTACTTCTTTTTAACGGTGGTGTTTGGGATAACTTGCGCACACCTCGACAAGTTTACTGGCTAGAACCTTCTGCCTTCCACCAACAATGTATTGATGAACTTTGCATACCAAGGCTAGGGCAGATGGAAGAAATCACCTATAGTATCTTCTTTTCATCTTTATTGGGATTTGAACCAGATCTTCACGGTTTTCACCCACTTTATTGACCACTAGGCCACGCTTTGATTGTAAACTTTAGTATACTTTTGTGTATCCTTTTCATTTCCAGCTTGAAGTCCAGGAATATAAGACATAAAGCAAAATCTAATTCACAAGTCAACTTAGGCTTACTTCTCAGATGAAAACTTACAATAGAGGAACCACTTTAGAAAATAGAAGGCATGGCTAAATGTCTAATTGAGCATATTATTCACATAAAAATGGAGATAATTTATGACCAAAAAAAAATCCATTGCAATAGAGAACTAGTCTTTCAAACAAAACCTTGTTTCCTTTACTACTCCCTCCGATTCATAATAAGGGTGTGGAGGTTTTCAATTTTCTCGTGTTCGTTTGGCAAAATTTTAGAAAATATTTTCTTTAGGAAAACAAATTCCTTAAAAATGAGGAAAATAGGAAAAACAAGTTCAACAAGTGACATTCCATCAATCACCCCACCACCACCCAACCCACCCCCAACCCCTCCATTTTTTTGGGGGGGTTTTCACAACACCCCCCCCCCCCCCCCCCCCCAAAAAAAAACACCCTCCAAAAAAATTAATTGTTTCTGTTAAAAAAAGTTTTTAAAAGTTTCTTTTTGAGCTTTTACATCAGCCCCCCTCCCCTGCGCGACCCAACACTTCTCCAAAAAAATTTGACTTTCTTATTTGGTTTTCTACGCTACCCATCCCCTCCCGAATTTTCTACTTCATATATTTGTTTATAAACTTTTTATAAAAAATGAAAAATTTGTGTGGTTAAATTTGGTGTGGGGTGGGTGGTGCGGGTAAGAATTTTTATTCCATTTTTTATAAAAGTAAAATAAAATATATGAAATAAAAAATTTGGGAGGGAGGTTGCGTGGAGTCGTGGTGTGGTGTGATGGGGTGGGGTGGTGTTAGTGGGGCTTGGGTGGCTATTTTTCGAAAAATATTTTTTAATAAGCAACCTAACATGAGAAAATAAGTAAGAAATTCACTTATTTTCCACTAAGCAACCGAATATGAGAAAATAAGAAAGAAATTCACTTATTAACCAAGAACAAATTTTCCTCCTTACCGAGCACACCCTAAGTGTCCAGTTAGCCTTTTAGTTTTGGTTCAAATTAAGTGTCCACTTACATAATCAAGAAGAGACGAACTTTATTTTTTTCAGATTTTCCCTTATTAAGTGCTAAGTGATCGCATCTCAACGTGTAAGTTAATAATAATATGCAAATTTTGATTAAGGGTAGTTTAGTCAAAATACCTACTTATATCCTAATTTATATGACACACTTTCATTTTTAGTTTGTCCCAAAAAGATTATCACATTTCTAATTTAGAAATAATTTAACTTTATGAGATGATTTATAGCCACACAAATATATATGACTCGTTGTGGACCACAAATTTCAAAAGTCTTCCGTTTTTTCTTAAACTTTGTGCCAATCCAAATGGTGTCATATAAATTGGGATGGATGGAGTACTTTTTTTTCTAAGAATTTAGTATTTTCTTAAGAGGCTAAATGCTAAGTGGACACTTATTTTGAACTGGAGGGAGTAATCTTTTAAACTAAACTCACTTGAATAATCCATGATTTTCATAAAAATCACATTGAAATAATAGTCTAAAAACTTTTTTTGAACAATATCACTGCGCATAAGGGTCATATTTTGTGAGAGAATCGAATAAACTTACCAAGAAATTTACCAAAATTTCTCTCTTCTCTCACCTCCTATTTTCATGCAAAACTTAATTTTTTCAACCTAATCGCCTATGGCCTCCGTGGCTGCTGGTTAGTCCACCGGAGAGATTGACCAGCAAATCACTACGACTACACTAAAGGAGGGGGTGACTCATAATGAGAACAAAATTCAATATGCTAGTCTTTTGAAACCTTCGCATCTAAATACAACTATTCAGAATCCAAAACATGCAGTTCAACCTATTGAAATGAAGAAGATCTCCTTTCTACATGGATCTTCATATGTCAAGTGGACGGAGAATGAAGTGTCTCGCATGGAAATTCTGCAGAATCTGCAACATACTGTGGTGGGGAAATTTTCCTATGGATGGCCAGACATGGATCAACTGCACAAAATAATCCCTGCACAATGTGGTTTAAAAGGAGAAGGTGAAATTGGTTTCCTCAGAAGTCGACATGTTCTAATTAGATGTACTCTAGTTGAAGACTTTGTGAAGTTAACATCAAAACCATCATACTATATTAGTGATAAGGAGGGATATTCATATCAAATGAGACCATTAATGTATGACTCTAAATTTAAAATTGATGAAGAGACATCAAAGGCTATGGCATGGATTTCATTTCCCAATCTGCTACCTACATATTTTGTGAAAGAATCTTTATTCACACTTGCTTCAACAGTTGGTCAGCGTATTCATTTGGATATGGAAACTATCAACAAAACCAGACCTAGTTGTGCTAGGGTCAAAGTGTTAGTGGATTTATCGACAGATCTACCCCGATCAATTCTTATGTCTTGGGAGCCCAGTCTTTAGGAGAAGTGCCACGAGAAAGACGCACGGAAGAGGTATTCCCAGCGCGTGGAGCCTGATTAATGGAAGCAAGGGACCAAGTTATTCTATATAACCATAATATAAAACAAGTAAACCTGGAAGCCAGGCGTATGGTAATGTTCCTACACCCCTTTCGTATCCTTGACTCGATCAAGGACAAAGGAGTAGAAAACCTTTTTTCAGAAAACCTTCACACTGAAAAAGATTCGAGTGAAAGTCCCAGTGCCAGGGAATAAAATCCTATTCTTCCTCGGATGGTTGATTGATAGGCGACCCTATCTCTATTCAGAAGGAAGAGTGGTCATCGAACAAGGTTTCCTTTCCTGTACTTTTTTGAATTTCCCTATTTGATCTAGTAAGGGGAAACTTTGATTTAGATTGGTAGGATTCTATCTAATCTTTCATAATTTGGAAATTGCATTCAATCTCTTTATCACCCTTTTTATTTTATTTTCTACGTGGTGGAGGTAGATCAGGATGGATATTGAAGATGAAACCACAGGTGCTATAAGTATAATTAATGTGAAGATTCATTATGATTATATTCCCAAATATTGTAGGGTATGCAAACTACAGGGGCATGATGAATATGAAAGCAGAGTGATCAATCCTGAACTTGTACAACCAAGGGGGGAAAAGAAGAAGGAAGAGGAAAATAGCAATGCAATACACAGACAGGAACAAAGTAATAAAGAGCAGGAGAAAAACAAAGAAAGGAGGGGAAACACAAGAATCCAGAGAAGGTGATGCAAAGAGGATACCATAATTCAGCCAGAATGCTATCTAGTGGAAGAATGTTGGGAAATCCTGGTACTTGGAACCCTGTGAAGGACAATAAAGTACACAACAACACAACAGGAATGCTTTTCTTTAAAGTTGAAAAAATGCTCTCGGCGTATTTTAGCTCCTCTTGCTAAAGTGCGCCTGCGAACTCATTTCCATGGCTAAACGAGGTCGGGGAAGACCTCGAAAAGAGACCGATAACCCACCAGCGATGCGATTCACCAACAAGATGATGTCTACTGCGGAGGCGATTACACCAAAGGTGACTGAAAGTGCTTCTACAATGAAAATGAGAACCCCTGTTGTTGTACCTCTGCACCTTGGTACTCCGAATGGGCATGGGGAACCGTCGAGATCTCAATCGAGCACCCAGAACAAGACATCTAGGACACAGGAGAATCTCACACAAGTAACACCTGAACCAGTAGCTGTTAACCCTGTTGCAGCAATAATAATTCCACCGGAACAGCAGGCGGAGGAAGACGGAGAAGCGCCAAACACATGGGCTGGCCTTTTCACTCATAATAAAGCAGCTACACATGGTATGACCCTTGATTTTATACCTCCACAAATAATTGATGGTAAACCCATGGTAGTAATAGAGGCAACTAAAATTGAGGAACAAACTGAAGAGTGGAGGAATGCACTTATCATTTATACTTTGGGGGAAACACCGAGCTATACTTTTATGAGTAAATACATTGCTAAGCACTGGAAGGCAGTGACATTGTTGGAGCTCTACCTCCACGACGAGGGATTTATGTAGCAAAATTTCTAACCATGGAGGAGCGGAATGAGATCCTATGTACAAGACCGTATACCTTGAATAGCATGCCCCTAATACTTAAGGAATGAACTCCTGAATTTGATTTCTAGCAAGAATGCCCTAGAACTATGCCAATTTGGGTTAGATTGCCTAACCTACCATTTAACTGTTGGGACCAAAGATATTGAGTAAGATTGCTAGTAGGTTGGGGAAACCTATCTTTGCAGACGAATGCACAAGGAACCAAACACGACTATCATATGCGAGAGTGTTGGTGGATATAGATGTTACCCAAGATATGACTGATGAGATATCCATCATGGATCCTTTAGGCAGAGTCTTTGACCAATTAGTGGTACACGATTGGAGGCCTCAATTCTGTAAGAAATGCATCAAATTTGGGCATGTTTGCCGGGAGGAGGATCCTAGAACTGTTGAACTAGTACCTAAGTCAGCTGCTCAACCAATTGCTCAAGCTGCTCAACCAGATGCTCAGGCAGTTGCTCAACCACCTAGACTAACTGCTCAAGCTCAAAAGCAAAGACAGAATCAGCCCAGGGGTGACCAAGGATGGAATAGGCGAAGGAGAAATATGCAGTATCAAAAGAAGGCATTGGTTCCAACTGTACAAGGGGCTTCACAGGTGAACGCTCCGATGGAAAAAGCCTCAAGCTCTGCTGAGAATAGGGAAGCCTTTGTGATACTACATGACTTAGAGTTTCCCCCAATGAAATCTCCTATGATGACTGCGAACTCTTTCTTACCTTTGGCTCTGGGTACTGGTGCCACTAATGATGCAAGGAGACCTCCAGATGGGAGGACCACGACAACTGCTCCATGAAGGGAATTATCTGGAATGTCAGGGGCATGAACAAGCCCCACAGACAGAGGGAGTTGGGAGTTTATATGAAGAAACATAAAATTTTGGTTGCTAGGATATTGGAAACTAAAGTAAAGGAGAGGAAGTTTGCTTCAAGCCTGCTACATATAGCCAAAGGATGGGCATATGCACATAACTATAATGAAGCAGAGAACCGAAGAATATGGGTTTTTTGGCAAGATAATCAAATCAGAATATAAATACAGGAGACACATGCTCAATATATACATTGTACGGTAGAAGTTAGAAACTCAAATTTCAAATGTGAGATGACCTTTGTCTATGCAAGGAATACTATAGAGGAAAGAAAGGAATTATGGGCAGCTTTACAAAGAATAGGGGCAACAATTACTACACCTTGGTGCATCGCTGGAGATTTTAACTCTCCACTTGAACCAGATGACAGAATAGGTGGACAACCCGTGACTGAATCTGAAACAAGAGATTTCAAACAAGTGCTTGATGTGCTTAACCTAACAACTGTGAAGTCTACTGGGAGAGTCCTTACCTGGACCAATGGACATGTTTGGATTAGAATTGACAGAGCAGTTTGCAACAGCCAATGGGTCCTGGAGTATGGCCATATCACAGCCCACTTTACTGATAAATATTTTTTAGATCACTCTCCTATCCATCTGGAGTTTGCCCCTAATAACCAAATAAGTAGAAAGCCATTTAGATTTCTGAATGTTTTAGCTGAGCATGAAGAGTTTGTAAATTGTGTAGCTGTAGTCTGGAGGCAGGACATCCAGGGAACTCATATGTACCAGATATGGAAAAAATTGAAAATGTGTAAAGACCCCTTGAAGAACTTAATACAAAGGGAGGGGGGAAGTATTGAAAACAGGGTAGCAGCAGTTAGAGAGAAGCTGAAAACTATCCAAGCTGTAATGACTACACACAGAGACTCTGAGCAAATTGAGAGGGAGAGGGACATGCTAGCAGAATTGAACAAGTGGCTAAGTATCTAGGAGAAAATCTTTAAGAAAAAATCTAAAGCACATTGGATTATTGCTGGCAACATATATTTTTTCTCATGTATGAAGGCTAGAGCAAGCACTAATACTATAACTATGCTAAAAAATGAAGTTGGGGAAGTACTTCACAAGCATACTGATATAGAGCAAGCTTTCTTGACTTTCTACAAGTCCTTGCTTGGCTCTTCATCTGATAGACTCCCTGGGATTGATCTAAATGTAGTAAGGAAGGGACCTAGTTTAAATAGACAACAACAGGAGGATATGTGTAAACAAGTCACACCGGAGGAGATGAAAACAACCCTTTTTGAAATAGATGAGAATAAAGCACCAGGTTTGGATGGTTATAACTCTTGTTTTTTCAAAAAGGCCTGACCTATAATTGGAAATGATGTACAACATGCTGTCCAGGATTTATTTCATAACAACCCAATGCTTAGGGCCATCAATAACACATTAATCACTTTGATACCTAAATCCTCTCATTCTGAAACGGTGAAGGACTTTCGACCCATAGCTTGTTGCTCCACCCTCTACAAGATTATCTCTAAAGTAATCTCTAATAGAATCAAAGGGGTAATAGATGGAATTGTGGGACCTTATCAATCAGCTTTGATTCCTGGAAGACCCACATCAGACAACATCATCTTGAGCCATGAACTGGTTAAAGGCTATACAAGAAAACAGTTATCACCGAGATGTATGATCGAGGTAGACTTACAAAAGGCATATGATTCTTTGGAGTGGCACTTTATTTCACAAATGCTATAGGAGCTTGGTTTTCCTTATTTGATGGTGAACTGGATCATGAGTTGCATTACAACAGTGAGTTACACTTTCTTAATAAATGGAAACCTATCAGAGACTATGAAAGCAAAAAAGGGGTTGAGACAGGGGGACCCCATGTTCCCATATATTTTTGTTTTGATCATGGAGTACTTGAATAGATGCTTGAGTACTTTAGCTGAGAATCCTGACTTTAATTTTCACCCAAGATGTCAGAAGCTAAACATTACTCATCTATACTTTGCTGACGACCTATTATTATTTGCTAGAGGGGATGCTGGCTTTGTACAGTTACTACATGAGAAGTTTCAAATGTTTGCTGTTGCATCAGGGCTCAAAGCTAACCTAGCTAAAAGTCAAGTATATTTTGGTGGTGTTAACAGGGATACAAAGGAAGATATACTACAACTGTTGGGGTATGAAATGGGGGAATTGCCTTTCAAGTATCTTGGTGTACCACTCTCTACCAAAAGGCTTACTATTGCACAACGCCAACCCTTGGTAGCTAAGATTACAACTAGAATAACTAACTGGATGGCAAGGGGCCTTTCCTATGCATGTAGACTTCAACTGATAAAGGTTGTTTTGTTTGACGTCCAAGCCTATTGGACACAACTGTTCTTGCTCCCTCAAAAAGTAATCAAGCTAGTAGAAGCTATATGTGGAACATACTTGTGGACAGAAGAACCAAACGTATCCAAAAGGGCCTTGGTCTCATGGGACAAAGTCTGCCTCCCCAAAAGTGCAGGTAGATTAAACATTTTGAATATGAAAATCTGGAACCAAGCAGCCATTTGCAAGTTGTTTTGGGCATTAAGTCTTAACAAGGAAAAGATATAGATCACTTGGGTCCACACATACTATATAAAAAGGCAGAACATTGCACTAATGGAACTCCCTAAGCAAGCTTCATGGATGGTGAGAAAGATTTTAAACATGAGGAAACACTGGCCAATATTAAGCTCTAGCAATCAGTATACTCACAGGGGGAAGTTCTAGATTTCTAAGGTCTACAAGAGTATTAGAGAAGAGGTAGATAATGTTGAATGGAGAAGCTTGCTATGTCACAATGTAGCTAGTCCTAAAACCTTATTTATTCTATGGCTAGCATTGTATGGAAGATTAAGAACCAAGGATGTTCTTACCAGATGGGGAATGGATGTTAATGCTGAATGTGTATTGTGCAATATGGCTGATGAAACAGCTCAACACCTTTTCTTTGAGTGTCCTTTTTCCAGTGCTATTTGGCAGAACTTACTTACTTGGATGAAGTGAAATCGAACCATATTACTTTGGGAGGATGAATGGAATTGGGTGATGACAACATCTAAGGGGAAAACAGTAAAGAACAGGTTACTCAAGGCCTGTTTTGCTGCAACTGTGTATGACATTTGGATCGAAAGGAACGCAAGGGTGTACTAACAACAAAGGCGAGACAGTGAAGTAATAACTCATAGCTTGAAGACTACTATGTGCATCAGAGTTCGGAGGAACATGAGATTGTCTAAACTGGTGGAGTCTTCGGATATAGAATAGGTTCAATAGGTCTCTATTAGTTTTTTGGTTATGTGTATGTAAGAGTAAAGCAGGGAAAGTAGCATTTTGATAGGTTTACGTTATGAGAGGGGCTGAATTTGGTCTATTCACCCCTGGTTTTGTAATGTTTCCATGGTAATTAATAAAATCTTTTTAATTGCCAAAAAAAAAAAAACAGGGTCAAATTCAAAAAGCAAAAATAGGGAAAAGAAGGCAGAAGATACTTATAATGCTGTGCAAACTAGCAATCAGTTTGTAGCATTAATAGAGTAAGAACATTCAGAGAGCAAACTAGCAGACAATGAAGAAAAGCAGGAAGCACATACACAACAATAAAATGGAAACAATTCTAAAGAACAGGGAGAGCAACAACCATATGAACCTACTAAGGCCAACATGAAGGAATAATCAGGAGAGAATAAAGAAACACATTTGAATAATCCAATCATAAACACTAACTGTACACAAAAGAGGCTAGAAGTAAATGACACAACTGGAGGAGAAAAGAAAAGCAGTGATGACAAGGATAAAAGTACAAAGCCCTGGATAAAAGCTACATTTGGAAGAGTTCTCAATCAACAAGGTAAACTTGACATAAAAGGAGAAAGGGCCATGAAACAAGATTCAGGAAAGAAATGGGAAGAAAGAAGAGAGGAGGTGGAGGGCACAGAATCAGGAGAAATTTCAAGCAATGATCCTTCTCATGAAGGAAATTCAATTTCTTCTGAAAATCAGGGAGAAAGAGGGGATAACATTAATGCATTTGTAATGATAAAGGCCCATCAGGAGATAGAGATAGAGAAGGAGAAGAATTGTAACCAGCTGGAAGAAAAGAGTGAAACTCAATCTACTGATTTGAACATATACAGAGGGCTAGAACAAATACAAATTGTGCAACAAGGAATAATTAATGTAGAAAACCAGGGGGTATCTTCATGTGCTTTAGTTTTTAATGGGGAAGAGAACAGTACTGGGGAAAGCAAGGCAATAAACAATCAAGAGAGTAAAACCATTGAGGAAGATCCTCCAGATGATACAACCTTGCAGCAACCAATTAAAAAGCAAAACATAATAATAATATCAGCAGATGGAGTAGGCAAGAAGAACCAACAACCTGTTTGTTTATCAAGTCACAAAGAGGATAAAATGTCACATACCATCCAGAAGGAGAACCTTTCATCAGTTCCAGTGATTTCTGAGATTCATGAATTGGATACTGAGCAGCATCAGAACACCACAAGAGACAAGATGGAGTCAACACAAAAATAGCTAGTAGAAACTGAAAATCAGCTAAACAAGAGGGATAATGTTAACCCTAACTCAAAAAATACATCAGCATCTCCCAATAATAATCAGGGTAAATCAAAAGAAGGGGTCCAAAACACTGCTAACTCAAAATACGAGCAATAAAAAGGTGAAAGTAAAGGTTTCAAAAACTCATTCAAAAGCAGTCTTACGAGATATAGTTGCTCACAAAGTGACTAAAGCAGAGATACAAAGAACCACAAATGAGCTAGAAAAGGAGGAGGAAGAAAAAGAGGTGGAAACAGGTCAAATAATATTCACAAAGTAGCTAGAGTGGCAGACCTATCTCCACGGGCTCTAGCTATTAGTGGAAAAAAGATCAAGAATCAAGAAGTAGCACAGTCTAAAAGGGTGCTACCAAAGAGGATAGCATCAACTAAGATTAAATGATGATAAAGGCTCGAATTTGGAACATCAGGTCTGTTAATACACAACAGGATTTTCATAGACTCATCAACATTCAAAGACAACAAAAATGCTTCATTGTGGCTCTTGTGAAGCCTTTTTAGAATTGTAGACACATTTAGAAGTACAAAAGAAGACTTAGGATGGAGTGTTCCATTGTAAATAAAAATGAAAAAATATGGGTGTTTGTAGATGCATCAGTGCAATGTGATATATTGATGAATTCAGAGCAACAAATTACTTTGAAAATTCACCATCAAGACATAGATAAGATTATGATTGTAACCTTTGTCTATGCCAAATGTGATGAAAGGGAAAGATTACAACTATGGGATGATTTGTATCATACAGCAGCTTCTTTGGATTTGCCATGGATGGTTGGAGGCGACTTTAATGTGGTCTTATCAGAAGAGGAGAAACTGGGAGGCTTGCCAGTTACATTATCTGAATGTGAAGATTTTGCCATCTGTATTAACTCTTGTGGACTGTTTGATATGGGTTTCAAAGGTAGTCTGTATACTTGGTGGAATGGAAGATCAGCCAATGACTGTATATTTAAAAAATTAGATAGAATTCTGGTTAATTCTTCTTTTCAAGATATCTTCCCACAAATAGAAGTAGAGCATCTCTCAAGAATTGGATCAGATCATGCTCCTCTACTTTTATCTTGTGGGGAAGAGGATATTGCAATTAAAAAAAGCTTTTAGGTTTTTGAATTTCTGGACTCAACATGAGTCATTCAAGAACCTGGTTGTTCAGAATTGGAAATTTGATTTTGTGGGATCCCCATACTTAGCTTTCAAACAAAAACTGAAGAACTTGAAACGGACTTTATCAAGATGGAGTATAGAAACTTATGGAGACATTTTAAAAGAATTAGCAATAAAGAAGGAGATTGTAAAGGTGAAGGAACAATTGTTTGAAGAAGATCTAAGCATTGTTAACAGAATAGTACTTCAGAAAGCTCAAGCTGAACTGAAGAAATATTTTAGCATAGAAGAACAGAATTGGAGGCAGAAATCTCTGAAGGTGATAGGAAAACCAGTTTCTTTCATAACTATGTTAGTGGTAAGAGGAAGAAACTGCAATTAAATAGAATACAAGACAGCAATGAGGTGTGGTTGGATTCAATGGATCTTATAGCAGAGGAAGCAGTGAATTTCTTTCAGAAACAATTCAGTCAATAAGAGGATGTAAATGACTTTGAAATACTCCAACATGTACCTCGTATGGTGACACATAAACAGAATATGATATTGTTATATCCCGTATTTTTATACGACGGATTATTCGTAAGTTAATCAACATAAATCCGAAGGTAAGATTATTTCGGATATGAGACAAGGACTTTTAATTCCCGATTTTTTTTTATTAATGCACAAGTTGCTTATAAATTTTATTTGGTGTGGAAATATTAATGGAAATTTGGGATTAATTTACCATGATTAGATTATTAAATGGGATTAAAAGTTTAATTAGTCATGAATTAAGTGTTAGTGGCTGTGGACCCCACTCATGGCATGGCCAAATTTGATTGGCCCATGCTATAAGTGGGACATGTGTCACTCTATAAGGCAGCATATATAAGTATAATGGCTGACTAATTACATAGTCATAATCCATTTCATCTTCTCCACAACAATAAACCATAGAGATAGAGAGGGAAGTGCTCACGGCTATGGTGGAAAAAAAAATCAGGTTCACCAAGCTTGATTCAAATTAATTTTCCATGGTGTTTTAAATCAAATGAAGGTCTATGGTAACGTGAATTAGTCCTTGAGGGCAGCAAGGGTGGTTGTTAATTGAAGCCATTAAATTCAGCAAATTGGAGCCAAGTTGAAAAGCCAAGTATTAAAGGTAAGGTTTAATCTTCTTTTGCATGTGTTGTGGATGGTTTGAACGTGTTGTAGTGTGTAGAAATGAATGAAAATCATGGATTTATGTGTGTTGGTGTTGAAGCCGTGTAGGGGCTGTTTGTGTAGGAACGATGAACTAAGTTTACTTAGTATTTTTTATTGTTGTTGTTGTGGATTCTATGATGAAAATGAAAGTTTAATGGTTCAAATTGGAGTTGTAATTGTTTGTGGGCTGTGGTAGAAACTAATATGATGTTAATATAGTTTCTTGCATTTATATAAATGATGTTGCTAAACGTGTGGTTGTTGGTAGGATTCGTGAAAGTGGAAGAAAAGAATGTGTTGTTGTTGTTGTTCTTGTTGAGTTTGGAGGATTGCGGGTGGTATGGTATGTTGGTCGGGCTGTTATGAATATTGTGCGGGTTGTCCGAAGTGTTCTCGAGTCTTGTTTGAATGGCCTCGGGTTAACACTTAAACGTGTGATCGTTGGTGTTGGCTTGATTGTATGTGGTTGATTTGAATGTAAAAGGGAATGTCGTCAAATTATTTAGAAAGGAGTTACTAACGTTAGAATACGTATTGAATTCCCTCGTAGCCTAATCGTAGTTCTTGACATCTTAATATAGGATAAAGTACTATTGGACAGCGTATGCGGGTCGTGTTACGAGTAACGCTAAAGGTATGTAAAGCCTATCATTTCCTTCTTTTGGCATGTCCTAGATGTAAGTATGAAACGATATGAGATTCGGGGTAATTCTACTCATAAGTTTCGAGCATGTATTATGATTTTTATCCACTTCTTGATATTAGAGTTCTTAAAATAGTCGAACTACTGCTCTCGAGCTTCCTATATGATCGGATAGTAAATGATTCATGAAAGTTCCTATTCTTGAGAAACTCCATATTGCCCAATAACCATAACTTTTATAAGTTGCCTCGGATTGACTTGATACATGTCTATGATTCCTGAGACGTTATTTGACATAGTTCGTAGTGATTTTCAAAGAGTACTGAGTGTGACTATTATCTTGATACTCGAGCATTGACTAGTCTACTTATCTATTGAGTCTCAAAGATGATTTATGTGTATATGGTTACTTATTACTCTGCTCGTGCATACTGTTACATCTTTCACTGAGTCCCGGGCCAGGACATGTTCTCGTGCACAGATCCACTGCATTATTCACCGAGTCCCTCACTAGAGGGCCGGGACACGTTATATGTATATGTATATGATGACATGATGACATAATGATATGATGATATGGGGATGGCGGCCAGGATGGCATATGATGACTTTATTCACCGAGTCCCTCACTAGAGGGCCGGGACACATTATATGTACATGTATATGATGATTTTATTTACCGAGTCCCTCATTAGAGGGCCGGGACACGTTTTATATGCGTATGTATAGGATTATTATCTAATTATGTCACTAAGTTCTATAACTGGTTGGATATGATATTGACGCGTATGGTTTATGTTCAAAGGTAAGCCTTGTGGTTTTTCTGGTTATTGTACTAGTTTTCTACACTTCTCATCTCAGTATGACCCTGTTCACTATATTTCATGCTTTACATGCTCAGTACATATTCCGTACTGACCCCCCTTTTCTTCGGGGGGCTGCGTTTCATGCCTGCAGGTACAGACGCTCGTTTTGGTGATCCGCCAGCTTAGGATTTTTATTCAGCTATCTTGGAGTGCTCCCTTGTTCAGGAGCCCAGAGTTTTGGTATAGAACCTTTTCTTGCATATATGTGGTTATCCAGGGGTACGGCGGGGCCCTGTCCCGTCATATAATACTGATGTTACTCTTAGAGGTCTGTAGACATATGTGTGGGTTGTATATAGCTACTGTTCAGTCGTGTTTGTATGACTTATGTTTTGGGACGTTCCCATTCGTAGTGGCAGCCTTGTCGGCTTGCGTATATATATGTTTTGGGATGTTGTGTGTAGTGGCAGCCTTGCCGGCTTGCGTAGATATATATATATATATATATATATATATATATATATATATATATATATATATGTTCTGGAAGCTGTATATTATGGTAGCCTTGTTGACTCGTGTATAGTTGGGACGTTCCCCTATATCATGACGGCCTTGCCGGCTTATGTGCGATATTATCTGCTGAAAGTTGTAACTCCTCAGGAGACAGGTGGCTATGATATGCATATATGCGACAGTTTTAAGACGACGTCTTATCTTTTTATATATATAAGTTCTTTATTATGCTAGCTGTGGATGATTATAGTTAACAGGTGTATACGAGTGTCCAGCTCGGGCACTAATCACGGCCTACGGGGTTGGGTCGTGACAGATATTATGCTCATACCCTTCAAAGGAAGAAGTCAAGAATGCAGTCTTTGCCTTGAATGGTAACAGTACAAGTGGACCTGATGGTTTTACAGGTTTTTTCAATCAACAATGCTGGGACATAGTTGGTAATGATGTGCATGCCCTAGTATTAGCCTTTTTTGATGGGGTTGAACTTCCAAAATCCATTACTCATACCAATTTGGTTCTCATACCCAAAAAGCACCCTGTACAGACCTTTTCAGATATGAGACCAGTTAGTCTGTCCAATTTTATTAACAAGGTGATATCCAGGGTTCTTCACGATATAATGGAAAGTATAATCCCGTCTTTGATTTCTTCAAATCAATCTGGATTTGTGAAGGGGAAAAGTATTTTTGAAAATATTCTACTTACACAGGAGATTGTTTCAGATATCAGAATTAGAGGGAAGCCAGCAAGTGTTGTTATTAAGCTGGATATGGCCAAGGCTTGTGACAGAGTATCATGGAAGTATTTGTTACATGCGTTTAGGAAAAAGGGTTTTGCGGAGCACCTAATTAATTTGATCAGGAGTTTGATTGCTAATAACTAGTATTCTGTTTTATTGAATGGACAAGCTACCAGGTTCTTTCAGTCTACAAGAGGTGTGAAACAAGGGTACCCTTTGTCTCCTGCACTGTTCCTACTCTTAGCAGAAATGTTATCAAGAGCTCTGAATTCCTTATTTCAAGACAACAAATTTGTTGGATATGGGATGCCTAAGTGGTCTTGTCCTCTAAACCATTTAGCCTATGCTGATGACACTATCATTTTTGCATCTACTGATACATACTCTCTAAAATATATAATGCAAGTGTTGAAAAACTATGAGCATACTTCTGGTCAACTAGTCAACAAAGGAAAAAGCTCTTTCTACATGCACTCTAATATTGGTACTGAGTTAACTCAAATGGTTACTAATATTACAAGTTTCTCTAAGGGACAATTCCCTTTTACATACCTAGGGTGCCCTATTTTTCATTCCAAGAAGAAGAAGGTTTACTATACAGAGCTCATTAAGAAGGCGAAGGGAAGATTGCATTCTTAGAAAGGAAAGCTTCTGTCTTTTGGTGGAAAGGCTGTATTGATTAAAAATGTTCTTCAGAGTATGCCTATTCATCTGCTCTCTGTCCTGGCACCTCCAAAGTGTGTGATTACTGAACTTCATAAAATATTTGCTAGATATTTTTAGAGTAATAAGGAGGAAGGAAGGAGTAAGCACTGGACGATTTGGCATGATGTATGTTTACCAACTCAGGAAGGAGGACTTGGTTTTAAATCTTTATTTGATGTGTCTAATGCATTGTTTGCAAAATTATGGTGGAGATTCAGAACAACATCAACCCTATGGGCAAATTATATGTGGAATAAATATTGTAAAAAGGTGATTCCTACTTTGATACAATGGAAGGGGGGACTCAAGTGTGGAAGAAGATGCTAGAAGTGAGAGAGAATATAGAGCATGAAATCTGGTGGGAAATTAAATGAGGGACAACAAATGTTTGGTATGAAAACCGAACTAAATTGGGAGCTTTGCACTATGTGGTCCCTATTGAATATCCTCTTAATGAGGAACTGAAGGATGTGGCCGACTTGATAGAAGATGGGCACTGGAAGGAGGATTTATTACAACAATCTTTTCCTGTAGAGATTGTTGAACACATAAAAACTGGAATATGCATAGATCAACTGCAGGGTAATTGGGACAAGCCATGGTGGATGCCAACAAGCACAGGAAAATTCACTGTTAACAGTGCTTGGGACATACCGAGACATAAGGAACATGAGCAAGAAGATTTTAAGAAATTATGGATTAAAGGGGTGCCTTTTAAGATTTCTTTTTTCCTATGGAGGTTGTGGAAATTCAAATTGCCTACTGCTGACAAACTGATGAGCATGAGAATTCCTGTGACAACTGGATGCTACTGTTGCACAGTTCCACAACAGGAAACAATGCAACATTTATTTTTAACGGGCAATTTTGCAACAGAAGTCTGAAAAGTGTTCAGAGATGCGGTGGGAATTCAGATGAATCTGATCCAACTCTAGCGGGTTATCAGAACATGGTGGAAAATGGATTGTAGTGAAAAGTTCAAACCTATTTTACATGCAGTTCCAGCTATAATTACTTGGGAATTATGGAAAAGAAGGAATACTATTAAGCATGGTGGAAATGTGAGCTTTAAAAGGGTAGTACATGAGATTAACAACAATCTATTCTATTTAGCTAAGTTGAGATACCCATGGCTTAATAACATTCCTTTTTTGTAGCCTGATTTGGTTGAATTCTTAGAAGACTATAAGCCTATTCTAGTCTCTAAGATTGTTTGCTGGAAATTTCCTAATGAGGGATGGTTTAAATGTAATATAGATGGGGCTTCTAGAGGTAATCCTGGGCCTAGTTCTTATGGTTTTTGTATAGGGGACTGGAAGGGAGATTTGGTTTATGCAGAGTGTAAAAAGTTTGGCATCAATACAAATGTAATAGCTGAAGCTAGAGCCATATTGAAGGATTTACTCTATTGTGTGGAGCTTGAGCTACATTCTGTTATTTTGGAGACCTACTCTCTAATGATGAAGAATGTTGTGGATGGTATATGGGAGCCACCATGGTGTATGATCACAGAAGTGGACAAACTAAAGGCACTGAAGGATCAATTCAATGTGATAACACAACATGTGTTCAGGGAAGGGAACACTTTAGCAACTTTAGCAGATTATTTAACTAACCTAGCTTTTCCTTTTGCAGGTACATCAAGTTTTTCAACATTTTCCAAACTACCTTGTGCAGGGAGAAAAATCCTTAATCTAGACAAAGCACAAGTACCAATTATCATAATCAAGAATGCTAGAAATACAGGAAATAATGATGTACAAGTCTGACTTTGTAACTTAAATATTGACAAAACTTCTAATGGTGGTATTAGCCTATGGCTCATCCCATTGAAGAACTGTCAGTAGATGAGAAGCAAAGGATACAGTACAACCATTAGAAACTTCATTGGTGCTTTAACAATCAGAGTTTATTATCCTTTATTATGGCTGAATTAGTTCTTTTAGGTGTTTATCATCCATTGTCGATGGCAAATATCCAAACAAACTTATACAGCTAAATGGGGGAGACTAACATTCTTTGTTACATTAAGACGGATTCATGATAAAGAAGTGAGCTGCAGAGAAATAGTTTACAAACAACTCCATCAACACATAGAGGCATGCAAATCAGAGAAGATGGACAGACATTAACATTGAAACCCCAAATTCGAGCATGTAAGAATTCAAGAAAAGGGGGGTTAACATTTCACGAGTTATTCTTCGCCGATTCACAGCTACAAGACTTGATTAGTGGAAATCTAAGTGATTGAAAGAGGGTTTTACCTGGAAGTGTTAGATCTGATTGATGAGCTACCAGTCTGCACTTTCCTAATCTTAGCTTTTCACTTTGGGCTTGTTGTCTGAGTTGCTAGTTTTGTTGTTTTAGTTTGCTTTTCCTTTTCTGTTTGTAAAATATTGGCTTATTTTATGGTTCCCCCCCCCCCCCCCCAAAAAAAAAGATAAGGCTTCAACAAAAAGATTACACCTCTCGTCCTAATTTATGTGATGTAATTTGACTGGGCACGAAGTTTTAAAAGTAAAGGAAGACTTTTGAATCTTGTGATCTAAAACAAGTCAAAGATATTTGTGTGGTTATAAATCATCTCGTTAAGCATAAAAGGTAAAGTTCAAAGTTAAATTGTTGCTAAATAAGAAAATGTGTCATTCTTTTTGGGACTGACTAAAAGGAAAAGTGTATCATATAAATTGAGACCTATATCTCACTATTCACTTCAATGGAAAGTTCCTTGATGAGTAAGTAGCACCAATGCCAGATTTCCTGTACTTGACAGGCTTATATGAGAACTTAGCAAAGTGTATTTGAGTGTCTGAAGGAGAACTGAAGAGCAGATATTTCAAGGAATGTCGTGTGACATAAAATACCAAGAGATTTATGAGTGAATCAAAATGACAAGTTTGCCCTTGGTGACTTTTTTATAAATGTAACAGAAATAAATTACAAGGCAAAACAGAGAAAATAGACAATAATAAAGAAAGGAAAAACCTAAAGGGTTTCTTCCCCTTATTTTTTTTAACGTCGCCTCTCTCTCTCTAGCTCCATTTACATTAGTCGAAATGTCATCGTCAACTATAGGTTGTTGCCATTTCAAGGAATGTCGTGTGACATAAAATACCAAGAGATTTATGAGTGAGTCAAAATGACAAGTTTGCCCTTGGTGACTTTTCTATAAATGTAACAGAAATAAATTACAAGGCAAAACAGAGAAAATAGACAATAATAAAGAAAGGAAAAACCTAAAGCGTTTCTTCCCCTTATTTTTTTTAACGTCGCCTCTCTCTCTAGCTCTATTTACATTAGTCGAAATGTCATCGTCAATTATAGGTCGCTGCCATTTCTACAGAATTGAAAATTCCGAAACAAACAGGTATGTTGTACCAGATCAATAATTAATTGCTTTTTCAAAAATACCAGGTAGCAAGCTGATAGATAAGATTATTCTTGGGATAATACTAGCATTTTTTGTCCTTAAATTATATGTATATTGTTATTTTGATCCTTGTGATATTTAACTAAGCACATTTAAACAAAGAGGTATGTTGCTGCAGATCAATACGTATAACAATTGCTTAGCTGATAAGATGATTCTTTTAAATACCAATAATAAAATCCTTTTCATGCAAGTTTTGTGCTTTATCGGTCAAATCATTTTATTCCCCTACAAATGGAAAAGCCATAAGTTGTGTGATGATACAATCTAGAAATTGAGCTGCTTGCAGGTTATATGTTGAACTTTGGATGGGATGTAACACCCCAAAAATTTTAAACTAACACTTAGAATTTTCGATTGATCATATCTTAATAGTAAGGATATATTTTACTTCGCACTTCCTAAACGTGAATTTGATGATATTTGAAACTTGTTTGAAGTGTTATGGTGTATTTATGTAAACTACTCCTACTATTATTATCTTAGTAAATTAAGAAATGGAATAGATATTTAATATTTTGGGCAGCCACTCTTTCATATTTATCCAAGCATAAAAGTTTGGGCAGCCACATTTTTTTTTCATCCTTATCCAAGTAACATATATACCTTTTTGGCTAATATCCTCTCCACCTCCTCTAATTTCGTTTTCTCTAGAAAAATAAAACCCCAAAACTCCTCTCCTCTCATCAAATTATCCCACTAAATCACCAACAAGACTTGTTTTGATTGAGCCACAAGCTACTCCACACTTTTGAGGTAAGTTTACCAAACCCGTTTTTGAACTGGACAACTGTTAGTAGTTTTAGCATATCTCCTTGTATAAGATTTCATTTTAAGTGAGCCAAGATGATATGGAAAGATATTTCATAGATCTAAAACTTTTGTTCAGGCTCCAAAGCCTAATTTTGCTTGTATTTACTCGAAAATGGGTGATAAAGCACAGGGCAAGTGTTGCCCAGATTTTGTTTTACAAACCCTCCATGTACTACTGTTAGTAGTTTGAGCATATATTATTTTACGAAATTGATATTGGGTGATTTAAATTTCTATGGAACCCCAAGACATATATCTACAACTTTCATTAAGACCACAAAGTCTAGTTTTTTCGTTTACTCTTTCAAAACTGAGCCACAATACAAGACAGTAGTACTGTCCAGAATTTCTGTTTTGATAGTTTAGGGTGATTTTCACTGATATCATGTTTAGTTTCGACGTGCTGAACCATTGAACTTAAATAGATATTTGATTGTGTATTTAAGGTATATATATTCTTGTACAAGCTAAGGGAAATTGGCTAAGGAAGTCGACATATTTATTTGATCGTTGCTTTGGGGATTTATAACTTCTTGATGTTTGTTTGAGCTTTAGAAGCACTAAAGCTCCAAGGTTTGCACCTAAAATTGAACTTTTCTTTCAATTTATATTGTTTGAGCTATTGCGAGAAGCTTGAATTTTGGTGAAATATTATCAACATTAAATTATTATCATATTGATTTTGTTGCTACTTTAATAGTTTACTTGCTTTGTTGGTTAAGAAAGAATATCTTGAGACACTTAAATATGACGTTATCATTGAGGGGATCATTTTGTAATTGAGTTATGAGTATGTTAAAATGACATTGGTGTTATGTCAAGTATTTTTGTAAGACGACTTAATTCACCCACACACATGGATTGCTTGAGCATTATTGCATTCTTGTCAAGACATTGTCCTTCTTGTGATAGTGACCTTGTCACTTATAATGACATACCTCATGGTATTGTTCGGATCTTTCCCATGTTGACTTTAGATTTACATTTCATTTTGACAATGGACTTTTGTCCATTTTCAAGTATGAGTGGAAAACCACTTTCAACACGGCTCTTGATTCTCTTGATTATTGGGTAACGACCCTTCTTGATTTCGGATCTTGCCCATCTTGACTTTGGATTTACATATCATCTTGATGAAGGATGTTTTTCCATTTTCGAGTATGAGTGGAAAGCCACTTTCAACATGGCTCTTGATTCTCTTAATTATTGGGTGATGACCCTTCTTGATTTGGGCTTCAGTCCTTCTTGTTATTTGATTATGCTTAATGTGATAGCATGACGTATGTGTTGGACGAAATTAACTAATTGAATGACTTTCTCGAATTAGTCGGGGAAGCTTTCTTGACACCAGAGATATGAATATTATTATTTGGAACTACTTCTTGGGTTGATATTTGACTCTCTTGAATATCGTATATAGCTTACTTTGATAAGTCTATTCCTTGAATTTAGTTCTTGGACTCATTTTGGATACGTAGCTCACTATTAAATTAACTAATTGAATGACGTTTCATGAATTAGCTTTGAAAGCTTTCTTGACACTTGGTATTTGAAATATTAGTATCTTGAACTATCCTATGGTTTGGTGGTTCTCTTGAAATGTCGTACATTGATTAAGTACTTGATGATAAATCGGATAAGCTTATGTCTTGAATTTACTTCTTGCACTCACATTGATACATAGCTCACTATTCAATTAACTAATCGGTGGATCTTTTTGAATTAGCTTTGGAAGGCTTCTTGACATTTGAGATTTTGAATATTGATATATTGAACTATTTTATTATTTGATATTTGATTCTCTTGAAACAATTGTACCTTCATTAAGTACTTGATGATGATTTTGATATGCTCATTTCTAGAATTTATTTTTGTACTCCTTACATAGCATACTTTTAATATGAAATGTTAGTTAAGTTTATGTGCCACTAAGCTTTATACATAGCGATAGTTTGTTACTATCGTAGGTGATGTTACAAGGGAGACTCAAGGATGGCCATTTGAAGTAGATTATTTGGAAGCTTAGATGAAGATCACATTTGCATGAGCATGTTCATTTTGTATACTTTTGGGGATTTGTACATGATCCATGTGATACATTTAGATATGCACTTTTGAATGAAATTTGGGTCATGACACTAATATTCTGTAACTTGATTTTGCTGAATGACTTGACTACTTTGGAAGTGTCCATGCTCAAGTCATGTAATATTTTAAATTCAGTACTTAACTTGGGAAACTTAAATATTTTGTATTTGAGATTGGGAGTTGAATGTCATGCTTGGTATGAGCCTTGGATATTGTAGCATGAAAGATATTTCTCTATTACGCGTTTGGTGAATTCTAAAGTGTTGAATCTGTTGATTTAACTCAAAATAGGTGTTGTCCATTTTTTTTTATGATTGGATATTTCTATTTTTAGTTCCTGCTATATTGAGATGTATGTTGAAACTTGTTTACATGGGCCTATTTTCGCTACAAAATTATTCCGAATATCTTATTAAATAAATTTCTTCTGAACGTTGTAAGTATGAAATTTGTTTTTGTTTCGTAAGTGGCATTCTCCCAAAGGGGGTGCTACATCGGAAGTATAGTTGTTACTTCAATTAACTGTTGATGGGTTTTCTCTTTTAGCATTTGAATTCCTTTTAATTTATAGATACACGTTCTGTTATTTACGATAGCGAAATAGTTTCTTGTTCTTTGATTTCTGCTAATATATATTGTTTTTTGTCCTTCGATATACAACTTTAAAATATCATACACTTAATGTAAATATTATGCACTTAATCGTATCAACCTTGTATAAAAGTGTATATGAGATGTTTATACACACTTTTACACGGTTATACAATAATATATAAAATTATAATCAGTTTCTCATCTTTAGAGCACTAAGACAAAATACAAGCAATTTAATATTATTAATTTTAATATTAAGATGTAATAAACTCCAACAATCATGATATTTCAGCCACAATTAACTTTTTAAGAAATGGAAAATTAGCATTATACCATGCACTCTGTATTTTCTTTTTACTTTTTTCATGAATATCAATTCAATGTTTATTATCAATTCACCGTTCCTCATTCTCTCCAAGTAATAGATTTTTTTTAAAAAAAAGAAACTAAGCAGACGTTTGGTCATGGTTACCAAATACTTTTCACTTTATTTGGAATTTTAAAGTTGGAGTTGTGTCTGGTTGTAGTTTTGCAAAAACTATTTGGTTGTTTGAATGTATTGAAAGTGAAAAAAGTGACAAAAAGTAAAAATAGGGTTTCAGGTGTTTTCTAAATTCCAAAGGTACAACTTCAAGCTGCATTTGGAATTTTCATGGCTAAGTGCTAATTTTCAAATAAAGTGAAAAAAAAATTCAGAATAAAATTAAAAATCTCATGGCTGGATAAAGGTGTTTGGCTAAGTTTATAAGCTGGTCAAATTGACTTATGAGCACTTTTTTTTAGCTTATTTATGTGTTAGGTAAATACCAAAGTGCTTGTAAGTTACTCCCATTGTCCCAAAATAAGTGTCACCTTACGAATTTAAGAGAAAAATTGACGAGTGTTTCCAATTATGTCCTAACATTAAAGAACTAGTCCTCTTTAATATTGCTCAATTATCAAAAACAACATCTAATAAATATGGGTAGTTTAGTAAACTCTACATTGTATTTATGATTTCTTAATGAGCGTGAATTTGCTAAGGTAACACTTATGTTGAGAAGGAGCATAAGCCAAGTACTTATAAGCAAAAATCAGCTAAAAGTCATAAGTTGATCATGCCCAATCTAAAGCTTTTTAGCTTATAAGCACTTTTAGTTTGACCAAGTAATTTAATATTTTATCTTTAGTATTTTTTTAGCTTATTTATGTGTTAGGTAAATACCAAAGTGCTTGTAAGTTACTCCCATTGTCCCAAAATAAGTGTCACCTTACGAATTTAAGAGAAAAATTGACAAGTGTTTCCAATTATGTCCTAACATTAAAGAACTAGTCCTCTTTAATATTGCTCAATTATAAAAAACAGCATCTAATAAATATGGGTAGTTTAGTAAACTCTACATTGTATTTATGATTTCTTAATGAGCGTGAATTTGCTAAGGTAACACTTATTTTGAGAAGGAGCATAAGCCAAGTACTTATAAGCAAAAATCAGCTAAAAGTCATAAGTTGATCATGCCCAATCTAAAGCTTTTTAGCTTATAAGCACTTTTAGTTTGACCAAGTAATTTAATATTTTATCTTTAGTATTTTTACTAATGGGAAGGGGTCACATATATCCCCGTACTATTCCAAAAAAGTCGTACCCGTCCTTTGTTTCACTTTTCGATGATATATACCCCACCGTTATATTTTTTAACATATAAATGGCTCCTTTAATGGGGACACATATATTGAAGACCCGTCTGTTTTTCTTGTAGTTTTGTACATAGTAGTTGTTATTTGCTGTTACTGCTTCATTTTTCCTCTTTTCACCCACTGCTCTTTCATGTTTTAAAACTACCCGAAATACTGTGCATGACTTTTGGACTGATTTATTTGAGCACTTCAATGGAGTAAATACTCAAAATACCCCCCAACGTTTGACCAAAATCCCAACTAAACACCTAACCTTTGCGGGGGGTCCTATTACCCCCCTGGACAAATTTTTTCAGTATCAAAATGGCCCTTTTTTGCTGATGTGGCAGGGAGCGTGACTGCACCGCCCAGTGGCGCGTGACAGCCTTTAAAAAACAGCATCTGAGGTGTTTTTGTGCTCAACTCAGCTGCCACATGGATTAATTTTGAACTCCCTCCATTTTTAGGCTACTTCATCTTCTTCTTCACCCTATTTAATACCCACCTCCATTTTTTTTTTGTCAAAACAATATCCATTATAAATTCATAAAACATAAAAATAATACCCCCCGCGAAAATCTAATCTTGTTAAACAAAAAACGAAAATCTGAAGAAAAAAAAAATGAAAAATCTGAAGAAAAAAAACGAAAAATCTGGAGAAAAAAAAAAACAAGGTTGAAAAATCTAATCTTGTTAAAGAAAATATGTTTGGAAGTTACTTGTTTGGAGTTGCTACTTGTTGCTTGGTTGGAGTTGTTTAAGCACTAATTCTTTGAGTTGATTTGAGGAGAAAATTAAACTCCGTTGCTAGGAATTTGGAGAAAGCTATGAAGAACACCAAATGGGTTTCTTTAAATTCTTGATTGTTTGATCAAATTAATGGATGAACTTTGTTCTATTTGGTGTTAGGAAGCTTCCTTTCACATTTAGGTTTGATTGGATTAGATTTGAGAAAGTTGGTGTGATTTTTTTTTTCAACTCCTAATGAAGATGATGATGATGATGATGATAATGTTGATGAAGATGAAGGAGAATTGGGTATGAGTTTTCGGATCCTTACTAAAAATGGAGTATGGAAAATTGAGAGATTTTTTTTTTGAGTTGATTTGGTGTGATTTTTTTTTCAATTCCTAATGAAGACGATGATGACGTGGCACGTGTAGACAAGCGCCTGTAAATAATTGGGAGTTGTCATATTGGACTGCCACATCAGCAAAAAAGGGTCATTTTGATACTGATATTTTTTGTCCAGGGGGGTAATAGGACCCCCGCAAAGATTAGGTGTGTAGTTGGGATTTTGGTCAAACGTTGGGGGTATTTTGAGTATTTTCTCCACTTCAATGTATGTGGCAATAAAAATAATGGTGTAGAAGAAGATTAGGTTTGAGCAATTTCTTCATAGCTTGTAGCTATAACAACGATCAACAAGAAGGGGTTTCTAATGGGTTACGGGTATGGGTCATAACTGGGGATTTGTGTATATTTTAATTAAATAAAGAGAAAAATAACAGTGGAGGTATAACGGAGGACGGGTACAACTTTTTTGGAATAGTACAAGGGTATATATGACCCTTTTTCCGTTTTCCGAATTCTCAAAATATAATTCCAAAACAGGACTCCTAATTTTCTCTTCACTCCATATGGGTTGTTCCACTTTTTTTTTTTTTTTTTAATACAAATACTTTTAAATTTATATCCTTTTGCAAATTTTTTATGTATAATGTAGTCATTTTAAATTTCTAATAAAAGAACAGCTTATTAACATTTTTTGTCAAACACATCAACAAATTATTTAATAGTTTCAACACTTTTATCTAAATAGGTAACTAGGGAGCGTTTCACCTAATATGCCTTACGCGGCGAGAATATGAATTTAGTCAGACTTTAATACGAGGATGGAGAAAAAAAAATCGTTATTGCCTCCTTTGGGTCTGCCACTACGCGGTGAATCAGATAATTAATGCTAAAATCAGATAACAAATTTATACATGGGCTAGATCGGGTAAATACTTTTTCATTTTGCCCTAAATACAGTGTAAGAATCTCTAGACAACAGAGAACAGATATATCCAGAAAAAAAACCTAAGCGCCTCTTTCGCTTATCGCTTATCTCTTTCGCCGACAGGGAGAAAAATGTCATCTTCAATTATAGGTCGCTGCCATTGGAACTTACAGAACAAACAGGTATTTATGTTGCTGGAGATTAATATCTATAAGAAGTAATTGCTTTTTCAAATATACCAGGTAATAAGCCGATAGAAAACATTACTTTGTATACTTTTGGGGATTTGTACGTGATCCATGTAATACACTTAGATAACACTTTTGAATGAAATTTGGGTCATGACACTAATATTCTGCAACTTGATTTTGCTGAATGACTTGACTATTTTGGGAGTGTCCATGCCCAAGTCATGTAATATTTTAAATTCAGTACTTATGTTGAACTTGGGAAACTTAAATAGTTTATATTTGAGATTGGGAGTTGAATGTCATGCTTGGTATGAGCCTTGGATATTGTAGCATGAAAGATATTTCTCTACTACGCGTTTTATGAATTCTAAAGTGTTGATTTAACTCAAAATAGGTGTTGTCTATTTTTTTATGAGGATATTTCTATTTTTAGTTCCTGCTATGTTGAGATGTATTTTGAAACTTGTTCATATGGCCCTATTTTCGCTACAAAATTATTCCGAATATCTTATTAAATAAATTTCTTCTGAACGTTGTAAGTATGAAATTTGTTTTTGTTTCGTAAGTGGCATCCTTCCAAAGGGGGTGCTACATGGGAAGTATAGTTGTCACTTCAATTAACTATTGATGGGTTTTCTCTTTTAGCATTTGAGTTCATTTTAATTTATAGATACACGTTCTGTTATTTACGATAGCGAAATAGTTTCTTGTTCTTTGATTTCTGCCAATATATATTGTTTTTTGTCCTTCGATATACAACTTTGAAATATTATATACTTAATGTAAATATTATGCACTTAAACGTATCAACCTTGTATAAAAGTGTATATGAGATGTTTATACACAATTTTACATGGTTATACAATATTATATAAAATTATAATCAGTTTCTCATCTTTAGAGCACTAAGACAAAATACAAGAAATTTAATATTATTAATTTTAATATTAAGATGTAATTAACTCCAACAATCATGATATTTCAGCCACAATTAACTTTTTAAGAAATGGAAAATTAGCATTATACCATGCACTCTGTATTTTCTTTTTACGTTTTTCATGAATATCAATTCAATGTTTATTATCAATTCACCGTTCCTCATTCTCTCCAAGTAATAGAATTTTTATTTTCTTTTAAAAGAAACTAAGCAGACGTTTGGTCATGGTTACCAAATACTTTTCACTTTATTTGGAATTTTTAAGTTGGAGTTGTGTTTGGTTATAGTTTTGCAAAGAATATTTGGTTGTTTGAATGTATTGAAAGTGAAAAAAATGACAAAAAGTAAAAATAGGGTTTCAGGTGTTTTCTAAATTCCAAAGGTACAACTTCAAGTTGCATTTGGAATTTTCATGACTAAGCGCTAATTTTCAAATAAAGTGAAAAAAAAAAGTTCAGAATAAAATTAAAAATCTCATGGCCAGATGAAGGTGTTTGGCTAAGTTTATAAGCTGGTCAAATTGACTTAAAATCACTTTTTTTAGCTTATTTATGTGTTAGGTAAATACCAAAGTGCTTGTAAGTTACTCCTACTGTTCCAAAATAAGTGCCACCTTAGAAATTTAAGAGAAAAATTAACAAGTGTTTTCAACTATGTCCTAACATTGAAGAAGTAGTCCTCTTTAATATTGCTCAATTATCAAAAACAACATTTAATAAATAGGGGTAGTTTAGTAAACTCCACATTGTATTTATGATTTCTTAATGAGCGTGAATTTGCTAAGGTAACACTTATTTTGGGACGGAAGGAGTATAAGCCAAGTACTTAATAAGCAAAATCAGCTAAAAGTCATAAGTTGATCATCTCCAATCTAAAGCTTTTTAGCTTATAAGCACTTTTAGTTTGATCAAGTATTTTAATATTTTATCTTTAGTATTTTTCCTAACGGGAAGGGGTCACATATATCCCTGTACTATTCCAAAAAAGTCGTACCCGTCCTCTGTTTCACTTTTCGATGATATATACCCCACCGTTATCTTTTTTAACATATAAATGGCTCCTTTAATGGGGACACATATATTGAAGACCCGTCTGTTTTTCTTGTAGTTTTGTACATAGTAGTTGTTATTTGCTGTTACTGCTTCATTTTTCCTCTTTTCACCCACCGCTCTTTCATACTTTGCATGACTTTTGGACTGATTTATTTGAGCACTTCAATGTATGTGGCAATAAAAATAATGGTGTAGAAGAAGATTAGGTTTGAGTAATTTCTTCATAGCTTGTAGCTATAACAACGATCAACAAGAAGGGGTTTCTAATGGGTTACGGGTATGGGTCATAATTGGGGATTTGTGTATATTTTAATTAAATAAAGAGAAAAATAACAGTGGAGGTATAACGGAGGACGGGTACAAGTTTTTTGGAATTGTACAAGGATATATATGACCCTTTATTTGTTTTCCGAATTCTCAAAATATAATTCCAAAACAGGACTCCTAATTTTCTCTTCACTCCAAATGGGTTGTTCCACTTTTTTTGTTTTAATTTTTTTTTAATACAGATACTTTTAAATTTATATCCTTTTGCAAAATTTTTATGTATAATGTAGTCATTTTAAATTTCTAATAAAAGAACAGCTTATCAACATTCTTTGTCAAATACATCAACAAATTATTTAATAGTTTCAACATTTTTACTTAAATATGTAACTGCTTATTTATAAAATCAATTTCAGTACTTAAAAATGCTTATCATTTATTTACAATAAGTTAATCCAAACGGGCTCTAAAAACTCTTTCACGAAAGTTATCGGAATTGCCCTTTTTTTTGGGGGTGGTCTTTAAATTTTGCCTTTCGACTAAAATCCATGGGTTCCAGGTTCGAACCCCCATTTAGTCAAAATTAAAAAAAAAAAAAATCGCAAGGCAAAGTTTAAATTTCGCTATGCCCCCACCGGTATACACTTGTTAAGGAATTACCAAAGTTATGCCGGACCCGACATACTTATGCCTTATGGGCAGACTTGGCATAAGTATGCCGGGTCCGGTATAACTTTGGTAATTCCTTCACAAGTTTATGCGGGGTCCGGCATACTTATGGGGAAACTTTTAATGGACAAACTTTTAGTTAAGCCTTAACTAATTTTTTTTTTCAAATTATGCCTTATGGGGCAGACTTTTAGTTAAGGCACAACTAAAAGTGCCTTAACTAAAAGTATGCCCCATAAGGCATAACTTTTCCTTAAGACATAGACTTTGTCTTATAAGACAAATTTTTAGTTATGCCTTAAGGAAAAATTCCGCCTTATGGGACATACTTTTAATTATGCCTTATGGGGCATACTTTTAGTTGTGCCTTAACTAAAAGTCTGCCCCATAAGACATAACTAGGAAAAGACTTTTAGTTAAGGTTTAACTAAAAGTTTCCCATAAGTATGCCTCCACCGGCATAAACTTGTTAAGGAATTATCAAAGTTATGTCGGATTCAGCATACTTATGCCAAGTCTGCCCATAAGGCATGAGTATGCCAGATCCGACATAACTTTGGTAATTCCTTAACAAGTGTATGCCGGGTCCGGCATACACGCGATCCAAACCTTTGCCTTGCAATCTTTTTTTAATTTATGCTTGAGCGGGGGTTCGAACCCAGAACCTCATGATTTCTGCGTGATTGCTCAGGGTTGCAATGCGAAGGGCAAAAATTAAAGACCAGCATTACGAGGGACATAATTTAAAGACTACAAATATGAAGGGCAAAATTTAAAGACTACCCAAATGAAGGGCAATTCGCGCAAAAAAATGAAAGTCATCCACAGCCATATATCCAGAAAAAAAAAAAAAAACCTAAGCGCCTCTTATCTCTTTCCCGCCGCCTCTCTCAGTTTCCCTTCATTTTCTCTCTCGCATTTAATTCTCTCTCCGTTTACATCTCCGACAGGGAGAAAAATGTCATCTTCAATTATAGGTCGCTGCCATTTCTCTGCCATTGGAACTTCCAGAACAAACAGGTATTTATGTTGCTGGAGATTAATTAATTGCTTTTTAAAATATACCACGTAATAAGCCAATAGATAAGATTACTATTGGTATAATAACATTTTTGGTCCCTGAATTGTAATTTTGGTCCTTATGATATTTGACTAAGCACGTTTAACCTAATATCGAAACAAACAGGTAGGTACGTTGCTCGATATTAATACGTATAACAATTAATTGTTTTTTCAAAAATACCAGGTAGCAAGCTGAGAGATAAGATTATTCTTGGGATGATACTAGGCATTTTTGGTCCTTGTGATATTTGACTAAGCACAGTTAAACTTCAGTTTCGATAGCGTTGAAACAATGAAGCGTGTTTATTAATATGTGTAATAATGTTTTTTGGTAAATAACAGGTAGTAAGCTGATATATAAGATTATTCTTGGGATAAGAACATTTTTGGTGTCTAAATTATATGTATATTGTAGTTTTGGTCCTTGTGATATTCCACTAAACACATTTAACCTTCAGTTTCGATGCTGGAATATCAATACCTATAACAATTGCTTAGCTGAGAAGATGAGTCTTTTAATAGACCTATAATGAAATCGTTTTTACTCAAGTTTTGTGTCCTTTTGTGAAGTCAATCATTTTATTCCCCTGCAAATGGAAAAGCCATAAGTTGCGTGATGATATAATCTGGAAATTGAGTTGCTTGCAGGGGTGTACGCTGAACTTTGTATGGCAAATGTAGTTGTTACTTCAATTAACTTTTGCTGGGTTTTCTCTTTTAATATTTGGGTCCCTTTGGTTTTTAGATACATGTTCTGATATTTACGCATTGTGATAACGAAATAGTTTCTTGTCCTTTGATTTCTGCTACTATCTGTTGTTTCTTGTACTTCGATTATCTTATTTTTTTTTTTCAGACTGATTTATCATGGCTTATTCACTTTCGCTATTTTCATTTTCATACTGTTTTGAATTGTTTGTCCTTATATGGCCTTTTTGGTCATGCTTTCTCTTGAGCCAAGGGTCTTTCGGAGACATCCTCTCTACCTCCCAAGGTAGGGGTAAGGTCTGCGTACACTATACCCTCCCCAGACCCACTTTGTGGGGTTTCACTGGATACGTTGTTGTTGGTGGTCCCTGTCAAAGTTGTTATGCCTGCTCATTGCAGTTACATGGATTGAGCTGTTTTCCCCTTCAAGTACCATAGTACTTGTTGCATTTCGGATTGTCAATGAGAATACTGTTAGTTTCCTAGTTTTCTTTCCTTTCTTCTTAGCTAGCTTAGCTCTTTTCCAGCAATTCCTTTCGTAATTGTTCCAGGTAGTATCACATGATAAATTGTGTAATGTGAAATGATTAGCAGGAGAACTGCAAGATGGAGGTCACCAAGAGCAGCAGTAATTCCAAGTTTCCACCTCCCAATGCGCAGTAATGAAGTTAAAAATAGGTAATACTATCCGCCTTTTAGTTTCTTAGGGACGTTGATTTGGGGTTAATGTGATCGAAGTTTTTCTTTTCCTGCAGTATTCTTACTGTTCTAAATTGGTTTGAGGAAATCATATGTAGTTAGGTGTTGCTAAATTGACACACTGCTGTTGACTGGTCTTGTGCGTATTGGATAATGCCACTTCTTGTTCTGCAAGTACCTGACAACTTGATTATTTGTGTATAATTGGAATGTAGTGGCGTTTTGGGGTTAATTTCAGTCCATGCAAACCTCAACGTGGAAACTATGATTATTGCAAGAGTTGTCAAAGGCGAAAAGGTTAGGAAAAATCACAGGTTGTTTAATTCCTATTTGAACAAAGTGTTAGGTGAGATGATAAAAGAAAGAATGTAGTATATTCACCAATTTTACTTACAAAAGAAAAGTATGTTGACCATCACAATGACTTAATAGTACTAGTAGATAACCAATTGTAGTTGGCGAATTCGATGTTAGTAAAACATATATTACAGAATAAGAGTTTAGAAGGCACTGGTGGTTCCTTGAGCATAGTTTTATCATCTCTGTGTGTGTGTGATTTGATGAATGGTTCATCTGTTTGGTATGTTATTCCTAGCCTCGTAATGAGGTCAGTTTTAGATTTCATATTGTCAGTCTTCCGCGAATACACGGTATTAGGAACTATCTAGTATATTGAATGCTTAGGTATTGCTGTGTGAACAAAATGGGGCATTCATTATCATCTTAATCTGATAAGCTATTAGCAGCAATCGATGATACATGCATTGGAGATGGACAAACATTTCCCTTTAAGCTAAAGCAAACAGTTATTAAGTGAATATCAGCACCAAGGAAATTTATAAGGGATACATGCAAACACGATGTTAACATAAATTCATTTAACCTTCTCTTATGCAGGACGTTTGCCGATGACATAAAAGCACTTCGATTGGTTACTGCAATCAAAACTCCATATCTACCGGATGGCAGATTTGACCTTGAGGCTTATGACGCCTTAGTAAATTTGCAAATCGGAAATGGTGTTGAGGGTGTGATTGTTGGTGGCACTACAGGTGAAGGTCAATTGATGAGCTGGGATGAACATATCATGCTCATTGGTCACACAATCAATTGTTTTGGGGGATCAATCAAAGTCATCGGGAACACAGGAAGCAACTCCACGAGGGAAGCAATCCATGCGACAGAACAGGGATTTGCTGTAGGTATGCATGCAGCTCTTCACATTAATCCCTACTATGGGAAGACCTCCATAGAGGGTATGATTTCTCACTTTGACAGTGTGCTCCCCATGGGCCCTACTATCATTTATAATGTGCCATCACGAACTGGTCAAGACATTCCCCCACGTGTAATTCAGACATTAGCAAAGAGCCCTAACCTTGCCGGTGTCAAAGAGTGTGTTGGAAATGATAGAGTGGAGCTGTATACAAGTAATGGGATCGTAGTGTGGAGTGGGAATGATGATGAATGCCATGACTCAAGGTGGGATCATGGTGCTGCAGGAGTTATTTCTGTCACTAGCAACTTGGTTCCTGGTCTGATGCGTGAACTAATGTTTGGAGGAAAGAACCCTGCTTTGAACTCAAAACTGATGCCATTGGTTGAATGGTTGTTTCATGAACCAAACCCAATTGCTATAAATACAGCTTTAGCTCAACTTGGAGTCGTGAGGCCTGTCTTTCGCCTTCCGTATGTTCCACTTACAAAGGCAAAAAGAGTGGAGTTTGTGAAGATTGTTGAGGAAATTGGACGGGAAAACTTTATAGGGGATAGAGATGTCCAAGTTTTGGATGATAATGATTTTGTTTTGGTTGGTAGGTATTAGCTTTTTCCCAAGTAGTGTTGAGAAGTAAGTTTTTGTTGTTAGCTGCTTAACTTTAAAATTTCTTGGCATGAAGATATATTTATCTATGTTCTATTTCAGCATGTATCAGTGACAGCTTTAGTATTCTTGTTGTTTGCTTTTCTGTTTTGGGAGGCATGTACATTGTAGCTGTTAGTTTATGGACTGGATCATTTTCTTCTGTTTTCTGTGTTTATGGATTAGATCCTGGTTAATCTTCTCCTGCCTCGTTATGTTTGGTGTATTCGTCATCTTTCTCCGAAGTACTTTATGTAGATGAAGAGAGGGATTGCGAGGGTTGTAGTATATGGTTTGCTTTTGTGTTTGAAATAGTTAATGGCAAGTGAGATAAAGAAAGCAGCTGGCCTTATGTGTAAAGCCTAGCCGTAATGGAGCTTAAAGAAAAATTGCATCTTTAATGGAGCAAGGTAATAAATACTCTACTCCCTCTTGATCTCTCCTTCAACACTGTTAATTTGCTGTTTCTCCCATTCTCTTTTAGCTGTTGATGAAGTACTCAAACTACTTTTCAGGTTCACATTCTTCCCTTATGCTGACTTTCTTTCTCTCTGATCTGCCCCTTAACACTATCTACAGTTTAATTTCCTTTGCTTTAATTTCTTCTCATGCTTACGCCTGTATAACTTTATCCTAACTTCTTTTTTTTAGGGGCATTTAGCCTGTTTCTTCTCCTTATTTTTCCCCCCTCCTACATGTTCTTTTGATTGTGTGCCACTGAGTAGAAAGATACAAAGAGACATATCTTAGTTTTTTTTTTTTTTTTTTTTTTTTTGCTGTTGTTAGATGGTCCTAATTTTCAGGGACGTTTATAAAGTAGACATCTTTTGGCTTCTTTTCTTGATTTTTGAGTTGAACAAAATCTCTTGGAAGATTAGTGATGTGTCGTTATTGGAATTCTTAATTCAGTTCTGTTCTTAGGACCTTTAGCTGTCGGTTGAGACTAGTCATACTTAAACAATGTAAGCCTGATAACCGATTCACCATCTTACCTTGCGATGGTTCTGAAACTCTAATTCTTTTGACTTTAGTCTGCATTCCTTTTCATTTCAGCTTCTGTAATTCTGTAAACAATAATTTATCCGTTCTACACTGTTAACTAGAATTGCAAAATTGGTTCTGGTATTTTACCTATTAAAAAGTAAAATAAAAAAAGAAAAAAAAAGGGAGTAAACAACTGAATGAAGCATTTTCATTTTTTTTTTGATAAAGGCCTGTTATATGTTCTCATGGATTTTAAGCCAGTTAGTGCAGATTACCCCTGTATTCCCTGGCTGCTGTTCCTTTGTGGCACGTAAATGCATACTTCCACTGCTTCTTTGTGACATGTTTGCAGACTTATATTTTTCTTTCATTTTGTTCATAATTCCTAACAAGCCCAACTGATTTCTGTCATTCCTGCTGTAAAATTAATGTTTTATTTTGGAAAAGGATTAAAGTGAAAGAAACTAATAGACTTATTAAAAAAGAAGTTAAAGAAACTAAGAAAGCCTCATCATCCCAAAAGCTTTCTGAATGCTCAGGCATTGGATAAGAGAAACTTATTTAAAAAAATAGAGGAAAATACTATTCTTATATCTTATTTGGTGAAAGCAATGAATTCTCTTTGAGAATTGATGTTCTGAGAGCATTCAGTCAAGTTTCTCGTGTTTGGGACTCGAGACGATTCTGAATATTGTGTTGCCAGAGTGTTAGTAACTATTAGTCTCTAGAAAATGTATCATAAGTATCCAAATAGAACACTAAAAATGAGTCCCAATAGATATTTTACACTGGGATTTTTTGTGATCGTAAATTGTAACCAACGGAAGCATGGTTGTCCAGGCAAAGAGCTGTAGATGAGTGTGAAAATAGCTTAGTACCGCTGACCACTTTATTTCTTGACATCATTGTATGGGCTGCTATCTATGATTCATGTCATAGCTATCATTGTGTGTGACTTTTCTTAGTTCAGCTAAAGCTTTGAAGTGAATGATAAATCAGTTGGTCACGCATTTCAAGTTTGGATCTATGCCACTGCGTTATAACTAATGGTTCATTAATTGATCTTTTTCCTCTACTTTGCAGAATATACATCAAGACTGTCCAAGGGACACATATGTGCGTTTCCTAACAGCAAGAGAGGGAAATGTTGGCCCTCAACGACCTTTTTGGCTGCCTCAGCCATATCTGCCGCCTTTAAAGCATCCTTGATTGAAACTTCCATGTCCTGCTTCTCTTTCAGACCTGCCTCCACTTTGATGAGAACTTCCTTTTCATTGGCAGTGATGGTTTTACTTGAGCCGTGGCAGCGGCAACCTTTTTGTCATTCTCATTTCTGATCTCTTTTGACTTTTTTTGCTGAAAGCACGGTATTTCTCAACTGCCAATTTGATCTTTCCATTAGACTCCAAGCTTATCATATCCCATCTTGTGAATCTGATGACTTGCGAGCGTCTCTGCAGGCAGCATTCGCCTCTTTTTAGTATTTCCTCTGCTGAAGCTCGAGCTGTGACAGCTTCTTGTCCGAGTAATTCCACGTTCTTCATCACCTCTTCTCCTCTGCCTCGCTCCTGTAGAAACTGAACAGCCTCAGAAGTAACTGTTGGATTCGTGAATCGCCCTTTGACTTTTTTGCTTCAGAGCTCTTTCTTGCTGTTATCAAGATCTAACCGCAAGTTCTCATCAAGACTTCTGCTTCATCTACCTTCTTTTTAAGTTGAGAGTTATAGCCCTTCAAGCTATCTAGTTCTGCTTGAAGGGAATCCACCAACGACCTTTCTTCGACTACCTCTTGCAATTTGGTTTTAGTAAGATGAAGCTCTGAACTTGCTTTGGTAAAAGAATCCAAACTCCGATGCACGCATGGACATTGTTGAGTTCTTGTAAGAGACTTGAATCGCCTTATTAGTTTCCTCCAGCAAATGAGAGTCTTGTTTGAGAGCCCTGAATTTCTTCTCTTCTGCTTCTTTATCTGCAATATTAAGATAACCTGATGCTTCGAGTTATTATTATCACTTGGAGAACCTGATCGACTACTCGTTAGAGAAGAGCTGTGTACAAACACCCCCTCCTTCCCCCCAACATTTTTTTTTTAATGACAAGTGAGCCCGCAGCCGCTACCCTTTGGGTGCGCCGCTTCACCGTAATAGCCCGCAAATCATAGAGGAGAGTAAACCGCACTAGGCAAGCCCTGTGTGACGAGTTTGACCGAGAAAGCATGTAGGGGGATTTGAGCCTGAGACCTCTCATTATGGAGATCCTTGCTCAATCAACTCGGCCACTCCTGCGGGTTGTGTATCCCCCGTCTTGCCTATGGTTTCTCAACATTTCTCCTGCCGTATTTTACATACATGAGAATTAATGGCATATACGTTAGAGAGTTTCTAGTTTCAGAATTGATTATTTGTTTCTAATGATCCATGATGAAAAAGCACTCTGCACAAATGGTATGGTCTCCTATGACCAGTTACACTTTTAAATAGAAAAAAGATTAGACATCCATTTCTTTTGTTATTTAACTTGAGACATCCATTTCTTTTGTTATTTAACTTGAAAGTTATGGAGAAAACGTGTCACGTTAGACATCCATTTCTTTTGTTATTTTTAGATTTGTGTCATGAACCACATCATGCCTATGTAAGCTAAAACCAAAGGGAAAAGGAAAAAGTAAAAGGTGCATACTTATAAATCTGCCCTTTTCATTACTGCTATACTATTGCAGCTTTTTAGTTTTTGACACTCAACAAATCTTTGAAGCTTCCACAGATTTTTTGTTCATAAAAGAATAAAAGTTTCTGTCTGAATGGTTCTTTTTTCTTTCTTTTGTTGTTACAAGAATTATTGAAAAGAAAGGAAGTACTCAAAAGTGTTTGAACAATCAATTTTTCCATTTTAATGATGAGGCTTTATCCAACAAAGACACTGCTTTTTCTTCATACACACTCAAGTTGTCTCTCTTCCATACTTTTGACTCCTCTAAAAGTAATTTTCCCCTAAAAACATTTTTATCTAAATATAATGGATTTTTACAAGCATAATAAGATAAATTCTCCCCCCTTGAGATAAGCTTAAATGGATGATATTATTAGTGAAATTCATATAACCGACTCGACTTGTTTGAGATTTAGAAGTACAAATATATGATCTCAATGAAGATTAAGTAACTTTAGCTCAACTTTTGCCTAATAAATAACGGTTGAAAGAAGATTTAACTCGAAGTTGATAAGTCATTGGATGTTATTTACTATTTATATTTTTAGGTTATACCAATCAATGACTATTAACAAAGCTAGGTATAGTTGGTTGGATTTAAGTTATATATATTAAAATTACTATTAGTGAATTTCAACCTATTTATGGTAGCAAGTTAGTTATTGTTTTCAACATAATATCAATTAATCTATATGGTCATATAAATATTTGAGTTAATGGTCAAAACGCATCTAAACTATCATTTTTTCGAGAGTTTCACACCTCAATTATATTGTTCCCCTTTTATACCTGAACTATTATCATCTATATATTAAAACACACCTTGAAGCTGATTAAGCCAACTATTGATTGTTCCCTTTTCCTACTTGAACAATCACTATTTACTCAACTAGGTGTGTTTTAATACATAGATGACGATAGTTCATGTAGGAAAAGTACGTAGATGGTGATTTCAGATTGGAAAAGTACGCATATGGTGATTTCAGGTAGGAAAAGTACGTAGATGATGATAGTTCAGAGAGGAAAAGTATGTAGATGGTGATAGTTCAGAGAGGAAAAGGGAATAACTTATAGTTGAGGTTTGAAACTCATGAAGAAGTGATAGTTCAGCTATGTTTTTGACCATTGTACCTAAATAAGTTTCATCAATATATAGAACTTAAACTCACTTACAATTATCGTTCAAGTGACCCAATTATGCAGATATTTTTTTACACCATAAAAAATAAAACTCATTAGACAAAAAACTGTCTGGACATGACAAGCCACATGGTTGTAAAGAATTTCCATGCAAAAGTGACCCAATCAGCTGACCCAATATAATTACTGTAGTAGAAAGCCTTAAATGGGGCATAATGTTAATGATGAAAAGTCTCAAGATGAAAAGAGAGACACATTCAAGTAAATTCTCACATCATACTAAAGCCTCTCACAGAGTGAATAGAGAAAAGAAATCCCTAAATCAACCCTATATCCTTTGCAACTTTCTGCAAGCAACGTTCATTGTGAAAGACTCAATAGATATATTAACTGTATGTAAAGATAGCTTTGTTTTCATATATTCCTTAAGTTATTCACATCGTTAATATACGTATTTTTTTACACTATCAGATCATCGAATTCAATAGAAATATAAAACCTTAATTTGTGTTTTTCCAATATAGTTTATATATACAAACAAATAAAAAAATCTACGTAGCGGAATCAACTGAACCCGCTCCCATGGACGTGGATCCGCCCCTACTATCAGTATAGTTAAATAGGTTATCAGTTTAGTGGGAGCTTAGTTAACTGGACTTGAAAAAAAAAACATTTTTATGGGTAATATATGATGGTATAAATCATGACCTGATTGTTCAAATGTCTTCTCTTACACACTTCTATGGCTGGAAAACAAATCGAGACATTCTTTTTTTAATTATCTACTTAGCATTTCCCAAACATGTCAATATCCTGTACAAAAGAAGTGTTATTATAATCAAGAACTAGAAAATTAAAAGGATATAGTAATTCAACAAGTTCTCTACTACTTAATTATTACCCTGCAGATTAATTCCGAAGATGGGATGATCAGTATCAATGACTTGCATGCTGTCTCTTGTTCTTCTTCTTTGGCTGTCAAAACAAGAACATTGACATTAATCCAAATAAAGAGCTCTTTCTTTAATTTGCCGGAAAATCACATTATATATATAAGATTAAATCATTTTATCTATATATAATAGATGGTGAATTCCTTTGGTGAAAAATACTCATATCTCCGCCACTTCTCATGAGTATCAAATAAAAAGATGATCGACACTCCTGGAAATAAAACATCGAGTTGAGGGGAATGAAGCCTGGTCCGAGATCATTTAAGTGATCAAAGTCGACACTTAATTGATCACGAACCAGACAACATTCTCCTTAACAAATCTTGTTTTTCCTATTTCTTTCTTCGAATGGTAACTAAGTACTCATATAGCCGATCTCAATTTATATGTAAACATATTTTTTGTTTGAGGGGTGGGGGGGATTTTTGGGATACTTGAATATTGCTTCAATATTTTTGGTAAGGGTCAGGTCATTTAATTTTAATTCCCAAGCCCTTTATATATAAGTGAGAAGGGGCTGTCTTTTTTGTTTTATCATTGTGATTCACTCTTTTGCTTTTTCTGGCAGATGTTTCTATAATGATGACTTTGACGAACAAATCATTAAGGTTGTCTTTAGACTATGCATGGCTATAGTTTCCCTTAGTATAGGTAATAATAATTGAAATTCCTTCACTATGTTAGAGACATTAAAATTCCCCCAAAATTTGAACAAATACTCAGTTTAAGGTACCTTTTTTGTTCTTTTATTGAGGAACAAAGGAGAACTCTTCAGGGGACAGCAGTGAGAACAGATGTATTATTGGTTTAGTTTAGACTATGCATGGCTACTTGTCCTTAAATATAGATAATAACAAGTGTCTCCTATATAACTTTTAAAAAATCATTTAACAAGAGCATTTATAAGAAGTTGTACCAAAATAAAGGTCCGATTTAGACGACTAGGCACATCACATTTAACTGCTAAGGAAGTTACAACCCAACGTAACGATGAGGTAATGTTACAATAAAATGCCTTTTCCTTTTTCAAGAGTCAACTTGACTAATTTTTGAAGCTAAATTAAATCAGATCATCTCAATAATTTAAAATTAAAATTTTAGATATAAAAAAGGTATACAAAAAAAAAACAAACTATAATTAGGTCGCAATTCTTGTCATGTGATGAAAAAAGTATTTTGAAATATTAGTCAATGTTCACATGGTTAAAATCTAGAGAAGCAAAAAGTGACAGATAATTTTGAAATGAAAGGAGAAATAATTTATCTAAAATGTTAAACAAGTTTTTTGCTATCTTGAAGTCGATGAAAAAGAGTTCCTTAATTCTTAAAGCAAAACAAGTCCTAATCTTTAGTTATACATGCCCCTATATGCAACTCACAAAATGTTTCTGTAGTTGATTCAGTTAGACGGTTCTGAATTGAGAAAGTAGGTTATGAAATCTAGAAAGAATGCAAAGTATAACATACGGATTCATTTGAATTATTTTAATTTTGTTCAAATCCAATTTATCTAACTAAATATGTGTTATAAGTAAATGTATCTAATTAAAAAGTGTCCCTTATGGAATAAGAAGATCTCTCTTTCCACTTTATAAGGAATTGGTTTTAGTGGAGTTGTAAAGAGTTGGGAAAAGAAGAATGGGCTCAGACATGTGAAACATTGGGCATGAAAGAGATAGTGGTGGATTTTCCCTATGCGTGCGAGATATATGTGAGGCCTGATTTTGCAAAAATTACTCTTATACTCTTGGGCTTACCAGTAAAGTTCAAATTCATGCTTACCAGAATATGTCCATGTACATCCTCATGAGATGAAATGTGATTTAATGCCATATAAATGACCATTACTTCAGAATTTCTAACCATATTGGACTACTATGAGCCCGTTTGGATTGACTTATAAGTTGCTGTTTTCATTTTTTTTGAGTGTTTGGCTGGCCAGCTTAAAGTCATTTTGTGCTTAAAATAAGTCCAAAAAAAAAAAAAATTGAACCCATTTGACTTAGCTTATCTAAAGCAGTTTATAAACTGAAAACAACTTATAAGCTAAAAAAAAAAAAAAAAGTTGGGCTACCCCAATTTTTTTTTTGGCTTATAAGTTGTTTTTTTTAAGCCCATCCAAACTGGCTCTATGACCACATATCGAAAAGCAACACATTTCTATAACGCCAAGAGTATATATGACCTTTTCACAAAGTCCATACAAATTTGGATATTTTTAGAGTTGAGCCCATCTAAGAGTTGGATCGCTATATAGCCCAAGTTAATCAATAACCATTTTTTTGTGCGGATTGCCCTTCAAAAGCACTGGTCTTTAATATTTGCCCCTTAAATTTGAAATCTTTAGTTTTTGCTCTTTGCCTAAAAATTCATAGGTTTCGGGTTCGAACTCCCGTTCAAACAAAAAAATAAAAATAAATCGCAAGACCGAGGTTTAGATTCGCTAGACAGAGTTTGCCTTATGCCTAATGGCTTGCAAAACTATGCCTGTGACCTAACTTTGGCTTGCAAAACTATGCCTGAGGCTTAACTTTGGCTTGTAAAACTCTGCCTGCAGGTAAAGTTTGTAGCAAACTATGCCTGGTGGCTGGCAAAACTATGCCTGAAGCCTAACTTTGGCTTGCAAAACTCTGCCTGCAGGCGGAGTTTTGCATTCGAAATTCTGCCTGAGGCCTAACTTTTGCCTGAATAGGCCTAACTTTGCTACAAAATTCTGCCTTGCGATTTTTTTTTTTACTAAGCCGGGGTTCGACCCCAAACCTCATGGTATTAAGTGAAGGACAAAAATTAAAGACCACCAATTTGCTGGACAAAAATTAAAGACCACCCCAAAATAAGGGCATTCCAGCTAATTGCCCTGGACCAAAGCCTTATAGTTGGGCCTCAAATGAAACATATTATTGACACTTTTTTGCGCGGATATCCCTTCAAACACACTGGTCTTTCATTTTTGTCCCTTGTATTTGTGGTCTTTAATTTTTGTCCTGTTGTTCATTTACTAAAAATATTTCGGGCCTTCTTCGCTCGGCATAACTTCTGTAACATTTTTATGTTTAAAAATTAAACTTTTATCTCGCTCGGCACAAGTTCTTTAGTATTTTAAAAAATTTGTTGTAGTGTCAAAAACTAGATTATGTTTTTTGAGAGCATATGTTATTTATCCTTTTTCGTGCCTGTTTTTGTGAGTATTTATGAGAATCCTAGAAATTTGAAAGTGTATTAAAAAAGCTAAGTTAAAAAGAGTTGTAATGGGTGATAATTTTATGTAGCATGGAGAGTGAAGAAGTTGTTGAATTACAAAGCTTCTCGAGGAAGGAGTAGAGACTTCCGGGTAGTCAAATTATTGGAGGGATTTTGTGTTTTCAATTTTTATTAGGCTCACTGGCGGGGTCATTTGCACGATTGGCCTTCAAAGACACTGGTCTTTAATTTTTATCCCTTAAATTGGTGGTCTTTAATTGTTGTCCTTCACTTAATACCATGAAGTTTGGGGTTCGAACCCTGGCTCAGTCAAAAAACAAAAAATCGCAAGGCGGAGTTTCGTAGCAAAGTTAGGCCTGTTCGGGTCAAAGTTTTGAATGCAAAAGTCTGCCTTGCAAAATTCCTTTTTTTTTTTACTGAACTAGGGTTCGACTAGTAGTCGTAGTATTACTCTTAGTCTCTTGCTCGTCGATTTCTGTTACTACTCCCTCCGAATCAAAAAAAGAGTCCACTTAGCTTTTTTTTATTGGGTCAAAAAAAGAGTTCACTTATCAAATCAAGAAAGAATTAATCCTGTTTTTCCATATTTGCCCCTATTAAATGTTAAATGATCAAATCCCAATGCTTATTTAATTAGGGGTAATTTAGCCAAATTATCTATTTTTGTCTAGGAATTAGTGTTTTCTTAAGAGGTGTGCAAATGGCTAAGTGGACTTTTTTTTTTATCCGGAGGGAGTATTTATTATTTCTTGTACTTTGACTATTGTATTAATATGTTTTCATGGTTTGTTCTTTTTCGTTTTGTTTTGAATTGCTTGTTCCTATGCTGAGAGTCTACCAGAAACAGTCTTTCTACCATGGTAGAGGCAAGGTCTGCGTACATTCTACCCCCCTCCCAAACCCCACTCTGTGAGATTTCACTGGGTATGTTGTTGTTGTTGTTGTTGTTATTGAGCTGAGATTCGAACCTAGAACCTTGGGATATTAGACGAAGGGCAAAAAAAAAAAAAAAAAAAAAAAAGACCACCAATTTGAGAGACAAAAATTAAAGACCAATGCCTTTGAAGGACAATCCACACAAAAAAAATGCAATAACAAACCTTATCTATATATTTTTTTAAATAAATTGTTTGATATGTTATATAGAACCATAATAAAGAAATTCTTAATACAACAATTACAAGACAAAAAATAAATAAACTAAAATTTGCTAAAAAATAGATATTAACCTTAGGCGGGTTAATATCTCACCCGTTTATTAAGTTCGTCCATTTTAACTTATCAAAATACGAAGAAGTAAACATACAAAAAAAATTAACTTTGTCCACATATATATATAATTTTAACATTGAGTATACGGTGTAATTACCCGTCGAAGAGATTCGAACCCCCTTGCTCCCACCTGCCTCTACCACTGATCTCTAACTTTTTTGGGATCAAAGCGTAGATATAATAACCACACTAGGCAATAAAGTTTACTCGAAGTACACATGTCATGCACCAATTGGTTTGAGTGAACATTGGCTAAGGGTTTGTCCATCAACAATTTGAACGTTTTTTTAGCTACACTAGGGTTTTAATTTTTAGATTATACCGTAATTTGAGGCGTGTAAAAAAACAATTCTTGTCCTCATATATAAATATTACAATTCTTGTTCTCATGTATAAATATTAGGGAGTTAGAGTTCAAAATCAAAGGTATGTTTACTGCTACAGTCTGATTTTGCAATTTGCATGTAAATAGTTGTTAGTGAACACTATTTAGGTTATCTTACATATTTTGTTTTTTCAAAGTATTGTCTCGCTTATTCTTCCCTACTAGCATCGTAGTTTTACTCTTGTAGTTTCTTGTCCTTTGATTTTGGTTACTATATGTTGTTTCTTGCGCTTCAATAACCAGTGACGGAACCAGAATTTTCATCCAGGGGGTTTAAAAATTCTAAAAGGTAAATACACGAAGAAGTCAGGGAGTTCAACATCTACTATATATACATAACAAAATAATTTTAACTTTAAAAATATACTGTAATTTTTCGCCGAGGGGGTTCGGATGAACCCCCGGAGCTAATGTGGCTCCTCCCCTGTCGATCACCGTATTATTTGTTGTAGTTACTGATCCTTTTTTTTTTTTCATAATGCTTTGACATGCTTTCTATAGTATTTTGCCATGACTTTTCATTTTCGCTATTTCTTTTTCCAACCTGCTTTGAAATATTTCCTTGAGCCGAGGTCATTTTCGCTATTTCTTTTTCCGACCTGCTTTGAAATATTTCCTTGAACCGAGGTCTATTGGAAGAAGGTCTATTGGAAACAGTCTCTCTAACTCCCAAGGTTGGGGTAAGGTGTACACATACACTCTACCCTCCCCAGATCCCAGTTGTGAGATTACAATGGGTATGTTGTTATTTTTCGCTTTTTCAATTTGCTTAAAAGGGGTCAATTTTTCTTTCTTCGTGGTTTTAATTTCTATGAATTTGGTTCATCAAGTCAAGTGATTCACATGCATAGAGGCGGATTCAGAATTTGAAATTTATGAGTTCAAGATTCTATCACAATTCGTGTGATTTACTGGGTTCGAAGTCAAATATTTGTATTTAGTTAGTGGATTTTAACACATATACTGGGTTCGAGCCAAAGTTAATGGGTTCAAATGAACTCATAACTTTATGCTTTACACGTGTCACAAGTATTCTAGTAAGATTCAAGGTGAGTTTTTTCATCAAATTTGGAGCTATTAGTGACTGCTGCAGTTCTGATTTTGCATGTAAAATAGTTTAACACTTGAAGATGTATGAGAAATCACTGTTAGTGAACACTATTCTGCGGATTCAGACTTTGAACTTTATGGGTTCAAGTTTGGGATTCTACCGGAACTCATTTGATTTACTGGGCTCGAATTCAGTTATTTTTACTTAGTGAAATTCTTAACACATATACAGGGTTTGAAATTTTAATACTTATTTAGTCAATTTCTCTTTCTTGTTGATTCTACTTTTGTGTGTAATTGGTTTATCAAGTCAAGTGATTCATATGCACATGAGCGGATTCAGGATTTGAACTTTATGGGTTCAAGTTCGGGATTCTACCATAACTCATTTGACTTATTGGGTTCGAAGTCAGCTATATGTACTTATTTAGTTTGAACCAAAGTTAGTGTGTTAGAATGAACTCATAACTTTAAGTTCTACATATGAACACGCTTAATCTTACAAGCACTTTCACCTTATTTTTTTGAGTTCTCCCCGTTACCAAACGATGATCAAATACGTAAACTCTAATTTTCTCTTGTATTTATGATGTGTAGATTAATTGTTTCCACCTGCTTCAGCCAATTAATTGTAAACTAAAGACGATCAGTAGTTGGAATTAAAGCTATGTTTTTGCTGCAATTCTGCTGATTTGGCTAATAATTGTGTACTTTTGTGTCTCACAAAGGTGTATTGTTTCTGGAAATTTTTCAGGAAGTGAAACAACAGAGGAACGGGACAATGTGGTACCATGTGGCAAAGCCATCCGAATTCTTGGTGATCACTGGCAGAGGAATTGATGAGTTGAAAATTGCGAAGAGGGCTATGGTGTGGCCATTTCAGAAATGCACAAGAATTGATGTTACCCCTGTAAATTACACCTTCGAAGTCAATGCCATGAGCGTGGAGAAGCTATCTTTCCTACTCCCCGCCGTTTTCACTATTGGTCCCCGGGCTGATGACCACAACAGCCTTGTCAAATACGCGAGGCTTCTTTCTCTTCATCAGCGCGATTCCCATGACGTAAAAGAACTTGTTCAAGGCATCATTGAGGGAGAAACGCGTGTCTTGGCTGCTTCAATGTCGATGGAAGACGTCTTTAAAGGCACAAAAGATTTCAAAAGCGAAGTTTTTGGAAAGGTTCAGGTGGAGCTTAACCAATTTGGCCTTCTGATATATAATGCTAACATTAAGCAACTAGTTGATGTCAGAGGTCATGAGTACTTTTCATACTTAGGCCAGAAAACTCAAATGGAAGCAGCAAACAGGGCAAAAGTTGATGTTGCTGAAGCAAAAATGAAGGGCGACGTTGGCGCCAAAAAGAGTGAAGGATTGACAATTCAAAGTGCTTCAAAGATTGATGTCGAGACAAAGGTAATAACCGCTCAAAGACAAGGTCAAGGTAAAATGGAGGAGATCAAGGTGGGATCAGAAGTTAAGATTTTTGAGAATCAGCAAGAAGCTGAAGTGTCCGAGGCGAATGCAAAACTAGCAACCAAGAAAGCGGCATGGGCTCAGCAGGCAAAGATGGCAGAGGTGGAATCTGAAAAAGCCGTGGAAATACGGGAGGCTGAGTTACAGCGAGAAGTCGAGCAAAGGAATGTCCTGACTAAGACTGAGAACTTCAAGGCTCAATTCCTCAGCAGGGCTAATGTGGAATATGAGATTAAGGTGAGTCTTGAGTGTATAACTGTGTTTCAGTTACTCTTATCTGTTTTATTTTATATGACACTGTTTCCGTTTCTGTTTCTGTTTTGTCTAATAAAAAAAAGGTACCTTTCTATCTTTGAAAACTTATTAATTTTATACTTCCCATTTCACTCTTAATGACGTCCTCTTGTAGCCGTAGAAATGTCACAAAATACATCATAAAAAGAATTTCATAAAATGTTTAATAGCCTGTTTGGCCAAGCTTCCAAAATCTGCTTATTTTGAAAAGTGCTTTTTGTCAGAAGTGCTTTTGGATAGTAGCAATTTGTGTTTGGCTAATTAATTTGAAAAGCACTTCTGCCGATATTAGAGTAGTTCTTTGTGTTTGACCAATGTTCCAAAAGTGCTTTGGGGGATTTTTTTTTTTTTTTAGCTTCTGCTACTACTCAAAAGCACTTATTTTTTCCCTAAAAGCTTGCCCAAACACCTCAATTTTCTGAAATAAGCATTTTGAAAAGAAAAAAAAAAAATAAGCACTTTGGCTTCCAAAAAGCTTGGCCAAACAGGCTATGAAACCAAAAATTCTAAGGGTATTTTTGATCAGTACTAAAAGTCTTTCTTTCTTTCCTAAACTTGGAGCTCTGTAGAACACCGCCGTATAAAATGAAATGAAGTATATATTTGATGTTTCCAACCAGATGGCATCAATTGATTATATCTTCGCTTGACGGTTCAATGCTCTCTAGCATCTAACAAAACTGTTCAAATTTGACATACGTAATAAGATTGATGTTCTACTCAAAAGTGGCATCGTCAGATGACATTTGGATCTATAAAATATCAAATCTTATTTTATTGTTTATAAAGAATCCTCATAATATAGCTGATTTCTTGCGAAAATCCAGGTGCAAGAGGCAAATTGGGAGTATTACCAAAAGCAAAAAGCAGCTGATGCAATACTGTATGAGAAAGAAAAGTTAGCAGAGGCTCGAAGGGTCGAATCAGACGCTGAAACATACGCGAAAAAACAAGCTGCAGATGTTGCGCTCTATGCCAAGACGAAAGAGGCAGAAGGACTTGTGGCTTTTGCAGCAGCACAAGGATTTTACATACAAACATTGTTGTCAGCATTGGGAGGAAATTACATAGCATTAAGGGATTACTTGATGATTAACGAAGGGATATACAAGGACATCGCCAAGTTCAATGCAGAAGCTATTAGAGGACTGCAACCGAAGATCACTATTTGGTCAAATGGTGATGGGGAGATGAGTGATGGAACGAATGCACGAAAAGGAAATGGAGCTATGAAGGAGATGGCCGAACTTTATAGTGTAATCCCTCGGTTGTTACAGACTGTGAATGAGCAAACTAAGATGCTGCCTCCACCATGGTTGAGTACTTACAGCACAAACAAGGCCACATCAAGTGAATCAGCTTAATGGTTTCTCACAAAATGGTTGATATTAGCTAACTTGCTGGTAAATGATCTACTAGTAGACTCAATTTAGGCACAATATTTCATTGGGAAGTAAAGGAATTAACAGTTTAGATTACTATGCTTTAACTAGTACTAGTATGATGTTCACAAACATGCTTTTTCTTTCTTTTCGCACCCAAGGGTGGATGAAGTGGGTTGAGAATTATGTGATCTCTGGTTCAAATTCGGCAAAACTATTATGTGATTTCGTCCCATCTGCCTAAGCTTTGGTTGACAGAGTTATCTGGTACATGTGTTGGTGGGAAGGTAGCAGGTACCACATGGAATTAGTTGAGGGGCGCGTTATTTTTTGTTCTTTCTTTTGAAAAATGAGTGGGGAATGTTAGGAACTTACACTATAATGACAATTTCTTACAACGTGTACCACCGAAGGTTGTGGTGGAGTGGTAAGTTCTCCTCCTTTCTAAACCAGAGGTTTCAGGTTCGAGTTTTGAGTATGAAGTCGTCTTTGATAGAAAGCGCTTTATCTCCAAAGTAGGATTTCCTAACGGGAATTCAGATTAGTTGGGCACCATAGTGAATAATGGACACTGATGGGAAATTAAAAAAAGGTTCTTACAGCTTGCAGAAATTCTAACTCAATTGGTGATGTTGAGACAATTCCCTTGCTACAATATCAGAAAAACTTAATGCACCTGCAAAGACAAATAAGGTTTATTCTAGTTGTAAAACTCCTCCACAACTAAGTATATTGGAAATTCTAATGATTGAAGGGTAACTGAAAATACCATCTTTGTTTGTTTGTTTGTTTTTTTTTTTTTTTTTTTTTTATGATGCAAAATTTCTTTGGCTACCGATTGTGTTAGGATCAAACGCTTACGATCGTGCCAAAAGCTATAGCTGATAGCAAAGTCGTAATTTCATTTCTTCACCAAGTTAAAGATGTTCGATCATGATTTCGACCCGACCCATTACTCTCGCTATAGGCAGGATATTGTAGTTACGCAATAGATTGCATGCTACAGACAAATTACTAGTAAAATAAGCCCCAAAAATGCTAAAATATAAAATGGTCGAAACCGATAAATTAATTAAGTTCCTAAATAATTTTTGTCTATGAATTATTCAAGATCTTGGCCGGCAATTTTAAATTATTGGCCTCAGTGTTGTTCTCTCCAACTATAGATTAAATACCTATTTCATCTTCCTAGAAGCATTGCTCATAAACAACGATAAACAAGTACTCAACAAGTTGTATAATCACAAAATGCTTCGATGCAATGGTAAGTCTCTTTTTTTTTTTAAAATAAAAAATAAAAATAAAATAAAATCTTTCTACAGCTAGGCTTCTTATCTCCTTCATTATGGCCATAGTGTCAAATGAATCCCTTGCGCTCCCCTAGTTCGGTCCCTGCTCTTTGGGCTAAATCACCGTAGTAACTTCATTACATTACATATTCTCGGAGCAACGTAAAGTTGTCACTGCGTGACCTATAGGTCATGCAATCGATGTGTGTGATCAGCAAATATTGATACTTGCATCAGGGTTGATTGCCGACATTATACCTCTTGGGGTGTAGCCCTTCTCCGGGTCCTGCGTGAACATTGGATGCTTTCGGTATTGAGCTGCCTTTTATTTTTATTTTTATGCTATTACATATTCTTCTAACTAGCTAAATCAAGAAAGAACCTTTAGATCGAGCTCCACAACTATATATGAATTGAATTATTATTTCATTTGTGCTTTCACTATGGTGATCCTTTTTTTTTTGTTGTTGATATTTATCTTTTTTTTTATTTTTTCAACTTATGTTTAATTTTCTATATAGGTGTTGGTAAAAACATGTGGCCAGAGCTATTGGGCATGAATGGGCAAGTGGCAGTGGCTACAATCAAGAATGAAAATAGGAGAGTGAAAGTTTCTATTGTGGAGCCTAATAGTGCTGTGACTGATGATTTTCGTTGTGATAGAGTTCGTGTTTGGGTTGATGGCAATGGTATTGTCATTCAAGTGCCTACACTTGGTTGACGTATACTACCTGAATCTAAATTAATCAGATCAGTAGATTTCGTATACACGACAATTATGATGGGTTTGTTGTGAATTTGTGTATGTTCTTTTTTTTTTTTTAATCACCATGAATATCGTTGGTCCCCAAGATCAATTCGATTAGCGCAGTTAGATAGTTAGAAGTTTTTCCCGTCTTTGTATATATATGTGCATAACAAAACATATACAAGATTTTTGATTTTTTTTAAGACATGTCATAGTATTTTAGTGCTATTAAATTTTCTCATTAAGGATAAATAAGAAATTTAAAGTTAAATTGATCTTAGAAACTAAAAATCAAACTTTTCCAAGCAGATTAAAAATAAAAGAGAGTCACACAAAGTTGTATATATATATATATATATATATATATATATATATATATATATATATATATATATATATTTAACCTCATCATTACCAGTTTTTCATAATTTTTTAAATTTTAAACTTGAGATCTCTAAAATAATCAGTCAACTTGTACTTGAAACTAGTTCTGCTGATGCAGCTCTTCTGCATGAATTTATCAGAACTCATTAGTTTAAACGCGAAATAAGACATAGGGGCGGAACTAGCATTTCGTTTATAGATTAAGCATAACCCAATAGCTTTAGTACAGATTTTGTGTCAAAAATAAAGTTACCAGTTCTAAAAGAAGAAAGTTTCTATTTGGTAACATATAATGTGAAAGTTACCAATTCTAAAAGAAGAAAGTTATCAGTTATTCTTTTATAATCTAGAACCCATAAACTCAAAATTCTAACGCTGTCTCTGTTGATAGAGGTATATATGTGAAAATCCACTACCATTTCAACAACTATTAGATGTGACTCATAAAGTACAATTAGTTCAGCTAGCGCTAAGAGCCTTAAATGTCGAATTCATCAAATTTAAATCATGGATCCATCTCAATTTGAAATCTCGTTAATCATGTATACCATGAAATACACATGCTAATATTAAAAATACGTACGTGTACGATTACGAATAACTTTTTCTTGGAGTGCACGTACACTATTAAAATTTAGTACTCGTTAGGTACAGTTGCACATAAAGCTACGTAATGCATGCGTTGCTATCACAATATTTAATTACTTCTATACTTACATTCTTTCAATGTTATTTCTTGGTATTTTCTTGTATATGGTGTGAACATTAGAAACTTTATAATTGATGGTTTTCCTTTTTTTCTTTTTTTCCTTTCCTATTAAGGGGTACAATTGTATCGGTTTTGGAGTTTACTTAAAAGTGTATACACTAAGAATTTCCACTTTGGTGTGCTAATTATTTGTACACGGAAATGCATCTATGAATAGAAAAAGAGAAAGCGATGTACATATATGAATCTACGTCAATTTTACTCTAGTTCGTATTAATCTAAAAAGTAATAACGAAAAATTAATTAAAGAGTGAAAAAAAGATTGAAATGTTCATAAAAAAATCAAATCAGCTAGTATATGCTTTCTGCAGTAGCTACTGCTCCTTTTTTTCAGACTGTTTTACCATGGTTTTTCGCTTTCGTATTTTATTTTGATACTGCTTTGAATTGCTTGTCCTTATTTGACCTTTTTTTGCCATGTTTTTTCTTGAGCCGAAGGTCTTTCGGAAACAACCTCCCTGCCTTCGAAGGTAATGTAAGGTCTGCGTACACTTTACCCTCCCAAACCCCATATTGTGAGATTTCACTGAGTATGTGTTGCTATTGTTGTAGTATATGTTTAATTTACTTAATACACTCGTACCGTTGTAACTTGTGCGTGTAACTCGTTGGTATTACTTATAGTGCTTGAGTCTTGACTTTAAAATATTATAGTACCAAGATTTATGACTTCAATATTTTAGTTTTCATTTCCATTTTTACGTAGCACTCCAAACGTGAGTACTATATTTTCAATATTCTTCATATTGATTTTGGTCATTCGCCGTTATTGACAAACTTCATTGTGCTATCATTTATTTATTTTCTGAACAATATCATGTTGAACACCAAAAGTTGCCAAGAAACTACAATCTTTCTTATAAAACAATAGTGTATTCACAAGGAGACTTAACGGAGAAGGAAGAACGTATACCAACTTTGACCCCTTCGTTTAAAACAAAAAGTGAAAAAAAATGAATTTTGAAAGAGTTTAACTAATATCTATCGATAGTGTAAAAAAATTACATTATCAGGTCACATTTACATGTTGTAGCAGGTAATATATGTAGTTTACAAGGTTATAAATTTCATATTTTATGGAGGGTTACTTATAGATTTCTAATTTTAGATGATCTGATAATGTAAAAATTTATTTACGTACACTGACATTACATAAGTTAATAAATTCATTAACCTCGAGCATGAATGGTGGCTTCCTTTGCATCTTTTTATTTTTGTGGGGGGTTTGCAATACTTTTTGTTATACGATATGCATTAGTCCGACTAATTGAGATTCACTCCACGTAGAATTCATTAAATCAACAAGCATGAGTGATGGTATCTTTGCTTCTTTTATAAGATATACCATGTTATCAGATACCCATTGATCCAACTTCAGATTTGCACCGTGTTAGGGCCCATGAAAAGGGATAATCATTTCCTATCATCAGTTTTTTCACTCTCAAAATTTTAATCTTAAACTCCTGATTAAGGGTAAATCTATTGTTGCTCCTAAATGCACACGCAAATATACGCGGTCATACAAGTAATATATAATTTAAAGTCCAGATATCGTACTCAAAGGGACTTATGATTAACTATTTACTAAATTAAACTAATGCTAATTATCTAAACAAGAAATAAAATACAAAGTTATATTTATAAACTAACTAAAAATAAAAGAAAGCAAATAATGAACTTCAACCAAGAAAGTATCGGAGAAGAGATAGATCTAGGACTATGCCCACTAATAATCCAGTTGAGTCTTTAAACCGTTCTACCTATCAATTTCATGAGTTACTAGTTGACGGGTTAATTGTAACTTTATGATATTCTTTCGAACTACTCACAAGTCTGTAGATGCTACTATAACGCCAATATTTCTATGGTCGCCAGAGGTAACAAGAACACATTTACTTCTCCGTAACTAACTAAGTAGGGCTAAAAGGTATATTTCTATCCTCAGTAGTGAAACAAGTAAATCAAACAAACTCTATTTATTCTTATTATGTATGTGAATTCCCTCTTTCAAGCTTAACTCACCCACCACAGATAGTATCTAACTATTGGCCAAATAATTAAACAATTAAGCACAAGAATAAATAAGCAACCGAAAATAAATACGCAACCGAAAGATGGAAATTCAATAGATATAAACAATAATCAAACGTCAACTTTCATGTTTGTGTCAAAACCCTAGAACTAAAGAGTTTAGCTCCACGTAGATAAGGAAGAAAAACAACAAATAATCCGAATAAAAACGTAAAAATAAGCATTACATAGAAGAAAATATAAAACCCTGTAACTCCAGCTTCTACGGCAGCTTCAAGCTCTTTCTAGGTTCAAAGTTTTGAACTCCGGATTTTAAGTTTTTCAAAGTTCTAAAAATTATGGCTTATGGAATATTTATATGCGTAGAAAAAGCTCAAATAAAATAACGGAATCCAAAACAAAATTGGAGAAAGTTGGCTTCTGAAATTTCCTTGGCTGCGTAGCCTACTAGCGCGTGCGTTATTGAGCGCAAGGTTTTACCTTTCAATTCAGTTAATACACATTCAAGCACTTACATTAAGATAAACATTATTTCTTGCTGATTCCACGTGGGCAAACAATGCTTGTTTTTTCATTTTCATCTCTTCAAAGCAGCCTTGTATTTATTACAAAATTATGTTTTTTTCCTTCTTTTCCAACTTCAATAGTTTTCTGCTCAATTTGTTCCAACTCTCTTCATCTACTTAATAAAAATAGACTCCCTCTGCCTCAAAGATAATATCTTCCTTTCCTTTTTAGTCTGTCCCAAAAAGATTGATATCTTTATATATTTAGAAACAATTTAACTTTATGAGATGATTTACAGTCACACAAATATCTAAGGCTTGTTTTGGACCACACATTTCAAAAGTCTTCTTTTATTTCTTAAACTCTGTACCAAGTTAAATTAAGATAATTTTTTTGGGGACGGAGGGAGTAATATTAATCGCAATTCATTATAATTAATATTCAAAAGACAATTAAAAACACTAAATGTGAGACAATCAATGAATAAATATATGTATTTTAAGTCGAACATCATCTATCTCATCCATCTCATTGCGCTCTTGGATGACGACTTCCATTGCGCTCTTGGATGACGACTTCCTTTGGATTTGACGTCACAACCGACCCTGAAGATAACTTGTTTAACCTAAAGTACATCTCTTTTATAATTTTCTTCTCTTTTCTTGGTCTTAATATCAATCCAGTCCACGTCATAGTATCAATTCAAACAAGTCACTTAGTACATATTTATAAAAGTCAATAGGACTTGGGAAACATTTTTTTTGTTTTTTCAAATCTCCATCATTAATAAATGCCGTTTGGTGCCCAAGAATCCGTGTCCTTTTGGGAATGTCAAAATTAAAGTTAAAAAAAATTCTCAATTCAACATTCCTAGTTCCTACCCATGGCCAGGTCAACATCTAAAACACATTTTTTTCGAAGTCAAATTTGAATAAATTAATACACATACAAGGAAACTCCTAGCACCCGTTTGTCCATACAAAATTTTCACTTGTTGTCACAAAATAATTTCAAAATAACATTTGGTTATACATTAGACGGGTTTTTTTAAAAGACAAAAAAAATATGAAGGTAAGTTTTAAGCTTGAAAAAATGATTTTGATCAGTTTTTCAAGTGAAGTTTTTTCCCACTCACAAAATTTTAATTTATTTTTCAAATTAAATACATATTCAAACACAAATCAATTTTCAAATACCCTCTTCAACTTCTTTTCAAATACTATTTTTTCACATATCTCATATTTTATGTTCAAACATCTACTTGGTCTTTGAACACCCTAATTAAAGTATATCCATTTGCCTATAAATACATCAACCTACCTTGGATTTTCATTCCCAATATAATCTCAACAACCTCTATAACTTTCTCCTATTCCTTCAAAAAACTCTCTCACCAAAAACCAAAGTTCAAAAAAAGTTTTTTTTTCCACACTAATATTACATAAAATATCATGTTTCTTCTTAAAGGATTCATTACATTCTTACTCATATTTTCCATTTTCTCTACTCCAAATATTTCATTATTAGCAAAAGCATCAAGGCCCTTGGATATGGGAAAATGGTTGAAACAAGAAAACACCCTTTCAACATCATTGCCTAGAGGTCCTGTTCCACCTTCCGGTTCTTCTCCCTGCACCAACATCCCCGGCCAGGGCGGTGGTGGCTCGTGCCCTTGAATGGATAAAATCAGACGAAGAATCAAATTACTGCTTTTCTGCTGTTTCACTTTATGCATGCGCGAATAAAAAAATGCAAACTCCAATGGCGTTTCTAACAAGTGAATTTTCAATGGATGTTTTCGTTCTAAATCCGTTGGAAATTTATGATTCAGTCGAAAACGTTCCCGAGAATCAAATTTCTGACGGATTTCAACAGAAAACATTAAACGGAATTTTAGTAGTGTAAATAGTATTAGTCCACCATTGTTATTTAATTAATTCTTTGGTATTGTAGTACGGCTTATTTTTTAATTCTTTGGTTTGTTTCATTTTCTTTCTATACTGTATAGCATGCATGGTTAGCTTTGATTGTAAATCCAAGTAATTGATGTAAATAGAGATATAGAAAAAATTTATTTAAGGTTGTGAATTACTTTGTTTTTTTTTTCCATTGTGAATGGTGAATATTTTGGTCAATTCATGATTTATATCTGATGAGAAATGAGTTGTTAATTCTCCTAGCTACATTACCTGGCAACATGAAAAAAGATTGTGAAAATAAATAATATTACTCATGTGTCATGTGTATAAATTTATGTTCCATACAAAGTCTTGTCCAAGTAAATCAACGCATGCAACACAAGGCTCGTTATAGTCGCTGTTCCTTCTTTTCTTCTTCTTTAGGGTATAACCATAAGACGTGTAGAACTAAACATTAGAAAAAAATCTCAAGAGAAATAAATGATTCGATGATTTAATCAAATATAATACTCCCTCTATTCCAATTTATATGACACTTTTTATTTTTCGAGAGTCAAACAAGAAAATCTTTGACCGCGATTTATTCGTATGCCCTTTTAGATTGTTAATTATTGTGACTGATAGTACTACTTTTATGTAGTTTCTAAATATATCAATTATTTTTCAAAAAACTTAAAAATTGTATGTCCGAAATGATGATCAAAATAAAGAAGTTTCACACTCGAAATCCGAACTGTAGCACATAAATTGGGACAAAGAGAAGTACTATGGTTCGAGAGAAAATAGCATGCAGTATCTACACATACACTACAGTGAATGTGTGTTGAATCAAGAACGGATAGTAAACGCCCTTACAATGGACACTTTATTCTTTCTCCACTTATCAAAAGGCCGAGCCAACACAATAAACGCTTGCGATGTGAAGAGCTTTACTTGAGAAAGTCACATGAACATGCACTCAAGAATCGGTACATTTAAGTATTCGAAACACACTAGTCAACTAATCCAGATTCAAGTCGCGTTAAAAGCGAATAAAGTAATCTCATCCAACCTTCCATGTCCGTTGGTGGTGTTAGTCTAGTATACATATGTAGAAAAGTCAATAGTAATTAGGAAACATATATTTTCTTTTTCATATTTCCATCAGTAATAAATTAAATGCTGTATGGTGCCCAAGAATCCGTGTCCTTTTTGGAATGTAAAAATTAAAGTTAAAAAAAATTCTCAATTCAGCATTCCTAGTTCTTACCCATGGCCAAGTCAACAACTAAAAACACATTTTTTTTTCCCAAGTCAAACTTGAATAGGAAATTCCTAGCTCCCGTTCATAAATTTTCCATTTTTGTCAAGAAATAATTTCAAAATAGCATTTGAATAGACATTAGATTGGTTTTTTGAAAGAAAAAATTAATTTGTAGGTGAGTTTCAAGGTTGAAAAAATGGTACTGATCAGTTTTTCAAGTGAACTTTTTTTTGACTCACAAAATTTCAACTTTTTTTTTTCAAGTTAAATGCATGTTTAAACACAAATCGATTTTCAAATATCCTTTTCAACTTCTTTTCAAATACTATTTTCTCACATATCTCATATTTTATGTCCAAACACCTACTTAGTCTTTGTACACCCTAATTAAAGTATATCCATTAGCCTATAAATACATCAACCTGCCTTGTATTTTCTTTCCCAATATAATCTCAACAACCTCTATAAACTTTCTCCTATACCTTCAAAACTCTCTCTTCCTCACCAAAAACCAAAGTCCACAAAAGGTTTTTTTTTTTGTTTGTTTTTTGCAGTAATATTGCATAAAATATCATGTTTCTTCTTAAAGGATTCATTACATTCTTACTCATATTTTCCATTTTCTCTACTCCAAATAGTTCATTATTAGCAAAAGCATCAAGGCCCTTGGATATGGGAAAATGGTTGAAACAAGAAAACACCCTTTCAACATCATTGACTAGAGGTCCTGTTCCACCTTCTGATTCTTCTCCCTGCACCAACATGCCCGGCCAGGGCGGTGGTGGCTCGTGCCCTTGAATGGATAAAATCAGACGAAGAATCAAATTACTGCTTTTCTGCTGTTTCACTTTATGCATGCGCGAATAAAAAAATGCAAACTCCAATGGCGTTTCTAACAAGTGAATTTTCAATGGATGTTTTCGTTCTAAATCCGTTGGAAATTTATGATTCAGTCGAAAACGTTCCCGAGAATCAAATTTCTGACGGATTTCAACAGAAAACATTAAACGGAATTTTAGTAGTGTAAATAGTATTAGTCCACCATTGTTATTTAATTAATTCTTTGATATTGTAGTACGGCTTATTTTTTAATTCTTTGGTTTGTTTCATTTTCTTTCTATACTGTATAGCATGCATGGTTAGCTTTGATTGTAAATCCAAGTAATTGATGTAAATAGAGATATAGAAAAAATTTATTTAAGGTTGTGAATTACTTTGTTCTTTTTTTTTTCCCATTGTGAATGGTGAATATTTTGGTCAATTCATGATTTATATCTGATGAGAAATGAGTTGTTAATTCTCCTAGCTACATTACCTGGCAACATGAAAAAAGATTGTGAAAATAAATAATATTACTCATGTGTCATGTGTATAAATTTATGTTCCATACAAAGTCTTGTCCAAGTAAATCAACGCATGCAACACAAGGCTCGTTATAGTCGCTGTTCCTTCTTTTCTTCTTCTTTAGGGTATAACCATAAGACGTGTAGAACTAAACATTAGAAAAAAATCTCAAGAGAAATAAATCATTCGATGATTTAATCAAATATAATACTCCCTCTATTCCAATTTATATGACTTTTTATTTTTCGAGAGTCAAACAAGAAAATCTTTGACCGCGATTTATTCGTATACCCTTTTAGATTGTTAATTATTGTGACTGATAGTACTACTTTTATGTAGTTTCTAAATATATCAATTACTTTTTCAAAAAACATAAAGATTGTATGTCCGAAATGATGATCAAAATAAAAAAGTTTCACACTCGAAATCCGGACTGTAGCACATAAATTGGGACAAAGAGAGTAGTACTATGGTTCGAGAGAAAATAGCATGCAGTATCTACACAGACACTACAGTGAATGTGTGTTGAATCAAGAACGGATAGTAAACGCCCTTACAATGGACACTTTATTCTTTCTCCACTTATCAAAAGGCCGAGCCAACACAATAAACGCTTGCGATGCGAAGAGCTTTACTTGAGAAAGTCACATGAACGTGCACTCAAGAATCAGTTCATTTAAGTATTCGAAACACGCTAGTCAACTAATCAAGAATCAAGTCGCGTTAAAAGCGAAGAAAGTAATCTCATCCAACCTTCCACGTCCCTCAGTGTTGTATAACAGGAGCGGACCTAGCGTACTACGAGAGGTGACACGTGCCCCTGGTAACTTCGGAAAAAACTCTGTATATATATGTGTATATACCTTAAATATCTATCATATATTTAAAAAGACCCATCAAGCATATCTGCTGGAGTGGTCCATTTGGTCAGCGTGCCCTTAGACCCTTGTTCTCTACCACCCAACCCGAGTTCGAACCTAAGCTGCAGGATTTATTTTGCATTTTCGTTTTTAGTTGATAATTGACAAAAATGCATAAAAAAAAGGCGTTGTTGGCAGGTTTCAAACAGACAACCTATTAATTATAAAGGGGTGGCATCTACCTTTGGTGGTGCTGTCGTCGTCTTCAAATTCTGGATGAGCCTCTGACTACTATACATATGTACAAAAGTCAATAGGAATTAGGAAACATATATTTTCTTTGAACTTTTTCAAATTTCCATCAGTAATAAATGCTGTTTGGTGCCCAAGAATGCGTGTCCTTTTTGGAATGTCATAATTAAAGTTTAAAAAAATTCTCAATTCAACATTCCTAGTTCTTAACCATGGCCAAGTCAACAACTAAAAATACTTATTTTTTTCCAAGTCAAACTTGAATAAATTAATGCACATACAAGGAAATTCCTAGCTCCCGTTCATAAATTTTCCATTTTTGTCAAGAATAATTTCAAAATAGCATTTGAATATACATTAGATTGGTTTTTTGCAAGAAAAAATTAATTTGAAGGTGAGTTTCAAGGTTGAAAAAATGGTATTGATCAGTTTTTAAAGTGAACTTTTTTTTCGACTCACAAAATTTAAACTTTTTTTTTTCAAATTAAATGCATGTTCAAACACAAATCGATTTTCAAATACCCTTTTCGACTTCTTTCCAAATAGTATTTTTTCACATATCTCATATTTTATGTCCAAACACCTACTTAGTCTTTGAACACCCTAATTAAAGTATATCCATTTGCCTATAAATACATCAACCTGCCTTGTATTTTCATTCCCAATATAATCTCAACAACCTCTATAAACTTTATACCTTCATAACTCTCTTCCTCACCAAAAACCAAACTCCAAAAAAGGGATTCTCATACTAATATTACATATATATATATATATATATATATATCATGGTTCTTCTTAAAGCATTTGTTACATTCGTATTCATATTTTCCATTTTCTCTACTCCAAATGTTCTATTATTAGCAAAAGCATCAAGGCCCTTGGATATGGGAAAATGGTTGAAACAAGAAAACACCCTTTTAACATCATTGCCTAGAGGTTCCTGTTCCACCTTCCGCTGCATGTGTCATGTGTGAAAATAAATAATATTACTCATATGTCATGTGTATAAATTTATGTTCCATACAAAGTCTTGTCCAAGTAAATCAACGCATGCAACACAAGGCTCGTCATAGTCGTTGTTCCTTCTTTTCTTCTTCTTTAGGGTATAACCATAAGACATGTGTAGAACTAAACATTAGAAAAAAATCTCAAGAGAAATAAATGCTTCGATGATTTAATCAAATATAAGACTCCCTCCCTATCCCAATTTATATGACATTTTTTGTTTTTCGAGAGTCAAATAAGAAAATCTTTGACCGCGATTTATTCGTATGCCCTTTTAGATTGTTAATTATTGTGACTGATAGTACTACTTTCATGTAGTTTCTAAATATATCAATTATTTTTCAAAAAACTTAAAGATTGTATGTCCGAATGATGATCAAAATAAAGAAGTTTAACGCTCGAAATCCGGACTATAGCACATAAATTGGGACAAAGAGAGTAGTATTATGGTTCATGAGAAAATGCATGCAGTATCTACAAGACACTACAGTGAATGCGTGTTGAATCAAGAACGGATAGTAAACGCCTTTACGATGGACGCTTTATTCTGTCTCCACTTATCGATTGGTCGAGCCGACACAATAAGCGCTTGCAATGCGAAGAGCTTTACTTGAGAAATTAAAGTCACATGAACGTGCACTCAAGAATCGGTACATTTAAGTATTCGAAACCCGCTAGTCAACTAATCCAGATTCAAGTCGCGTTAAAAGCGAAGAAAGTAATCTCATCCAACCTTCCACATCCCTCGGTGGTGTTATACTGTTATATATAAATGCTGGTTGGATAAGAAGAAAATTACAGAAACTGCGTATTCGAACATTTGCTAGGAGTAAACACTCAAATGCGAGTGTTTCATGCGACCATGCAAAATGGTGGCTCGTTGTGTAGAAGCGGCTACAAGATTTGTACTTTATGGGTTCGAAATTTTATGATAAAAATCTCAAGTTAAATAACAATACGTATTTAATGATGAAAGTAGAATGAAGTTTATCTTTTTGCTACCTTCCTCCCAACTTCAAAAACAATGGGATTTCAAATTAAATAATCATACATAAATAGTGATGAAAGTTTTTTTTTTTTTTTAAAGAATTATTACATAGGGGGTAGGGAAAGGGGATTACAACGTGGGAATTCGAACTCTCACCAATAAGGTGAAAGCTCAGGTAGCCAACCAACTGAGCTACTAGATCCCTACTTCAAGTAGAAATGAAGTTTTATCTTTTTGCTACCTTCCTCCCAACTTCAATTGCAGGTTTTGTTCGCGACAGGGTTGAAATCCACGACATGCATCTAAATTACGCATCATGTGTTGCGTCTCTACGCCACTGAGCCAAAGCTCTTGAAGTATAATGGGTCGGTTTTAGGTTAAAACCAAAACCAAACCAATTAAGTTGGTTTTTAAAAAATTTAAAACCAAACCAAACTAAATATAATATATAACCATCGGTTTGGTTGTAGTCGATTTTGGTTTGGTTTGGGTCGATTTTAAGAAAACTCACAGTATTTCTCTTTTTCATGTTTTTTTTTCCTACAATTAGGAGAGAATTTTTTAACTTTTTCCAACTTATAATTCATTATTATCTTTTTATTGTGGTAGCTATAGTTTTTTGTATTATGAATAGAATGCTTAGGATTTATGATTTTATTTAAGTGAATAAAGTTTATCAGAAATACAAAAAATGAATCTAGGTAAATCTCATAATTGTTTCTTTGAAAATGAGTTAAAATTCATGGATTTCTTTTGTAAAATCGGCTTTAAAGGTATAAAGTTCATTAGTATGTTAGAGATAAATAAAATTTTCTTACAAAGTATATAAATTATTTAAAAGCATTTATAAAATTCAACATATTGTATATATATATAATAATAAAAATCAACATATTGTATATATATAATTATAAATATTATGTATAAAGGTTATTGGTTCGGTTCGATTTGCTTTTAGTAAAACCAAAACCAAATCAAATATTATTGGTTTTTAAAAATTCAAAACCAAACTAAACCAAACCCAATTAATTATCGGTTTATTTAGTTGGTTTGATTTGATTTTCGGTTTGGCTCGGTTTTTAACCAAACCGTAAACACCCCTAGTATATGATATAATAAAATTATATCATATTGGTTACAACAGCATCAGGATTAATAGCATACATCAAACTTGAGGAATAAGAAAAAGCCAAACTTCAAATACCAGTCTGGAGCAATAGCAAAGCCATGTTTTTTTAAAGTTAAAAATTCGAAACAAAGCAGAACCACTCTATACAAAATGTTTCCTTTAAAGACCAAAAGACTCCTCTCAAATGCATTATTACAAAGGAAGACAGGGAAAATAATCAAGACTAGGCTCCACCATAGAAGCTCTCAAAGGCCATTTGAAGGCCTATATACTCCATACCCATTTACACCACACGCCAAGTTCGAATAGTCTGGGACGGGATACGGGTGACTACCATCAATGGCCCCATTCCTCATTCCAAGAAATGAGGGATCGGAACCCATCATTTGCCACTGGTTAGGAACTAACCCATCGATATGATGCCCGTTCATAAGTCGCGGATCGGGCTGCTGCATAATCATATCACTAGCACTATCATAAAGGCCTCCAGAGTAGTTATGCTGGAACACGTCATGATAACTTCGTGATCGTTCAAACCTACACGAGCTCGATGAGGGACCTAGATCAACTGGCGTGCCGATATCGCCTGGGAAAGCAAACCCATGATTCAGATGCTGCAACCCACTGCTAAAACTTTGAAAGCCTAAGTCGGGTATAGAAGAAGCCCTTCCAATCCCATGATCATCGTTCAGTAAGTCGTTAATTATATCAAGATGAGGAAATTCATCAGCAGCTGCTACACTCTGGGGCCCTCGTCCTGACGCGCATGCCAGAGAATCAGGAAGGTGATCATGTGTTCTGCTGTTTACAGCTTTGAACATGTCAAAGTTCCTATTTCCATTTGATGCAGAAGGATGATCTTGCGACATACTCCTGTTGTTGTCCCATTGCGGTCCATTCTGCAAGACGCCATTATTCACCATTCCATTTGATGCAGAAGTATGGTCTTGCGACATACTCCTGTTGTTGTCCCATTGCGGTCCATTCTGCAAGACGCAATTATTCACCATTCCATTTGATGCAGAAGGATGGTCTTGCGACATACTCCTGTTGTTGTCCCATTGCGGTCCATTCTGCAAGACGCCATTATTCACCATTCCATTTGATGCAGAAGGATGGTCTTGCGACATACTCCTGTTGTTGTCCCATTGCAGTCCATTCTGCAAGCTGCCATTATTCACCATTCCATTTGATGCAGAAGGATGATCTTGCGACAAACTCCTGTTGTTGTCCCATTGCAGTCCATTCTGCAAGCTGCCATTATTCACCATTCCATATGAAAAGCTTGGTCTGACAGAACTAGGTTCTGTTCTTTCCAAGCCCTGTGGTAAAAATAACGCCGCAGAAACCACTGGAGGTTGTTGAGAGTATGAATGTGATGAGTTAACCGCTGAAATTGGAGAAAGAGGTTGACCAAGACTAGCCGGACTTCCAGAAACAGGAGGCTGTTGAGAGTATGATGAGTTAACTGCTGAAATTGGAGAATGAGGTTGACCAAAACTAGGTGGAGTTCCAGAAACAGGACTACCCATAATTGCGTTCCGATACGACTGAGTGAGATAACTGTGAGTTGCCGGTGAAGGGTCAGGACCCAATCGACCAGCTGCACTCACTGAACGAGCCAGTGATGGCATTGTCTGAACCATAGAAACAACAGGGGCAGGCGGGGCAGCAGGCCTAGGTCCAGAAACTAAAGGATCACTCAAAGGTCTGGACATGACAGGCACTTGTTGCCATTTGAAATTTTCTGTTGTAGCAGGGACTGTTACATGTTGAGACGGGGCTTTCCCAGCTGTAACACAAGCAGCCTGCACCAAGGGCTTATCCTTGACCCTTGGCTCTACAGTTTTATGAGGATCAGCCTTCAACATGACAGCAGTTTCAGATGAATTAGCCACCTGAGCTGGTTTATCAGAAAGCTTGGGACCATCTGAAGAAGATTTTTTGACCAAAATAGGATCTCTCGTGACGGGGGTCTTCGTCTGTGACTTTTGCTGAACAGCAGAGGCTGCATCTTTTGTAGGGCTTTTGAGAGAAGACTGGACACTTGACTTCTCCTTGGAAGGTCTCTCTGTCTCAGCCTTCCTCGGCTTCCTCTGTGGCGAAGCTACTACTTCCTGCTCAGAGTAAGAAAGTAGCATGAAACTGGTACTTACTGGAAGCCCAACAGAAACACAGCACTACAGAAAAGAAATTTCCTATAAACTCATAATCAGAAAGGTATATGCATCTTGAAAAAAAAGTCAGTTTACCGGAATTTTGAGAATAGTAATTCCTTACATGAACAGTAAGACCATGAAACTCAGTTTCAAGAGATTTTTCCTCTCTTGCATTTCTTTTTTAGTTACGCATGTAACAAACGTGATGACGGAGGGGAATTTAAGGTTATCTAACGGCAATGGGAAGTAATGAGAGATAAGTGAGGGAGACAAAAGAACCAAAAATAATTGTTTTCATCAACATTGGGTGCTATCTCGGTAAAAGAATTTTATGATGGTCAGCCTGTTCTCTAGAAGAAAATGAATGGGTACAAGGAAGATAAGAACCTTCTTCACGTCTCGCTGCTCACTCGACAAAAGCACAGTAGACTGAGACTCAGATCCAGGCGCCCTGCAACTCGTATCACTTTGCCCTACATCCGAAACAGCATCCAATGGCTGACTTAGTGTTTCACTATCCCAATCGGCTGCTTTACAACTTGATTTGTTTCTTTGGTTTTCCCCTCTGAAAAGTTGAAGCACCACAATTTTAAATAAAACAAACATTTCAAACATATTTAGAATAACAAATCCCACCCCCACCCCCACACACACAAAGCAAAAAGAAAAAAAGGAGGTTACCTGCTGGGTGATTTCTGCTTTTTATGGTTCGAAGGCGTCCAAGGCCCATTCAAAACCACTGAAGGAATTGAGTCCGTGGAACATGTCGATGAACTATCATCCATTACAGAAGGACTTCTCCTTCCTGCTAACCCATTTTGCACTGCTGAAAGGTCACTTAACCCACTGCAGCTAGTTTCCGTGGAAGGATGAACTTCCGAGCTGTCAGTATCCCAATTGACAGGACTTGCATCTCTGTCATCAGAGTCGGGATTAATTACCTCTGGGACACAATCTATTGAATCAGAAACATCCGATACTGCTTCCAGTACATCTGGTCTTTCATGCACCACTTCTGGCTCCTCATTCATGTACGTTCCATCACAAATAGGTCCATCCTGATCAGTCTTATATAGCTCCGCCGCAGCAGATTTTTCATCAATAACCTTATCCTTTATTTTTTGATTATTCCGCTTCTGTTTAGCCTGACATATAAAGCAAGCATGATGAAATGAAAAGATCCTACTTCATAGATAACACTACTCTGAACTACTCTCTTTCTTCGTTAGGCGAAAAGCAGAAAGGTTGTACTCTCTGAACATTAAAAGAGGAAACTGACAAATAACGTGCTTCCATGAAACAAAATCACAAAGGATAGAACATTTAAGTCCATCTCAGCAGAGATAGATTACAGTTTTACATCACTCCCTCTCTCGTTCGGTTTTTTTAGTTTTCTTTTTCCTTTTTTGGGTTGGAAGAGGGGCCGAGGAAAACCTAGGAAATGAAATGAAATGATCTTCACCAACAATTTAATTATTCTACATAGCATTCATCATTTCAACATGCTTTGACAATTAATTGTCACTAAACAGTTTTCAACGAGTCAACCTATTTAAAAAACTCTAAGAAAACAAAAGCAAGGAGTAAGAGGCCACTATATGCAATTGTCAATACGTCCGAAAACTACAAAATTGTAGCAAATATTGAGAGCCCGAGACGAGATCTCCAAGCAATAATTACCTAAGGCAGATGCTCGGGCTCATAGACAAATAGATCCAAATCGATTGCTTCTGTGCACACAACGTGCGTAAAAAGAATTCAATTCCAAAGCTCGTTTCTTATCCTACATAACATTAAGCACTCGTCCAATTTGATGTACAAAATTTAGTATTGCTTTATCTAGTGTTTGGTTTGTATTTTCAATCTTATATAGCTAATCCTGATATAATTTAATACACAAATTTGTGTACTATTTATACCTAATATCACATGGAATAGCAATACATGGATTAGACAAAAACTACCTTTTATCTTTTCATCAAACCCATCAACAGTTCAACACCATTTCAATTTTATTAAGTTTAAAAAACAAACCCATATTTTAAAGTTTAACCTAACTATGCCATTGTTATATCAAAGAACCAAACGCCTGAAAAAAAAATTCTCGGCATTCTTAATCTCTGCATAGCTTGTTTCTGAACTAAACTACTACTAAGTAGCTAATTTTCCACCCCATTACTAACAGATGAATGGCTTAAAAACAGAAATTAAACTCAGTGCCAAGGTTCCACTGTTCAACAAAGAGATGCCACTTAACAACCCCAGACCACGTTGGACAGACCGACGAACTGATTGTTGGTCCATGAGAATAAATTGTTGACAACGGTTACTATGATATCATAGCTCTTCAATCAAACTTTGCACACAGATCATATAAAGCACAATACCTGCTTTTTCTTGGACTTTTTTTCCTTTCCAGGTGCTCGTTTAGCTTTCTGCTCAGTTTCAGTAGCAGCTTCCTCTTCACGGATGAGCTCTTCTTGCCTCTTTAAAGCAACTGCCTCCTGATATGCAACCTCTATTTTACTACAGAAGATAAATGAAAAAGTCGTCGTTAACCATTAACAGCTGCAAGGATAACAAACTGCTGCTAATTATTCGCGATGAGGAAAATGCAGTTACTGATGCAACTGGTTATCTATTTATGTTAGTATATCTAATTGCACAGCACAGAAAGAAATAATCAGTAAGATATTAAATTGAGGTCATAATAGCCAGCTTGTACGAATGTTTGAGCACTAGTCACATAATACGAGTTTCCCCTTAAACTGATACGATATAGAAATGAAGCTTCAAATGTTGGCGTCCTTTATTTCCTACCAATCAGTTGGCATTAGCATGTATATAACATGCAAAACATTTAGGTTCTGAGAAAGGAGATTCAAGAGAAGCAAAGTACATGATAATTGTATGAGGGCTGGCTACTAAGGTCTGGATTAATTTGGAGCAAATCTGAAATTGAATGTCGAACGGAGAAGATATGATTTGCTGGAAATGTACCTTATCCAACCCTGGAGTCAAACCATACATAAGTTGTGCATGAGATATATTGAAGGACGTCACAAAATATACTGAATTCGGAATTAATATGCAATTGCTAAATAGAACTGAGAAAAAAATCCTCAGTAAAAAGCACGTGAACTAAAAAGCAAGAAAATCTCTAAGTTCTAACCATTTAAATAGCAAGGGCAAAGAGAAACTTCTGTTCCGAAGCATTTCTTATGCATTCTATCACAATTACGTGTCAAAAATATGCCAAAAAATTGACTTAAAGAGTTTACCTAAAAATCTGTGCAAGAACAAATATCTCAATGGTTCGACGACCTAATTCAGTTAAACGCCTCTCATCACGCTCAATTGAATCTTTGTTAAACTCATCTCCAGAAGTGCCATCCTGAAACAAAAGGCAATGGTACAATAAGCAAATGCCAATGCAGAATGCATAAATGTTACCTGCCAAAAAGAAAGATAAATTGCAAGCATGCATACACAGGCCACGAAGTTGACAAATAGCTCAAAAGATATGATTACCCAAAAATAGACATATAAAGAACAAGAACAAATGTCTATGATATCCCCCCACCCACCCAAGGGATCTTCTGAGTTCTTGTGTGTGTCTGGGGAAAGAGGGGAGGGGGTGTGCATCAGGAAATAAGATGATTCTAAGTTAAAAGGCTTTTTAGTACACAACCGTTAGATGTATAGTTCAATTCTTCACTTGCCCAAAGCCATTAAATGTTCAAGTATGAAATTTCCAAACATGGAAAAGCATTCCAGCTGACATCATCATAGCCCCGAAAACAGACTTACTAGTTGTATACCAGCTAATAGGTGTATTTAACACCGGCAAAGGAGCATATTTTCACTAAAAGTCCAGAAGTCTACCGAGTACACCAGCTTAACATGTGTCCAAACAGGTCACGGACCACATACAAATGCTTGTCAACGATCAGACGATGATATTGTAAGCATACTTTTGACTTTTGCCACACTCCTAAATAAAAGGGACAAATCTATGACAGAAAACAAATAATTAAATAAATAAGCAAACAAACAAACAAAACCAAGAACACGCAAGAAATAAGAAAACCTTAATCAATTACCTAGCGTAATTAATATAATCAGACTTATAGCAATGAACATTAAAAGTGTCGTCTTACGTATACCTGCACTGAATTGTAGGGTAACATTCTTATCAAGTGTTAATTTCCTTATTTTTTCGAAGAAAAATTGTCACGCATGTATCATCTTCATCTCTATGTATCTAATTGTGAATATCCTTATTATTGAGCTTTATATATAGCATAAAGGAGCCTATCTGAGCTATAAGCATGAGAATATATTTGGCTTATAATTTCAACAATGGCATTCTGTCACTCACCTTTGTCCGGTTTTGAGGGCCTTTCTCATCCTTTGGAGGCAATGGCTCCAATGCAGCACTCTCAAGCAATAGCAATACATCATCCACCAATACAAACATGTTTTTCTCCAAACGGACAATAGGAACCAGTTGTTCTACTGCATCCGAGTATTTTGCCTTACCTTTCTTGCCCATCATCTGGCCTTCAAGAGACTTAAGCCCGCTGTACAAGGAGTCCATGACAAGAGTAGAAGTAACCTCCTTCTCTATGAAAAAGTTCTTGACAACCACTTTCAAAATTGAATCTGATCTCTCCTCGGACATGCGGCATCTATAATTTTGGTCCATGCCGAGCCAAAAAGCACAGAAGCTGAAATTCCATTACAAGTAGTCACTAAGTTTAGGTGAAAATGCTGAGAAATGTGACCAATGAAAGACTGACATCAAAATCTTAAGCATTTCACTCAAGGAGATGAGAAGGAACACAGTTTTTTCAACATAAAAACGTTAACCATGAGTCATTGGCCACAAACAACCCAGCTAGACTAGATACAGCAGAGAGCACAAACCAAAATAGAAGCTACCCTATAGAAACTAACAGCCTTCAAAACATTGCCAAAAAATTAAGAAAAATTGACAACCCTACCTTGACCACCGCGCTCTATCCTCTATCAACTTCCCAAGCTTTACTCGTCGCTCTTCCACGAAACGGCGACAAATTTGTTCCACATTAGTCAAATATACCCTAACAAGCTCCCGTCTATATTGACGGTCAAGGCAACGGAAGGGACGTTCTACTTTCTCCCTACAGACAAAGAACATAGATTGTAGCAGTTCAGCATCGCAAGGATCATAGCGGTACAAATCCAATAATCACTGTTTTGAGACCCATTCAAGCATCAAAGGCACTGCTTAGGTGCAACTCACTGCCAAATAATATAAAGGACAGTAATTCTATCCTCAGAAAGAAGGATTCAGAGAAGAACTGCTACACATTCTCAAGCTGAACTAAAAGTTAGATCGAATATTTATGTAAGATAAATGAAGCCTTGGTCTATAATGGTCTGAGTTGCTGATTGGTTCAAACTTCACAGTATGCAGCAAGGGCACTTCAATCATGTCCTATGCACGCAAGGTCAACTTATAATAGTAGAATATTAGAAGGTAACGAAACACAAGGATAAATGGCATCGAGGAAAAAGAGATTGTTGTATTGTATGATTAATTTGTAACGCACAAACAATGTGCAAGTATAACTTCCTACTTAGATTAATATGTGTGTAAAGCTTAAAAAATAGAAATTTTGGAAACCCAATTCAATGATGTTCATACTTCATGTCAGTATGTCCATATCAGGTCATATGCCATACTTCTGGCGTGTTTTCCACATCTATACTTGAGATCAACCAACTTGATCTTTTTTATGCATAACACTTTAAAAAAGCTCAAACCGTACGTTTTACACCCCATTCACAAGCATACATAAGATATCACTTTGACATTTACCATAGCGCATCTGCTAAACCTCTTAAGGTAAAACAAAAGGTATATGCATTTGAACTGAGATAGATGAAAGCAAGAGGGGTGTATTAATAATCACAGGACAATCAAAGAAGAACGGATTTCATTTTTCTGGCTGAAGATGCAATTTAAGGGTAACACTGTGAGCTGCATTAAAAGGAACCTAAAATTAATTTCCAAATTTAGAAGAGCCTCCCATTTGTCCGTGTACGGAGAAGAGAAACAAACATCAATCTAGAAAGCCTCAAATAGGAACAACTCGTGATAGACCTGATTACTTGAACTTGAGCTTTAATTATGAGGGTATCAGCATCGACAAAACCATCTAAAACTTTCGACAGCTCCATAAATTTTTTCCACCCCCAATCATGCTCTTTCTTCCAGAAACGATGTAATGTATCTGCAGAAAATTTGCAACTGTATATTAATGTGAGCACAAATGGAACCAATAAAACAACTGTAAAAGAACACACCCAATAAACCAACCTGAATACTTGGACTTCTTCGGGTCTTTGTTCACCACAGCTATAGTGAATTGAGCAAAATGACTCCAACCTGTTCTTATCAAAATAGAGAATGAAACATCATAAGTCATAACCATAGCTAACACGTCACTTTCTACAGAATTTGTGATGAACTATCACAACATTTATTTTTTTAAAATTGGTACTGTTAGAACTATCACAACATTATCGCGCACCTGGAAGGAGCTTGTCATGATTAGCCACACAAAGAAACAAAGAGAGATGGTTGCAAACATCACATCCTTGAGGATATATCAAAATGTACCTGCCGCAACAGTTGGAAGCAAAATTTGTCAGTCACTATTAATTCATGAACTGATAATTTCAACTCAATGAAAGAAAACGAACATATGATAATAGAGCAGATGCTGCTTTTATTGCATTTCCCCAAGGAACTTCCACTACGATGATGAGAGTGGCAAACATGATAACCTAAACTCCAAATTTTACAATTACAATCACCAACCTCTACATCAATGTAACAAGAACATTATTATTGCTGTGACCACCCCATCTGCCTCTAACTAAGCTAAAGTTTATTCGGTTCAACAATGGAAAAGAAGAAGGAAGGGAACAGGAATGGGTGTTGATCATTACTTTCCTTCGCTGACCTATTGATCATTCACTTCTAGAGGAAAGTAAAAAGGGTTTACCTTGTTGTTTAACACGTAGTAAGAAGAATTTAGTGATTTTCATTCAATTTTCTCAAGGGTTGGAGAAAGATTACATGAAGAGGTATCATGTACCTTAACTTTTTCTTATCTAACCAAACCATGGAAGTAACTCACTTTTCCATTTTTACTTATTTTCTTCCTACTAATATAGTTTATCTTGAAAATGGCATTAGCAATTAATGAAGAACTGAATTAAGAGTTAATGCAGCATTAAAAATTAGAAAAGCTAATATACATAGAAAATGAAAATAGTAGTTAGCATAGCATTTGAAATGATCTGTTGTTCTTGCAAATATAAGATGTAGTTAATGTATCCAAGGGTGTGGCCTAGAGGTCCATAAACCAGTGAAAGAGACTTACGAAAAATATGTGGTGGTTTCTCCCCCCTTTTCCTAAGCCTTGGTGGGAGGTATCAGGTACCAAGGGAACACTGGAGGTACCCGCAAGCTGTCCCAAAATACCACCTTTATCAAAAAGCTGTACTTATCTTTTGTGTAAATAAATTCTCGTTGCTGAGTGAAAAATCACTCCGAGAAATTCACAAGTCACTTTCCTAGTCAATTCTCAATTTTTCAAGTCTTTCTTATAGTTTATTATCAAGCCAATCCGAGCTACAACGGTCTATCAACCAATGTAACATAATCCTGACTGTTTCTCCAAGGAAATTGTTTAGGAAAAGGTTCTCTCCAAGGAAATTGTCACTCAACAGTCAGCTCAAACGAACAACCAGCAAGACGTCCTTATGAAACGTCGTAGAAGATTTCAAGAAGTCAGTATATTTATAACAAGCTTGGTCCATTAAGCGCATACGCGCCAGCGCGAGAAAGAGTGGTGGAAATGATATCGGAGATTAATGTAGCATTGGAAGTAAGAAGATTCCATGTAACCTGATAAATGATACTACATTCTTTTCAATTTATGTGAACATAATAAAGAATAACTTTTGAAACTTGTGGTCTTAAACATGCCATACTACAAGACTTGTGAAACTTGTGGTTTTTGAACATGTTATAATATTTGTATGGCTATAAAAGCTTCTCATTTATGGTAAATTGGGGGATTTAAATTAAATTGTTTCCAAAATTAGAAAGGGTCCTTTCTTTTTGAAATGGACTAAAAAGAAAATAGGTTCACATACATTGAAATGGAGAGAGTAACAAAAGTTAATATAGCACTGGAAATAAGAAATACTTATTGTAACAAAGAAAAAGATATTAGGAGTTAGAGTCATTGTAAATAACAAGATTCATTGTGAATCTAATAAACTTTTTTTTGTTTGATAACCGTGGTGTCTGGACCAGCTTGCGCGCACCTCGATTAATTCAACAGGGTACTTGCTACCTTCCACCAACACAGGTACTAGGTAACTTTGTCTACCAAGACTTAGACATATGGGAAATATCACCTACTGTTTTTGTCTCCGCCGGATTTGAACCCGAGACCTCATGGTTCTCATCCCACTTCATTGACAGCTAGGTCACACCCTTTGTGATTCTAGCAAATATAAGATGTTAATATCAGCTGCCGAGTGTCAAAACGCTCAAGCAATTTACAAATCATTTTCTGTCTACTCTCATTCTCCTATTCTCAGTGCTTAAACAATAATATAGGGTGCACATGGGAGATTTTTTATATAAGATTCTAAATGCAGTAACAAAAATGAGCTTACAGAAGAGGTTAACTGAGGCTAGCCAAGTAAGTACGTTTCACAAAATAATTCTTCACAAAGCATCATACCATTTGTAGCCACCAACATCAAATGCGTTACTCCGAAGTTCTCTCTTGTTAATTTGTGAAAACTTATCAATCTTCCACGTATATTTCCCATATAGCTCAGAAGGTTTAGGGCCTAAAGACAATAAAAAAGGATAACTGAATAAAAACTCAAATGGTGAAACTGAATAAGAATGCCACGGAGTTCCACACAAAAAGAAAATTCTCAATTATACCTCAAAGATCATGTCTTTACCCAATAGGCAAAAGACGCATTGTTTTGCAATTAGATCTAACGCGGACCTAAATCCTCTAATTTTTTAAATCTACATCTGTTATAAAATCTATGTAGCTGGGCAAGTGATAAGTAGGCAGTATGGTATCTTTTATGTTAATACTTTTAAAGAAAGCTGATAGTCACTATGATATCTTTTAGGTAAAATTCACAACTTAACTGCAATAACTATTTTATGAAAACTAAGAAAAACAACCAGAAACATGAAACAAATACAACTCCAATATCCCGGCATAAGGCATGGCTAAGACCTTTATGCCAGCCATATAACTATAACTATCACTAAAGAGTTGGCATTTTCATACAGCTTAAAAGTTATACGAAGTTACGAACCAGAAAAATGAAGACAGGGTACCACAACAGAATGGATGCAGAGCGTTGTTATAGAAGTGATTAATATCCTTTCTCGAAAGACTTAACAGACTGTGGGATACAAGCCTCCTATGCTAAAGAGTGAAAAGAACACTCATCCAAAATGAAGCATGTAAAGTGCCTCACTTATTAGCAGGCCAAAAAAAGGAATTTTGGGCAGACTAGATAACTCTACATAAAAGTAGAGCAGGTTAGTCCAGCCTCCATAATCAACAATAGAACTCCTACACAGCTTTTTTCACTTTTAACATAAAAAGGAAAAATCTAAAGAAACGAACAACCTTGTTTACCAAGTAGGGTCATAAAAAATACTGTGAAATCAAACATCATAAAGTCCATGAATCCTCGATTATCAAACACAAATTTGAATGAATTGGTAAAAAAAAATGGAGATTGCAAACACCATACCACCATCATCATCGTCATCACAATCCCAGTAAGGAGGCGAAGTTGATGGAGTTCCATTTTCTACCTGCTCGGATGACCTCCATTCCGCCAATGCTTCACTATTTTGGCATTGCTGCTGCCCACTTGACACTCCCTCCGAAGACCTTGCTGTGCCTGCCTCCTCATATGCACTTGAAGCCATTTCTCGCTCCACAACTCCTGCAACTTCACCTAAACCAAAAAATTACACTTTTTTACAGAATTGATTCAGAGAGCTAAAAGCAATGAAACACCCCAATTCTACATTTAACGTATCTAAGAAAACCTCAGAAAGGAATAGTATATCGGCTAAATTTTTGACCTTCCAAACTGGCAGATTTTAATTCACGGTGTGAATTTCATTAATAAACACGCAAAATGAATTGAAATGGACTGTGAGTATCGCCGAACCGACCCAACTACAATCCTATCAAGGCATAATTGTTATCATTGTAGCAACGATATATAACATTCGTATTAGCTTGCTGCATTTACTGTTACTTATTTTCATACTGCTAATTTATAATATTTTGCCATGGTTCCTTTACTCTCATCAATTCTTGGCTGACTTCTTGCCCGCCTTCCCCTTGAGCCGAGTGTCTTTCGGAAACGGTCCCCTTACCTCCCAAGGTAGGGGTAAGGTCTGCACCCTACACTCTACCCTCCCCAAACCCCACTTGTGGGACTACACTGGGTATGTTGTTGTTGCTGTTTTTTTAAAACACCGACCGAATTCGATTGGTTTTTTAAATTAGATTGAAAATCCACATTAAGATAAATCCTAATAAACCCTAATTTCACAAAATTTTCCATTAGTTATCAAAAACCCAGTGATAATTAAACCCAACAGAATTATTAAACCCAGTGAATAATTAAACCAATTAAATAATTAAACCCAATTTATTTTTTATTTTTTAAAAAGGCCTATCAACAAAAATTGTTTAATTAATAACAGAAAACATATCAACAGTTATCAAAAACCCAGTGACAAATTAAACCCTTTTTTATTTTTTTTATTTTTTAATTAAACCCAATTGAAGAAAGTCTATCAACAAATTTAAAAAAAAAAAATTAACAGACAATATATCAACTAGTTATCAAAACCCCAGTTCAGAATTAAACCAAATTGAATAATTAAACCCAATTGAAAAAAAAAAAACACTCTATCAACAAAATTTAAATAAAAATAACAGAAAACATAATTAAGTCTATCAACAAAAAAAAAATGAACTAGTTATTAAAACCCAGTTCAGAATTAAATTAAACCCAAATTGAATATAAGATCGATAATCTAATTATAAAAAATCAAAACAACAAATTAAGACAAGGATCGGCAAAACTTAAATTACCTAAAATACCCACGGAAACCCTAAAGCAAAACAAATAATAAAGGGCAAATCGGGAAATAGTGAAAATTATAATTTACCTGAAGAAGATCGATAAAAAGGAAGCACAGAGCTGAATGAAGCAGAGAGAATTAAGAGTTTATTTTTTGTGAATAAAAGGAAGCTGCGTAGAGAAATAAAAAGATTTTAGTTTTTATAGGTTGAAGAAGCCAATATGAGGAAATGAATAATACTATACTATATATACTAATAGGAAAATTTATCTAATTTATTATGATGTGTGACAAGTGTGAATATGAGTGTGTGGGGGAGGCAAATATACATATATAGTAACTTGTTTTGTGTAGGTAATGGAGTATCATATTTGGTAATTGTTTTAAGTCATTCAGGTGTAGAATTAATGTGGTGTTTGATTTGCAATTTAAAAACTCGCATAATTAATGTGAAAGGGGTCAAATATGGCCAAATATCCCCTTTGGGTCCGGATATACTTTTGCCGTTATATTTTGGCACGGATGTAGCTCTCATTTTAATGGAGCGATAAATGTTATCATCCTAGTGGTCTATTTTAAACCTTTTTTTAATTCTGGTAGAGAAAGAGCAAATGGGAAGGTAATTATAACTTGGGTATTCGAACCCTCACCAATAAGATTAGTTAGTCAACCAACTTAGCTACTAGATCTCTACGGTCTATTTTAAACTATTCCCAAACTAATTAAAATTAAAATCCACCTCATAACAGAATAATCAATTAAAAGACCCATACCCATAACTCGGTATTGCTTCTTCCCTTGGCCAGCTGAAACGCTTTTTTACACCTCTTTACTCTCCAGTCAAAGTATAACGAAGGATGTATTGGCCCTTTTTCAATAGTATAGGGGTATATTTGATCCTTTTCAGTAATTAAAATATGTATAAGTTATTAGGAAATCTATTTATTATTTTATGCAGGATGAAAAGTTGAATAGTTAATACACGACCAATCCTTACATTAATGATATCTGCATAACTTTAACCAACTACAAAACAAACCTTATATGTATAGTAATTATTTCTTTATTACTTAATTACACACAGAGAGAGAATGGGAAAGAAAATAAAAATTGAATTCATAAGGAAAACATGATAAAAATAGAATGATATAGAGAAGATTAACATAATCTCACATATATATCCCGGAGCAATTTTAAATTTTTTAACTTATTAAAATAGAGCAATTCAGATCTCTATCAAAAATTAAACAAATCTCATTATTTTTGAGGTAGATTTAAGGAAGTTTTTAAAATATATCTTCAACATTTTTTATTCTTTAACTTTGCTAAACAGGACTCTTTTAATCTCTGCCAATGTTTATCAAAAAGTTATTTGATTTAATAAAAATTTGAGTGAAAAAAAATTAAACGGGGACTCACATTTGGAGTGTAGGTTTAATGTGAAGCCCATTAATATCGAGAAATGAGATCTCTTGCATTCTTGCAATTTGAGTAGAAAAAAATGGCCTTTGCAGATCTCTTATGTGTAAAAAACTCAGATTTCTTGTAAAAAAACTATAAAGCTAAAAAAAAGTTTGTAAAGGGCTAAATCCATCTCTCCCTTAATATCACTAGATTGCATTATTCTTGTCATTTTTATACATGGAAAATTATAAGGTGAGCAATTAAACCCCACCAAGAAGGTTGAAGGCTAGATAGCCAATCAATTGAACCTACATTAAACTCCTGAACAATGACCCTTGGGCATGGCTTGTGCAATGGCAAGGATTGGCACATTTGTTAGTAAAAATTGAGAACAATATAGATTAGTAACAAGTAAAACAAGAAAACAAATTATGAAATCACTGTTGTGTCGTGGCAAGCCACTACCTTGAAAGCGGTTTTCGGACCGACCACAGTGCAAATCATTTAGCCCGGTATGCTCCCAAGGTTCCACAATAACTCCCCAACACCTGCACTGATGGTTGGAAGTACGGAGCTTGCACAAACTATTGCCCAAAAACTAGAAAATATTAACTTTTGTGTACAAGAGAATAAGTATTTTTCGGTGTGTTCACAAGAGAAATCTCTAGTGGTATATATGGGTAGTAAATAATATCTCGGTAGTAAAGGACAAGATAAGAAATGTCCTCTAACGTTCGGAAAAATAAATATCACGATTAAGTCGGTATAATGGAATGAATAAAAATGCCCATTTAATTATGGATAGTGGACGGAAATAACGTTGCCAATTTAACTCTGGAATAATGAGCCTTGACCGGATATAAATTCTAGGGAATGAATTTGGACATTAAGCCAGGAAGCATATATTTGGACTGTTTCGAGTAAGGCCAAAATATCAAAAAATAAATTTTGCAAAACCAGATTTAATTTGGGCTCACGTATACCTCAAGCGCATGGGGAGGTAAATTCATCACTTTTGCCTACTGAGCCCAATTCTCATGTGCGCCAGGCCATCTCTTGTTCTAGCCTATTTACCAACCCAACAACACACAATTCAATATAAGGAGGAAAGAAAGACTTTCCTCCACCTATGTGGGACATTTGCAATTCATATAGGAGAAAAGATAAGTAAGGAAAAAAAAAAACCACAAAGAGACTTTGGCTTTGCATTACCAATAAAGAATTGACTAGAATAGCAATACGTAACTCTCACAATCCCCCACTAATGCGAAGATAAAGAATAGGAATAATTTCTAGGCAAAAAAAGAAACATGTACTTAAGTGTCAATATCTTTTGATTTGAACTAACATGTAGTGAAATGAGACAACAACAAATATCCAAAAAGTGAAGTACTCTTGAACTAAATGGACATGAGTTGAGACCCCTACGACACATACTATATCCTTAGTTTTATGCAAACTCCACGACACTCACAAAAGTGCTTTTATGGTCATGCACACACCTTGGGTCTAATGAGTGCTTTAGAAAGATGTCATAAGTCTTTCATAAAAGGCGACCACACCTTTACACTCACGTAGGTAATTCCATCAAGTCTGTCTCATAGACCACCTTAAGGCTATGGAATCATTAAGAGCAAAAAATCTCAACCTTATAAACACCACTACACGCCATAGGGATAGGAAATTTAGTGTTTATTGATGGCCTATATGGCTTCATTTGACCACAAACGGGTATCCACCATATTACCTCAATCCATAGGCTTTAGCCCCATCCCTTCGACGTTTTAAGGATCATTTTTCTTGCTAAACCCTGGGTTAAAAGATCTGTCGGATTTCTTTCGAACCTTATTTATTCCAAGGAGATAACACTATGTTTCAACAACTGTTTAACTGCACCATGTCTGATGCTAATATGTCACTTTTTTCCATTGTCTACAATGTTCTTAGGAATCCCAATTGCCGCATGTGAGTCACAATGTAAGGAGATTGGTGATGCTTGTCTTCCCCAGAACGGCACTTTTGCCAAAAGGTTCCTCAACCACTTAGCTTCTTGTCGTGCCAACTCAAAAGCAATAAACTCAGACTCCATTGTAGAACGTGCTATACAAGTCTGTTTGGAGGACTTCCATGAAATAGCACCTGCACCCAAAGTAAACACATATCCACTAGTGGAGCTAACTTCATCATTGTCAGTTACCCAGTTTGCATCACAAAAACCTTATAAAACAGCAGGAAATTTATTAAAATGCAAACATCAATCCATAGTACCTCTCAAATACCTTAACAAACAAATGATGAAGAGCACTTCAATGTTCACTACTGAGATTATGAGTATATCTACTAAATCTACTAACAGCATAAGCTATATCAGGCCGAGTATAGTTCATTAGAAACATTACACTCCCAATTATTTTAGCATATTCAGTTTGAGAAACACTGGATTCTTCATTCTTTTTCAAGTGTATGCTAGGATCGTAAGGAGTTCTTACTGGAGCAACATCAAAACAATCAAACTTCTTCAACATCTTCTTAATGTAATGAGACTGACACAAAGAAAAGCCATTACCAGTTCTTTTGATTTTAATGCCTAAAATCACATCTGCTTCTTCATGGTCTTTCATTTCAAACTTAGAACACAAAAAATTCTCAGTCTCATTAACAACATTCACATTAGGGCCAAATATTAACATGTCATCCACATATAAACATATAACTAAACAATCTGATCCTATCATTTTAGAATAAACATAGGCATCAGAAGCATTAACAACAAAACCATCAGCCACTAATGTACCATTGAACTTTTCATACCAATGCTTAGGTGCCTGTTTTAGGCCATACAAGGACTTTCTCAATTTGCATACTTTATCTTCCTGTCCTGGGACCACAAAACCTTCAGGTTGAGTCATATAGATCTCTTCCTCTAAATCACCATTTAAAAAAGCCGTTTTAACATCCATTTGGTGTACCACTAAATTATGGATAGCGACCAAGGCAATAAGAGTTCTAATGGTCGCTATTTTAGTCACATAAGAATAAGTATCAAAGTAATCAAAACCATGCTTTTGGATAAAGTTCTTAATTACAAATCTAGCCTTATATTTATCAATTGTACCATCAGGTCTCAATTTCTTTTTAAATATCCACTTGCTACTTATGGGTCTAAATCATTTAGGCAAATCATAGTCCCAAGTATGATTAGAAACTATAGAGTCTAATTCACTTTTAATGGCCTTTTTCCAAAACATAGCATCTATAGACCTCATTGCTTTATCATAAGTTTTAAGGTCTTCCTCCATTAAGTAAATAGACACTAATTCATCATTTAAAACATCAATATCACAATTCTCAGTCAAAAAGCAGTAATAAAATCAGGATCAAAACTAGTCTCAATTCTACATTTTTTACTTCTTCTAAGATCAATTTCATGCTCATTATCAACAACATTAGAAGAAGGCATAACATAAGAATTAAAAAACATAGATGTAGAAGCATTATTTTGCACATCACTAGGCACATTAATTTTCAAAGGAAAAACATGCTCAAAATTCTGCATCTCTAGATTCACAAATAGAATAATCATTCAAAGACACAAATCTATAAGAAGCACTATTTTGAGCATAACCAATAAAAACAGTGTCAAAACTCTTAGATGCTGCATTTACCCGTTTGAAATCAGGTAGACCAACCTTAGCCAAACACCCTCACACTTTTAGGAATTTCAAGTTAGGGGAAAACCCTTTCCACAACTCATATGGAGTCTTGTCTAACTTCTTATGAGGGACTCTATTAAGAATATAACATGTAGACAAAACAGCTTTCCCCCACATGTTGTCAGATAGACCCGAACTTAAAAGAATGGAGTTCATCATTTCCTTAAGGGTTCGATTTTTGCGTTCAGCTACACCATTTTGTTGGGAAGTATAGGGAGCGCTAACTTCATGTATAATACCATTTTTCTCACAAAAAGCCACTAGAGTATTGGCATTATATTCACCGCCCCTATTAGATCTAAGTCTCTTGATTTTTCTGTCTAATTGGTTTTCTACATCTGCATTGAATTTCATAAACATGCTTTCTGCCTCATCTTTAGACTCAAGAAGATATATCTTAGTGTATCTAGAAAAGTCATCAACAACAATAATGTAATACTTCTTTCTGCCTTTACTAACCGTGTTCTTAAAATCAGCTAAGTCTGAATGTACTAGTTCAAGCAATTCTGTCATTCTACTAGTAACGGATTTGAATGGTTTCTTAGCATGTTTTGCTCCTACACACAGATGACACTTAGAAAATTCATCAACTTTTACCGTAGGGATTAATTCCATTTTTCTAAGTCTTTCTGTAGAAGCAATATTAACATGACCTATGTAACACCTCGTAGCTTAGAACTTATGTTAGACTCGTCACGTTAGAGTTTTAGAAAAAAAATTGAAAGTTTGTACGTATTACGAAAGTGGTTGACCAGCCTACTTCGGGCACCCGTAACTCCTTGATTAGTTGATAATTTGAGAAAACTTAAAACATGAAAGTTGTAGCCCTTTGGAATAGATTTCCAACGGTATCTTATGGAACTCAAACGGAGCCCTGTGTTAAGAGTTATGCCTGTTTTACTATCACTGGTTGGAGCAGAATTTTCAGATTTTGAGTTACGTTTTTAGCCTTTTCCTACTCGAATTGGGACTCCTTATTTTATTATTGTATGAATTAAAAACGTCCCTAACACTATTCTAAACCCTAAGAGACTATTCTTTTTTCTCTCTACCTCCATCCCTAAAGAACCTAGACACTTCAATCTTGCAAGAAACTCATTCTTGCAATCAAGAAAAATCAAGAAACCTTCAAGAATTTGGTTTAGCAATCTAGTTTCCTAAGGTTTCCTCCAAGGTAAATATTTTAATCAAGAACCTTTGTATTCTACAAGATTTATCATTTATAAAGACTTGAATAAATCCATCCATCCCGTTAAGCTATAAAAATCAAGAGTTGTAAAAAGTTGGAGAAAACTCTAGTATTTTTCTGTTGAGTTTCATTCCGACCAGCCATATGAATTTGGTGTTTTCCGATAAACTAACCGTTGGATTAAGCCAAAATTTTAACTGAGTGTTCATAACACATAAGTCTAAAATATGAACGGTGGAGATTGGATTTGGAGGTCCGTAGCAGTACCCTTTGAGCCACGAACAGTAGCTACAAAAATCAGTGAAAATCCTCTCAAGGTTTCCAAATTCAAAGCTTTTGGAATTCTTCTTCAAAGATTCAGACTTTTCTTCAAGTTTTGGGAGTGATTAAGGTATGTAGAGTTACTATCTACGTGTGGGAACATCATTGTTCTTCCCCACGCCTCATAATCCATAAATTATGATTCTCTACGAAAACTAGGGTTTTCTATACCATGCTCATGACAACCCTAGGTCCATGTCCATGATTATATTATGTATGAATTGCTATTATTCTATCATTGTGTTCTTAATAACTCCATATGATTATTGAGAATCAGTCCGTAATCTATGAAAACCCATATCTTATATTCCATGGGTTCTTGCATGCATGTTTTTAAATAAAAATGATTATTTCATGAATATCCTACATGTCTACAAGTTTTCATGCAACTATAGTATATAATTACTTTCATGCTATGATACAATATACATACATACTAAATACAAGTTATTTCATGAAACCATATTTACAAGTTATTTCATGAAACCATGTTTACAAATAGTGATTACAAGACAAGTACAAGTTAATTCACGAAAATCATGGGCTTCTTAGCCAACTATATTATGTTCATGTTTTTGGGAGTTGCACGAATTACCGAGAAGGCTCAGATAGCCTGAAACTATGTAGCCACCATAGGACAAGGATCGCTCCGCCCAGTTAGGACGATACCTTAATTTTACACTGAATGGATCCATCAGACACGTTACCACCTTATACCCTGGCAAGGTATGGGTGTTACATCCCGCGTTTCCATGCGTTGGAAAGCGTATGAGTTAAATGACACCGGTAACGGAAACGAGGTTATCCCCCCCCCCCCCAAGATTATAGGTGGTTGGAGCGATGGTACAGACGTGTTATAAATATTAGAAGCTAAACAAATCGAAGAAAATAAATTTCATCGAGGTTATATATGTAAGACCCATAAGTTTGACGAGTTTCGAAACTATTATATATAGCCTTGATATGGTATTTTCTTTTAAGTGAACCCTTTTAATAAAAATAAAAAATAAAAACAAATTGAAAATTGAAAAGTATGATTTCGAGTACTTACTATTATTGCTACTACCTTTTGAATATGCTTTAAATTATATACATGATATGAGGAAGTTTATAAATGGAATTTTCCTTATTGTGACGATAGAAATTATTTTCTCATAAGAAAAGAAGATTATCTCTCTACCGTTTTGAGAAATAAGGATACAAAAATTGGTACTTTTTATATAGACCGGGAAAATTAGAAGTTGATAAAAAATATGTATTTTTACATGAATGTTTTAATGAAATATTAGTGTACTTATTAATTTTATATGGTACCATGATTCATTAATATTTTAATAGTAGTACTTGAGATAAGGCTTATATTCTTTAATTGTTTCATGGTGCATTCACGTGTCATGTCTATATAATTGGCATAAATGTAGTATATTAAAGGATTAATGGATAAGTACCAACATATTCTTCTACAACCTATTTTTTTTTTCATTAGTACTAATAGCAAGTACCTTTGTTTTCTTCTTTCAAGTTCGTTGATAGCAACAGAAAATATCTTTTGCTTAAATTAATCAATAGTACCAGCAAGTATTTGATTTCTTTTTTTAAAATTTTCACAGTAGCAGCAATCGATTCTCCTCCTCTTCAAATTAATGAAGTGCTACAGAAACTTGTTCCTTCTTTAAATTTCAACGTAGTGCGGTAGTAACCTAATAAAGGTTCCTTTTATGAAATTTCCTCAAATTCTCTCAAATCCATCCAAGATCAAGTATAGCTTTATTCCTTCGTCGATTTCATGATTATAATTTCGGTCCCCTCCGAATCTTAGCAATTTCGGGATTACTTTGTGTTGAAGTTGAAGCTTTCTTCTAGGTGAAGTATCCTAAGATTAAGGATTTTCTTGTGTGATTGAGGTAAGATTACATCTTTTCTATATGTTCTTGAGTTAGTTTGGTCATTAGTCAACTTGTTAGATAAAGAAATTGTGCGACACAAGTTAGGATATATGGTAGAGCTCTTGTTAGTTTTGTGGGCTGATTTAGAATATGATCTTGAGTCATTAAGGCTAGATTTTCTAAAATAGCTAGGGGTTGATGTTGTAGTTGGGGCTGTTTTGATATGTTGCTGTTCTTGTTAAATTAAAAGAATTGAAGATATGGTTGTGTCCATATGTTGTTGTTGGTATTTCTGTGTCAACAGGAGAGCAATTGAAAATTCGGGATAGGCGAACATATAGGGGAAATGCTGCCCGAATTTCGATAAGTCTCTAGATAATAGAATGCCTTAAAACGAAAATATATGAACTAAAGGAATGTTCTATAAGAAATGGGCTATGGAATTGTGAACCAGAAAATGTAGTTACTAACGACAACATTACTTTATATAAATAGGCTAAAGGAGCGACGAGGCAAAAGGGATTCACGAATAAGCGCTAAAGGTATGTAAAGCGCAACCTTTCTTTCTTTTGGCATGCCTTAGTTTTCAATAGGCTAGATTATAAGCTTTGAAGAAAATTCTAAGATTCGAATCCGAGCATGTTATGACCCTTATGTATTCCTTGACACTCTTATGTATAATTTGATGAAATATGAACCATTATGTCTTTGAAATAATCGCTTTCCGAACTTTGCATAAAAAGATTTCACTTTAAGGAATTTCGAAATTTTTGAACGTCATATCTTTCACAGAAAGGCTCGGATTGCTTTGATATGTTCGTAGAAGTTTGTATGGCGTATGATAAGTATGTTTTCCATAGGCGGGCCCGTCTCGGGTCAATACCCGTCCGTGGGTCCCGCGACTTTCCTTTATGTAATTCGGACAACTTTTGAAAGAATTTGGTATGATTATCATTTCGAATTTCAAGTATGGTCATTTACTTATATTTGAGTCTATGCTAATGATTTTATGCATATGGTTACTCATGACTCTGCTCGTGCGTTTTGTTATATCTTTCGCCGGTTCTGTTATCGTGCGCACTTTGATATACTCCGGAGTTATGCTGTGTTTATGGTTCTCCGAGCTACTCACAAAAGAAGGTCGGGTTCCACATATATTTGGTGTTATGCTGTGTATGGCGTTATGTTGTGATGTGATATGTGACGGGGATACGGAGATTTGAAACATTCTGGTGTTATGCTGTGTTATGGCGCCATTGACGGGCGGGCGACCATATTCTTCTGTACCCTACGCATGACTTACATATTTTTGAAAGTAAACAAATTTTGATATGTTGGATTTATACTTATGTTCTGTACTACTATTTCGTTTATGCCTCAGATTTGTTTCTGTATTTTCTGCTTTGCATACTCAGTACATATTTCGTACTGACCCCCTTTCTTCGGGGGGCTGCGTTTCATGCCCGCAGGTACAGACGCACAGTTCGGTGATCCCCAGTTTAGGATATCCCCTTCAGCTGTTTGGAGTGCTCTTCTCATTTCAGAGCATACATTTTTGGTATATACTTTTGTTCGTTATGTATGTATATATATTTGTTCCGGGTACGGCGGGGCCCTGTTCCGCCATATGATTCGTTTGGTCTGTTTAGAGGTCTGTAGACTTATTTGTGGGTGTGTGTGCCTACTACTGTACAGTTGTGTCCATATGATCTCTTTCGTTATGGCAGCCTTGTCGGCTCGCACATGTATATGTTGTTCTGTTGGCCCTGTGTGGCCTTTGTTGGTATTTGTTGTGTACAGGGTTATTTTGGATAGTCCGAAAAACAAAGGAAACTCTGCCGAAATTTTCTTTGAAAATCTTATAAATTTGAAACACCGCCTTGTCGGCTTCTGTTATATACTTGAATGCGTTTGATAAAATTTGAGATAGCATTTGATAGATGTGTTTGGGTGCCCAGATCGGGCACTAGTCACGGCCTACGGGGTTGGGTCGTGACAATGGGGGCTCTGCTGGTCCGGCAAGGTACCAGACTCCACGTATCCACGTGGTGATATCATGTTGTCGGTTTATGAAATGCTCTCCCTACTTATTATGTTTTACTTATGTTATATATATACTCATGCTTATGCTCATGTTCATGTCCAGGTTTTCAGTTCCACTTCTTATCATGTTATTCCATGTCCCATGTTATTTCTTTCAGTTGTTTTACATACCAGTACATTCAATGTGCTGACGTCCCCTTTTTATTACCCGGGGGCCTGAATTTCACGATGCAGGTATTGATTGACAGGACAGCAGATTTGCTCGTTAGGACATTGCTCGTATCAGCTTTTGGTGAGCCCCATCTCATTCGGGGTTGTGTCTTTACTTCTATTTATATCAGTTATGCATTTAAGGTATGCCGAGGGCCTTATCCCGGTGAACAGTTTAGCAGACAGATTCGTGTCAGAGGTTTCATAGACTAGTCAGTTTTCATGTTCAGTTGAGTTGGCCTTAATGGCTACATTACCATAATTTCGCATTCATGATATAGTAATATTAATATTTTCAAACTTATGATTATTGAACCCCATGTTTTCACAATTCATGCATGTTTACTTTATATTCTGCATCAGTTCATGTCCTATGTAGACTCAGCAAGTCATGTGGTTCGCTAGGTCGCATGCAGCAAGGCACCGAGCGCTGTGTTACGCCTAGGCCATGGTTCGAGACGTGACAACCTAGTCTACCATGCCATAAATCAACAGACTCAGCAATAAAAGCAGAATTGGAAACATTTTCATTATTGATAATCTCTTGAACAACGTTCAGTACAAATAAACCCCCACTAAGATACCCCTTCTCAACAAAGTCTTGTTACACCTTGAAAATTTCCCCGCGAACGTGCAGTGGGTAGGCTAACAAAGGGCATAGTGTATACGATGTTTTAATAAGAAGGGAGCGACGTTTGACGTCCCTAAATAAGGTTCCAAAGGCAATTGCAATAAGAGATAGGTTATGATCCATAATGACTAACTATAGGTTCTGAGAATGTGGAAAAGTCACAGGTTTGCACTTTGGCCAGTTGGTCGTAAAATGAAATACGGACCGTAAAGTGGTATACGGCCCGTAAACTGCCATGTCGTATTTCAACTTCCAAAACTTCAACTTTCTGTCAATGTTCAAATGGTTAAATACGACTTGGAATACGGACCGTAAATTGAAATACGGCTCGTAAACTGCGATCGTAAATCACCATGATCCCCAGCATACTTTCTGGTTCTGTTATGCTTAAATACGCCCACAGAATACGGACCGTAAACTGGAATACGGCCCGTAAACTGGGTTTACGACCACTGTGCACTTTCGACGACTGTTCATTCCAGATCAGATTTTTGGGTTATTAAAAAGGGGACCAAGTTTATTATTTCATTTCCACATGACACCCTTTCTCTCTAAAACATCTCTCTACATTTATTCCACAAGAATTCAAGGATTTATTAGGGATCAACAACATAAACCAAGTGAATCAAGTGTAAGGAAACCCATTAAAGATCATACAAGTCAAGAAAATCCGAATGGAGATAAACTAGGGTTATGCTCAAGTGGAGTATTATCAACCAAGGCCTGTTCCTACGACATCTAAGGTAAGATTTATGATATTTCTATGTTGTTTAAGGTATTTAAGATTTGAAATACATGGATTGTAGAAAGGTATGGCAAAATGGGTCATGAATGTGGAATAGTGCCATTTTGAGAAATAGTTTGAATTGAGTTATGATTCTTGATGTGTTGTGATGTAAATATGCTATGAATGATGTTGAGAACGTGAGGTGAACAATGTATGTAAATGGACGTAGTCATGTGTTATAGCCATGGATAAGAGTAATTGAAAGCAAAATTGGATAATGTGGATGAATAACGACCATCGTTATAGTATCGTGAATGTATTATCGATGTTTGAGAGTTGATATACGCTATAGAGGAATGTTGTATAAATAGAGGAGATGTTGTCCGATTTTCTCTAGCTTTAGTCATATATGCTAGCTATCGATTCCAATGATAGTATGACTTTAATGAAGGTAGAAACGCTAGCATTGGAGGAGAACACGCAAGTGTAGAATAGTTCAACGGAAAAGGTATGTAAGGCTAACCCTTCTTTCATAAGGCATGGTTCTTTGACCAAATACCTAAATCTTCTGTGAGACTATAATATCCTTCAAATGATTTGATCTTCCGAGCTAGTAAACTCACGATTCTTGATACGCCACAGTTTTACTAAATCCCTCGTATGACGAGTAAGCCTATAAAGATAAATATGATGAATGACGATAGTAGTAACAATGATGTTGATGACGATCATGATAATGATGTAAATAGTAAAGATGCTTATGAGCTATTGTGTATATGTGTCTATGTAGGACTATTATGGAACCCCGAGCTTATGAGGCCGGGTAAGACATGTAAATAAGTATGTATATGATTACGTAACGCGCGCACACCTCTGCAGATGGTACGGATAACCCTGAAGCCTTGGTAGGGCCAGGTATGAGTAACCTTGAGCCTTGGTTGGCCAAGTATGTATGAAACACCGATCCTGCATGGTCGGGTATGCTATGTAAATGCTATGTATATGATATGATTATGTATATGATATGGATACGAATATGATACGATATGAATGTGAATAAGGGCATGTATACGAATACGAGTACAACTATGGAACGGATATGATTTGGTTGTAAGTACACAAATACGCATTAGAAATGGAAAGTCCTATGAAAGGCAAGTAAGTGCCTATGACGATGATATTACCATCTCCCAATCTTATGCTATTTCTCATATTGTTCATTATGCTTCTATATTAATATTGATCATGCTTTACATACTCAGTACATTCTTTGTACTGACGTCCTTTTGTTTGTGGACGCTGCGTCATACCCGCAGGTGCACAGAGAGACAGGCTTGATCTATAGCTACTTTTTCAGAGACTACATAGCAGAGCTCCATTTCATTCGGAGCCATATCTTTGGGTACTTATTCTTTTGTGTACATAGTTATGGGCATAGCGGAGTCCTGTCCCACTCATGTGACATGTTATACTCTTCTTAGAGGCTTGTAGACATGTGTATATGGTTAGATATGTCTGGCCCAGTCGTCCTATATTTTGTATATCGTTTGGATAACCTTGTCGGCTCATGTACATTGATGTGGCATAAATGCCAATGATGATATAAAAGCACTTGTTGTCCAATGGGACTAGCATGAATGATGAATAGAAATGTATGCTTAATTATGTGGATCACCTAGATGTAAGGATAAGTGTAAGCTAAGGGGTGCCCGGGTGGGCTAGCATCGGGCGCTCGTTGTGGCCCTCTAGACGGGTCGTGACAAGTCTCCTCCACGAGAAATAATAATTTTATCAGCTTCAAAAACAAGTTTAAGGCCTGCTTTGTTGAAGGGAGAGTACTTACAGAACATTGTTCAAGGCTAAAGTTTTTCCAGAAGTTAACTTAAGTAGGATTTTTCCTTTACTCATAACTCCAACAGTAGTGGAGTTATCCATGTAGGCACATTCACAATTAGTAGACTCCTCAAAGTTATTGAACAACTCCTTATTAGCGCAGAGTTGCCTTGAAGCGCCCGTGTCCAGCACCCAATCGGTTATGTTAGCCACCAGATTCACCTCAACGACTACAACAGCAATAACTTCATGCCCCTCATCAAGATTAGCTTGGGCAGCACCTTTTCCTCCCTGCTTCGAGTTTTGCCCTTGTCTTTAATTACACTGAGCAACCCTGTGACCAAGTTTCCCACAAACAAAACAAGGTCCCTTGAATTTCTGGATTTGGCTATCTGGTTTATTGAAGTGATTCTTCTTGTTCCGATTTCCCTTTTTTGGAACTTTCTTCTGTTTTCCTTTGAACTTGTCTTTCACAACAGTACCAGAAGTTTCCACAAGGTTAGCTTTAAGAGAATTAAAGGAAAGAGCTTCCATCTTATCTTTGAGACGGTTTGCCTCTTCAGTCCTCATGTGACTGATCAGTTCCTGGAGAGTCAAGTCCTTCTTCTTATGCTTCAGTTGGTTCTTGTAATCACTCCAAGAAGGTGGGAATTTCTCAAGCAAAACATTGTCCTGAAAAACCTTACACATCTTCATGCCCTCGGTCAGAACAGTCGCAGTCAACTTCTCATACTCATGAACCTGTTCCATAATTGTCTTGTTGTCAACCATTCGGAACTTAATCCACTGGCCAACAACATACTTTTTCTTCCCAGCATCATCAGCACCATATTTCTTTTCCAAATTGTCCCATATTTCCTTAGCAGATTTGTCAGTAACAATTAAATCAAACAGAGGGTTAATTATATGGTTCAGCAGATGTCCTCTAACAGTTTTGTTATCTTTTTTAAATTTCTTATTAGCAGCATCATCAGTAACAGCAGGAGCAGAAGAACCACTAGTGGCGTTAGAAACATTAGTAGGAGTGTCGGGAACATCAACAAGTGGTTCATCATACAGAACATAATCAACTTCCAATTGTTCAAAGAAAATCAAAAGTTTTTTAGAACGACGTTTAAAATTGTTTCCATCCAAAGGTTCAAGTTTTGACAAATCGGGAAAGGTTTGTTCATTGAAATAGTCATCTGATCAATATTGGTAAAAAATCACTTTCAAATTGTTAGTAAAAATTGAGAACAATACAGATCAGTAACAAGTAAAACAAGAAAACAAATTATGAAACCATTGTTGTGTCGTGGCAAGCCACTGCCTTGAAAGCAATTTTCAGACCGACGACGGTGCAAATCGTTTAGCCCGATACAATCCCCAAGGTTCCACAACAACTCCCGAACACCTGCACTGGTGGTTGGAAGTATGGAGCTTGCACAAACTATTGCCCAGAAACTAGAAAGTATTAACTTTTGTTAGAAGAGAAGAAGTATTTTTCTGTGTGTTAACAAGAGAAATCTCTACAGGCATATATGGATAGTAAACAATATCTCAGTAGTAAGGGATGAGATAAGAAACGTCCTCCAACGTTCAAAAAAATAAATATCACAATTAAGTCAGTATAGTGGATGGAATAAAAACGCCCATTTAATTATGTATAGTGGACGGAAATAACGTTGCCAATTAACTCTGGAATAATGAGCCTTGACCGGATATAAATTCTAGGGACATTAATCCGGGAAGCATGTATTTGGACAGTTTCGGTTAAGGCCAAAATATCAAAAAATAAATTTTACAAAACCAAATTTAATTTGGGCCTCACGTATACCTCGCGCGGGAGAGGGGGGGTGGAATTCATCACTTTTGCCTACTGATCCCAATTCTCATGTGTGCGAGGCTCATATCTTGTTCTAGCCCATTTACCAACCCAACAACACACAATTCAATATAAGGAAGAAAGAAAGACTTTTCTCCACTTATGTGGGACATTTGTAATTCATATAGGAGAAAAGATAAGTGAGGAAAAAGAACCCTCAAAGAGACTTTGGCTTTGCATTATTAATAAATAAGTTACTAGAATAGCAATACATAATTCTCACAGCATTATCCTTCCTCATCGGTACAGTGGGCTTTGAAGCAATATGCATGCGAGAATTGTGTTGTTCGGCTCAAGTGTATCAACTAGCACTTGGGCAAGGTAGCTAAGGCAAGGTGCCTCGAGGGAGGCAAGGAAGCCTTGACGTGATTGGCAAACAGACTGAGAAAAATTGGTGATAAGGCAAGTAAAAAAATATGGAATGTGGTATGTGTGTGGTATGGTGTGCGACATGTCGTAGCACGCATGTCATCGGTGTCAAGGCCTTGCCCCTTGGCGCTAATAAGAGAGGTTGGCATGGGATGTGCATGGTACGTAAGGGTGGTTAAACGGTTACAAGTCAAATATATGGAGACCATGGTAAAGAATTGTTACTGCTCAGGTTGCTTCCCGCGATCCATGATAATCAAAAAATGTGGCCTTACAATTGGTTATGTTCATTGCACATATTTATTTCTAATAGTTAATTATCTGTGTGATTGTCACTAGTAGGCTACTAGTTTATGTTGTTATCAGTTTACTAAGGCAATGAATGTTGCAAGTTTTTCCAACTTCCATTTTGTAATTGAGATTAATAAAATAGATGAATAATTGACATGTATTTATGTGTGCTCCTTTTGTTCATTGTCGCCAAAATCATTTTAAGTCCCTAAAGATCCAAATAAGGTCAAGCTCAGTCAAGCAGACTTGTCTCCCACGAAGGAATTTTTATGAAAGTATTTAAACTAGTCCCAATAGGTAATGAAGCATGTGTTCATGAAGTAGTTGGGACTCTGAATTATGTGAATGCCTTACAAAGCTTGAGGCCTTAATCAATGTTATTCTTGAATGTGGCAAGATTATGAGCCTTGTTTCAAGAATTTTATGTCTTGAGTTTAAGGCAAAGCCTTTCACAAAGCTTGCGTTAAACATAACAAAACTTCACGAGGACAACAATGATTTGAACCTTGAGTTGGTAGTATTGCAAAATGCACTATGCAATAAAGCCTAGCATATTTTGGAAACAACCTCTCTACCTTCCAAGGCAAGGGTAAGGTCTATGCACACTCTACCCTTTCCAGACCCCACTTTGCGGGATTACACTGGATATGTTGTTGTTGTTGTTTTAATAAAGCCCAGTATATTATAAACGACCTAAAATGACGAAACTCAAATTCTTTGGTTTCACAAAGAGTACAAAGGAGTTGGAAATTTCTGCCAAATATGAAACAACACTTCACTCTTGCTCGCGTGCCTGGTAACAAGAAAATAACTATGACAAGTGATGCTAAACTGTAGTGACAAACTCACATGACTGATAATGGAAGTGCTGGAAAACATAAAATTGATACTTACGATCGTTGGCGGAAGGAAATGAAGGACTAGCTCCCTCGAAGCAATTCATCATGGATTATTATAGATTATTTGAAGGACTCACATAGATTGGCCTAGTGTGTGACTATGTTAAGAACTTTTGTTTCTTAATGCTTGAAATAATATATTCGAGGAGGACAAACTACACAACTTCATCTATGATTTAAAACCTTGGGCACATGTGGAGTTACGAAAGGAAAATATGAAAGATCTCCCTACTATATCGCTACTATTGATCTCTCTCGTGTCAAGCATACATTCTTTTAATGCCTAGCATAACCCATTTAGTGAGTTATGAGGCTTTTCGTGGTGAACATCAAACTTTCTCATACCAAACACCCCATATTTAGTGAGTCGGCTTGCGTTATGGAAGTTTCTCATGTCTACTATCAAATTATAATGCTCAATGCAAGCGTTTTTCACTATGCACCTTCATTAATTGTCATAACTTCATCATGAGATATAGGGGGTAAGGTTTGCGTATATTCTGCCCTTACAGATTATGGAATCACACTGAATATATTGTTATTGTTGTGTTACTTAAACTACGTGCATGGACACAATAATACTTTTAGAGGTCAGCTTGTTGTAAATATAATGTGTTTTACTGCATGTATAAAATTCAATATACAGAATACAACATTTTAATTAACATTAATATTTGCATAAAATCAAGCATTAGTAATGTAGTGCTGAGCTGTCATTTTTGTTGCTTGCATAAATAATAATCAAAAAATTATATAGGAAATTGTATTAATTTTATGCGAGATAAATGATGGACTAGAAAACGAGAACTCATCAAAGGAAAAGAAAAATAGATTAAGCACATCATTTTTTATACTGTGTTTTTCGAGCCAACTTACCCTTATCATGATTATTTAACTGGTATCTACTACCATCCGCCATCATAAATATTAGGTAACTCTGCTTGTTAAAGTTTAAACAGTTAGATTATGTCAAATTAAACTTGAGAGCTCACATTCATTTTTCCTTCATCAGCCACTAGACCAAACTTATATTTTGATCTATGCATTAATAAGTATTACTCCTTCCGTCTCAATTTTTGTGAAGTTGTTTGACTCGACATGAAATTTAAGAATGAAAGAAAGACTTTTAAAACTTATGGTGTAAAATAAATCTTAGATATTTGTGTGACTATAACTCATCTCATTAATGATAAAATAAAAAGTTTAAAGTTAAATTATTACTAAGCAGGTGTTTGGTCATACTCCAAATATTTTTTACTTTATTTAATATTATGACGTTTGAGTTGAAGATGAGTTGTGTTTAGTTATGCTTTTTGTAAAAGGGAGAAGAAAACACTTTATTCGGACTTTGTGAAGATAGAATCTAAAAATAGGTCTAGAGCACTTTTCCAAATTTGAAATCTAACTCCAAGCTGGATTTGAAATTTTTATAACCAAACAAGGATTCTGAAATAAAATAGAAAATATTCCAAAAAAAGTGATTATTTCTCACTGCCAAACGCCTCCTAAATATAGGAGCCGTTTGGACATGGTTTGAAATCATGATTTCAAACCATGGTATGAAATTATGTTTGAACATGCAATTTGGATATCTTAAGTTGTATTTTCTCTTATAGACATAAAACCCACAAGTTGTGAAAACTATCAAAACATTCTCAATTCTTATACAATCTTACCAAATGAGCAAGTTATAATTCGTAACAAAATTAATACGCTATTAGAAGGCCTTTCTAAAAAATACAACACCAATTGACCAAACTTTAGTTCAATAAAAATGAAAATTTAACATGAACAGTAATGAGGTTGGTAGACATAAATAAAGGTAAATAAACATAAATAAAGGTTGGCGAAAGTTAATGAGGTCGGTAAATGATTGGTGGAAGTAATTGTTAAAGATATCTACCAACTTATGATTTTTTTTACAAAATATAAACTTATGGGTCAAATTTTTTATTTAAAATTTTTGAAACCATAGTTTGAAACTCTAAATCATGTCTTTTTGGATGATTTGGGATTTCAAACCATGCCATGAGATAAAATACATGTCCAAATGTTGGTTTCATATCATGATTTCACATTATGATTTCAAACTGCATGTCTAAACGCCTACATAGAAATGTATCAGACGAATTAAAAAGAATGATCGTGGTATGAATTGAGACATAAGAAGTAATTATTATTAATCTCTACATTAGTAGTCTTCATAACCAAACATCATTGTGAAGTTTCCACCCAAAATTTACCCAACTGGTAGCATGAAATACATAGATTTGTACATGCCAATATACCCCTTTGTTGCCTGCACTTTACTGCTTCCTGAGCAGATGGAAACGTTTCGTTTTTGCACAATTCTTTTGGTATTCGCAGTTCAAACTTTCCATCCTTTTTTTTTTGGTTTGTTTTCAGCTTTCCCACCTGGTACGTGCGATATCCTTCGTTAGAGTTTGATTATATTCGAATCGCGCGTTATAGTGAATAACCTCACAATAATTTTTTTCATTATCAGGTTCAAACACCAAATTTCTTACTAAGGGTGAAGGACCACGACTAAAAGAGAATCTAATTTTTTTGAAACATGTATCACTAAAAAAAAAAAAAAAGGAAAAAATTTATTAAGGGTCGTTTGGTATGCGGGATAAGGTAGGATATCCCAGTATTTAATTTAGTATTAATTTTATACTCTATTTGATACAAAGTATAAATTTATTTTAGAATAATTTTATACTTGTGCCAAATAGAATATAAAATGAAGCCCAAAACTAAATATGAAATATCGCACCTTATCCCATCATAATTGAAATTATTTTATCCACCTTTCAGATGAAATAAATTAATCCAACATTATAATCCCAAAATTATAATACCAAAATAATTTAATCGGCCTATCAAACGACGTCCTAAGTTGACATTCTTCCATATTCTTCTAGATAAACAACTCAACATCTAATCAAATGCACAATCTAGCCTTCACGTAGCATGAGTGTCAGCAAAAAATATTTACATAAAATACTTAATTTTACAGAGACCTTACCCAAATTTAGACTATAAAATAGCCCCTGACCACAACCCATGTTGCTAGTATATCTTAATTTTACAGTTCCTAGGCTCGATGCACTTGGATCTGATATTAGCAGAACAAACCCAACAAGAAGAAAGATGGAAACAACGAATAGTAAAGCCCAAATATGATATGTCGGTTTGGGTTTGTGTCATTCAGCACAAATATCCTGATTTGGGAGTGATATTTAATTTTAATCCCTCAAATTTGTAGTCTTTAATTTTTCCTCTTTACATTTTTCGTGCGGCATAAATTAGATTTTTGCTCGACATACATATCATAATATTTTACAAATTATACTAGTAAAACTTTTAGCACATCACAAAATTTGAAAAATATAATTCTTTCCGTCCTAATTTATATGATATAATTTGATTATGCACAGGATTTAACAAATAAAGGAAGATTTTTGAATCTTATGATAAAAAAAGAGCCAAAAATATTTGTGTAGTTATAAATTATCTCGTTAAGCTTAAAAGATAAAGTTTAAAATTAAATTTTTATAAATATGTTATTTTTTGGGACTAATTAAAAAGAAAAGTGTGTCACATAAATTGAGACAGAAGGAGCACACAGTTTTAAGTCACATAACTTAATTTCAACGTAACTAATGTCGAGCGAGGCAATAATTCAATCTCCAAAAATAAATGCTATAGAATTTATACTGAGTTAAACGGGTCTGACTTTTTTATTTAATGAGCAGCAGGATAAAAAATTAAAGACCATATATATGAAGATAAAAATTAAAAACAACAAATATGAGGGACAAAAATTATATACCAGTGTATTTGAAGGACAACCTATGCAATAATTTTTTAGGAGTCGTTTGGTGCGTATAAGCTGAGATATCTCAATATTAATTTTGATTTTAATTTTGTATCATGATTAATGAAAGGTATAAATTTATACGTTCTATTAAATAGAGTATAAAATGAAGTACAATTTTAAGAATGATATATCCACCTTATCTCACTAAACTTGAGATTATTTTATCAATAAATTAATCCAAAATTATAATTTCAGAATAATTTAGTCTGTATATCAAACGACACTTAATTTGAGCTTGCCATCTATATATATGTCTCTACTATTATAAAAATGGGAGTTGGGAAGGACCATCAAGGACGAACACAGCACTAAAAACCTGTACGGAAAACATTTTCAATTGTACTATAAATTATGCCAATAAATCACTACTGTCGTGACACGTGGATTCCAATTTCTATCCACGTGTACCACATCACTACTTTATCAACATTAATTATAAGTGTGTCTCCTCTGCTACTTTACTGCTTTCTAGACTTTCCATCAGTGCTCCTTCCATAAGGGTAGAACTGGGACGACCACAACAACAATAAATTATATAAAAAATTATCTGAGTTGTATATTATATTTGGACTTATTTTAATTGTATTTGATTTTTTTTTCAATTGTGGGTCCACTTCATTTAACAAATACTATTATTTGGTTTGCCATCTATTTTTTGTACACGTGTATTCCACTTTTACGTTATCATATTTCTTTACTTTTACACTTCATTTTATTACTCTATTATAAAGAACACATAAAATTATACTTTAAGCATAAATTAACATGTATATATTTTAGAAATTTAACATTAACAATGGCAAAAAATTGAATTTCCATCTAACAATAGGGTTATATTAAACCAAACATCTAACAAAGCGACCAATTGTCACATCAATTATTACACGTGGCAAATACGAGAAGTTTTGTCACATCAATTAGTACACGTGGCAAATACAATAAGTTTTCTCCCATAAAAATCTATAAGTCATTAAGCCCTAATTTCTTTTCTTTTCTTTTCTTTTTCATATTTCTTAAATATAAGTGTCCAAGAGGAACTAACATAGCAATGAATACTTATAACAAAAGATATTTAAATTGTACACTTTAATCAATTAATTTTTTATTCCACATGGATATATATCATAATACTGAATATTTATTCTCTTTTCATGTATACACGTATGCACTTTAATTTTAATTCTCCGACACATTTATTTCCTCCGTCCACTTTTATTTGTTCACTTTTCACTTTTTCACTTTCTTTAAGAATTAATAAATAAAGTACTTCATCCGTCTCATATTACTTAGACATATTACTAAAAATTTCTAATATATATAAGTGTCCAAGAACGGCGAACACTAAATTTAGAATTATTTCAATTGTACTTGGTTTCTTTTCCTTTTTCTCAGTTCTGGGTCCACTTCATTTAACAAGTACTACTACTTGGTTTGCCACTTATTCTGTATTCCACTTTTACGTTATCATATTTCTTTACTTCTACACTTCATTTTATTACTCTATTATAGAAAGCACTTGAAATTGTACTCTAAGCAGGGATTAACATGTGTACATTTCAGAAGTTTAACATTAATTCTACCTCTTATGTGTTTACTTTTTAAGTCTCCACGTGTCCACAGTATCTAAATTGTCCTTTCATTTCCTTCATTTGGCATATAGTCCCTCTGTCTCAATTTAAGTATCTAAGTTTGACTAGACACAAAATTTAAGAAATAAAGATAGACTTTTAAATCTTGTGGTTCTAAATTAAAATGTGTATAATATAATAAAATATCCTTTAAATCTTGTGATTATAAACTTGATATGTAAGATATTTGAATTGTCAACTTACTAAATATAAAAAAGGAGAATATAACCAAAATAAGACAAATTTTAACAATAATTGAGAAATTAAAGGGAAAAATAAGAGGAAAAGCAACCAAATACTGCTTGGTGATTCATATAGTTGGTACTCTAAATTTGAGATTGTTTAAATTAGAGTTTTGCTATTAATTTTGGTGAGTTTATTCTACAAATTTCTTTGTTAATTAGATCTAACGTAGTGTCTCAATTGTCCTTTCATCTGGCATATACTCCATCAGTCTCAATTTAAGTGTCTAAGTTTGACTAGACACAGAATTTAAGAAATAAAGATAGACATTTGAATCTTGTGATTCTAAATTAAAAATATGTATAATATAATAAAATATTATTTGAATCTTGTGATTATAAACTTGACATGTAGGATGTTTAAATTGTCAACTTACTAAATATAAAAAGAGGCGGACGTAACCAAAATAAGGCAAATTTTAACAACAATTGAGAAATACGAGGAAAAGAAACAAAATATGGAGGCTTACTAAGGAGGGTTGCTTGGTGGTTCGTATAGTTGTTACTCAGATTTTCTTTTAATTTTTCTTGTTTAAATTAGAGTTTTATTCTACAAATTTCTTTGTTAATTAGATCTAATGTAGTGTTTCAATTGTCCTTTCATTTGACATATACTCCCTCTGTCTCAATTTAACTGTCTAAGTTTGATTAGATACGGAGTTTAAAAAATAAAGATAGACTTTTGAATCTTGTGGTTCTACATTTAAAATGTGTATAATATAATAAAATATCATTTGAATCTTGTGATTCTATATAAGAGTTTGAACACAGCAACAACAAATTGTACAAAAAGTTGTCTGAGTTGTACACTAAATTTGGACTTATTTCAATTGTACTTGGTTTTTTTCCTTTTTTTTCTAGTCGTGAGTTCACGACAATTAACAAGTACTACTACTTGATTTGCCACCTATTCTATGTACACATGTATTTCACTTTTGCGTTATTGTCAACTTACTAAATATAAAAAGAGGCAGACATAACCAAAATAAAGTAAATTTTAATAATAATTGAGAAATTAAGAAAAAAAAAAGAAGGAAAAGAAATAAAATATAAAGACTCACTAATGAGAATCGCGATATACTTTATAAAATATACAAATCATAAAGACTAACTAAATTAATCATATTGGGTTCGCGCAGTTGGCTAGTATAAAACATAAGATGGGAATGAAATTTTGGTGTTAGGTTTTTCTTGTTCTCATCACTTCCTTTGCTGCCGTTTCGTGGGCCACAATTTTCGCTACCAATTTCCTTTTTATAGATCTGAACAGAAGAAAATTCATTGAAAGGTACTTTTATTATATGTTTTGAATTCAACCTAGCAAGCAGATCTAAAGGCATACAATTTGGTCCTTTTTCTTGTTCTTCTTCTTCATCATCTTTTTTCCTTTAATTATTTATTGGTGTTTCAAAGGTAAGTGAAGCAAATAATCTCATGTTAAAGGTGGATTATTTGTATCAGGTTTCTTAAAAACTAATGCAAAAGATAACCTAACAAGTAAAATGAATTAAATTGAGAATATTTATTAAAAGTTAAAAAATAGCATTTCTCCGTTTAAATAGAAAATTAATTTCTATTTTATTTCGTTTTAAACATGTAAAATTAATTTAATAATTTGAATTATAATTATTCAAATTAAAATTTGATAAAAAATAATAAATATTTTACACCTTTAATTAAAATTAAAAGTATCAACTGATTTGTTTTATCTCTTTTTGAGAGAGGAAAAAAGTTTTCTTTTAAACAAGTTTCCTTTTTAAAAGGTATTAATAAATTTTCATAGCAAACACAAATATAATAAAATTTTAGATACAAAGCACAAAATTCATGCTTCCTGTGTAAATATATATATATTATCGCTATCCAAACACAACTACATATACATACATACATTATAATCTAAAGTGTTGAGTCCATGCACACCACGAACATAAGCCATCTAGTATATATATATATATATATAAAGCTTAAGATGGGTAATGCTATTTTGGGATTAGGTTTTGCTTGTTCTTATCCCTTTCTTTTGCTGCCGTTTCGTGAGCCCCAATTTTCTCAACCACTTTCCTTTTTATAGATCTGAACAGGAGATAGCAAGCAGATCTAAAGGTATACAATTTGGGCCTTTTTTTCTTCTTCTTCTTCATCGTCTTTTCCCTTTAATTATTTGTTGGTGTTTCAAAGGTAAGTGAAGCAAATAGTCTCATGTTAAAGGTGGATTTAAAATTTAAATTTTATGAGTTTGATTTTTAAAGTTTTTAACATTAAATTTACAACAATAACATATAAAGTGTAATTTTACAAGTGAAGTCTCTCTTGAGAGGATAGTGTGTAAAAAAGTTATCATGAGTTCAAATATAGTATTTGATGTAATTTTAGTTATTTTTATATATAAATTTATGTTTTATGTTGAAAGTATTGAGTCACTATTTATCTTTTTGAATTCAATTTGTTTTTCTTCTTCTTCTTCCTTCGCTTAATTAGTTGTTGATGTGTGAAAGATAGCTTATTTAGGGGTGTCACATGAGCGGGTTGGACTGAAATTGACCCAATTAAAATGGGCTGAAGTAATAAATGAGTTGAGCTAACATTGACGCAAAAGTTACTTGAGCTGAAATGGGGCAAGCTGAATTGGGCTAAAAATGGGCTGGGTCATGACCCGCTCAACTTGACCCAGTTTTTTTGAAGGGTTGAAAATTATTTTCGCGGATTTTTCGTGAAAAATATTTTTGAGGAAAACATTTTCCGTGGTAAATATTTTCGAGAAAAATATTTTTTGTGAAAAATATTTCTCTTCATATTAAACATAATTTCGTGAAAAATATTTCCCTTCGTATTAAACATATCACAAACTTATAAGATACATGATTTAAGAAAAGTGTATACATAAAAAAAATAAAGTAAATCTCAAGCAATAAATTCAAATTTAAGTAAATCTTAAAAATGGGCTAGAATTGGACTAGTATTGAGTTAAGTTGGGGATCACTTTAAAATGGGCTATGTTGAATTGGGCTAAAATCAGCCCAATATAAAATTATCTTGAGCCCAACCCATAAAATTTTGAGCGGGTTGGGCGGGCCATCATCTTTTGGGCCAAATTTGACACCCTTAGCTTTATTCATCAAATTTGTACCAAATAGTCTTACGATCAGGGGTGGATCTAAGATTTAAATTTTACATGACATCGACCCATTATGTTTTTATAATTATGAATTTTAATTTACTATTTATTGAAATTAGCGAGTTTTTGTTCATAAATTTATGTTCCATGTTGAAATATTGAGTTTAGATGCAAAATATTGTAATTGGAATTTTTTGAGCCTAAAAACTCTGGGTTGTGCTCTATTCCTCAACCATTCATCTTTTGAACTCAATTTGTTTTTTCTTCTCCATCTTGTTCATTTCTTCATCATGGGTTGGTGGTTTGAACTCATTTTTGTCATGATTTTTTATATTGCTTTGAGTTGCTTATTCTTGTACCGAGGGTCTATTGAAATCAGCCTCTCTACCTCACAAGGTAGGGGTAAGCTCTGCGTATCTCTATCCCTCCTAGACCCATTTTGTGGGATTTTACTGGGTATGCTGTTGTTGGGTACCAACCATGTCATTAGTCAAGAATCTATTTTAATCATTTTACTCTCTCTTGTTTCAGTCTCCCCCTCGAACACCCCAACTCTCTTGTAATCAATTCTCTGTTAATACAAGCAAGCATTTTTGTTTTCAATTATCTCATTGCAAATTGTTGACGACACAGTTTTCCTACACGGCACTGACAGTCTAGTCTAGCGTGTAGAGGGGACCTCAGGTTGGCGGATAGTGATCACACGGAAGTCGGATTACTTAGCCTTACGTCGCCCTTCTAAACATCTCAAGAAGGCGCCGCGTAACAGTTGGTATCAAACTGAATAGTCAAACCTATATAAACTATCACCATAGCTTCAAAATTATTTATTGGTTATTTAGACCACAAGTTTTCAAATATTAGTTTAAAACTTTTTAGTTTTTATGGATTATTAGTTTTTTATTCTTCTATTTTATTGTTATTTGACACTTATTCTAATATATGTTTGGAAAACATTACACTTTTTTTTTTTTTTTTAATTTTAATTTTAGACTTTTCATTTTATCCTTAATGAGATGCACTTATAGTTTTAGAAGTATTGACTTGGTTATGACTATAAGTTCTAGTGATACATTTGGTGTGTCAAAAACTATTTTTTTTTCCCTGAAGTTTCAAGCTCAGTCAATTGTTGCCATTTAAAATGCATTGGATGGAATAATGAAGGTGTTGTCCAACCAAAACATATGGCTGTAGGAGAAACTTTTGCTTTCCAAATTGATTTCTGAGGTCATATATTGCTCTTTCCGTTAGTTCATGGTATTGTAATAGGTTCTTTTATTCGACTAGATGTGCTAGTGAGAGAATGAGAAGGACCAATGCAGAAAGGGCCATAAAGGATTTCCTTGAAGTCATCCATATTATGGAATCAATAGACGTGTAATCACATGGTACCAAGGGACCAACATGTATACCGCTCCCATGCTAGCTAGATTTTTGATATTGAACTGGTGTTATGAGATCTTCTTTTGATAACCGTGGCGTCCGGGTCAGCTAGTTCGCACCTCGAATAATTCTATGATATACCTGCTACATCCTACCAGAGCTTGGACGAATGAGACTTCACTAGAAGTTGAACCTGAGATCTCATGGTTTTACTCCCACTCCATTGACTACTAGGCTAAATTTAATCACTCAGTCTACTCATACTGCCACGACTGTGCTCAGATTTTATTCCCCTTCGTCAAAAAAGGATAAAACTTAGGTGTTATTGTGAATTCGAGAACATGTAGCTAACTACAAAGGGATTCGCTGATAAGGCAAAGGAATAGTGGATGACATACAATGTAAAAGGTGAACTTGATGTAGGTTTCTCTGAGAAATTGAAGCTTCTAATGCCAGAACTAAAAAAGAGAAAGCATGAGAGGTGATCAATAGCATTTGGCGAGACATTCCTTATGAAATCTTCCCTTTTGTATACCTGGGGATACCTTTGAGGACCAAAATAGGTTAGGTAGGGAGAGTTGTAGTAGAATATGGTAAACAAATTTGATAATAGACTTACTATGCGGAAAAAATTTGTCAAACTTGACTCTCATCAACAGTGTGTTAGATGGGATCCGCTTATGTTATTTGTCACTTTATCAGGCTTCGACAAAGGTCCTAAAAATGTGGACAAGTTGAGAGGAAACTCCTTTTTGGATTTAGAACCATATAAATGGGTCAAGTGAACCATAGTGATGAAACCTAAAAAGATGGTGAGGATTGGAAGTGATGAATTTAAAATTACATAATAGAAGAAGTCTATTAATGTAATAATGGTTTTGGAGATTCAGTACTGGATAAGTCTATAAAGACAAGTCATTATGTCCTAATACGAAAAGGAAGGTTAATCAACTACCAAGGAATCTCGTTTGGTGTCTCGTTGTGGAAACACATCACTAAGTACCAAAAGAAATTCCTAGGAGGGACAAAGCTTACCATGGGAGGTGTTGATGATTTGTTGATGGTGCTCATCTTGACCACTTCTTCTTGCTTGCGTTCCAACTTGCAAACTGACAAATAACTCTGAGGTCCAATTTGGAAGGAATACACGGTGAAACAAATTACCGGAATCATAAAAAATGCGCCTATATATGTTTAGCATCATGTGCTCCATATGTCACCTTTACCTAAATAAGAAAGTATTATGTGCTCCATATTAGCTGAGGGATTATGCTATTCTGTTTTTGTACGGTCTTGGGTCATCCTCAAAGCATGAGTTGCTTTTAAAGTTGAGTAATGCTCAAGATTTATTTTCCAAGCACGATGTTTGATTTAGAGCCATATCTATGCTTGGTTTATCAATGTTGGGCCCCGTATTATATTGTTCGCTCTTCAACTGTCTAGGTGAAAGCTTAAGCTTGGATGTCCTAAGGGATGCTATTAGAATGTCCCATCTTGGTCCTTGAATGAGTTATTGTCTTTGTATGTAGTTTTGGGTAATCCTCATCTCATTAGCTCGCTTTTAAGGTTAGAGGTAGGTCGAAAGTTCGTTTTCTAAACAAAAACAAGGGTCTTTTAAGGGGACGAGGTTAAAGATTGTTCTTATTCATTGAATTGCTAATTTATGTTTTCAAAGAGACCAAATTACTCCATCCCTCTTAATTTATGTGATACCGTTTGATTGGGCACAAATGTGTAAGTAAGAAATAACACATTTTTAATTTATGATAAAGCATGCTTCAAACGTGAGTATAATCATCTCATTAAGGGTAAAGTAAGCATTTAAGGTTAAATTATTACTAAATATCAAAAGGTGACAATTCATTTTGGGACAGACTAAACAGGAAAGTGTGCTACATAAACTGAGATATAGGAAATATATCTTTGGGAATTCATTTGGTGATGCTAAGACTTTTGAGTGACCACGTTATTTCTCATTTGTTTTGTATTTTTGTGTTGCTCGAAAGTGTGCTACATTAACGCTTATTTTTCTTGGGTCTCAAGTCTTTGCATCTCAGTTTCAACACTTGCTCTTAATTTCCCCATCTTATTACTAACTTTTTATTGTGAATATATTTGGTTATCCATACAATTAAGTATTTCTCTCATAGTGCATTCATATTTGTCGCATCAAAGACTTGTATGAAAGTACTGTTGTCCATGCTAGGTGTGAAGAAGTCCCACATCGGTGGTTAATGGGATGAGTGGTCTTCTTATATGGTCTTAGGCAATCATCTCCTTATGAGCTACCTTTTGGGTTGAGTTAGGTCCATGATCCATTTCTTAACATGGTAGCAGAGCAGGACACATCACACTCGATGATGGTCCCCATGTTAAAATGTTAAATTATACATGCTTCAAATGTCCAGCCCGAGAGAGGGGGGGGGGGGGTTGGTGGTTGTGAAGAAGTCCCCCATTGGTGGTTCATTGGATGGGTGGTTTCCTTATATAGTTTCGAGCAATCCTCCCCCCTTGAGCTAGCTTTTAGGATTGAATTAAGCCCAAGATTCATTTCCTAACAAAAATGAGAACACTTTTTGCCTTGTACCGACTTTTAAAGATCCATTCATTGTGTAGTATAATTTCTTGCATTTGGTTGTACATGAAAGATACACTTAAGCAGGGTAGTGTATGATATAGGTTCTTTCTGGTGTAGATATCATGGCGAAGGAGTATCGATTGCCTTTCAAGGTTGGGCAATTGGCTGAAGCACAATGTTTCGAGAATGGATTTCGTGGTGCATGGTTTCGGTGTAAGGTAAGAAATGCAAAGTTTGATTCTAGTGTGAGCTTGACGCTTGCAAGTTCGTGGTAGTTCATTATAGGCATGCGGGATAGGTAAATCATGCATTTGTCGTTTGTAATTTTTCTTTATTAGTCTTTAAGTTTTGTAGAATAAGTTCATGGTCACCTTCTAGCTTTTGTATTATCTTGATCCTCTTTTACCTAAGGTAAATACGAGGCAGTTGCATGTCTCTCCTCGTCCTGTTTTGGGACATACATGCTTGATCCAACTCTCTATTTACATGAGGGTCAAAAATATCTGTCTCTCACATTCAAGTGTATGGCCTAGTGGACAATGAAGTGGGTTGAGAACCACAAAATGAAGTGGGTTGAGAACCACAAGTCTTAGGTTCAAATCCCCGTGGAGGCAAGAAACTAGGTAATTTCTTACTATTAGTTCAAGCCTTGGATAGAGTTATCCAATAGCTGTATTGGTGGGAGGTAGCAGGTAAATCGGGGAATTAGCCGAGGCCGTGGAAGCTGGCTCAGATACCACAATTATACAAAAGATATATGGTCTCTCCTTTCCAATAGTTTGTCGCCTTGAATATTCCACCTTGCGAATGACGATAAAACCCATAACTAAAGGATATAGCCTGTTACAGCTTCATCTCCTTGTTTGGGGTTGAGGCATAGTTGTTGCATCTTCACCACTTTGTTTGTTTGACCATTCAATTGGTGCTTGATTGGTCAAATTTTTAAAATTTGCTTATTTTGGAAAGTGCTTTTCGAAAAGTACTTTTGGAGAGTAGCAGTTGGTGTTTGGCTAATCAATTTAAAAAGCACTTTTATCAATATTAGAGCAGGAATTTGTGCTTTTGGAAGCTACTTCTTTTCGCTTCGTAAAAACTTCTGCTACAACTCAACAACACTTAATGTTTTCCTGAAAGCTTGGCTAAGTACCTCAATTTTGCATAAGCACTTTTGACTTCCCAAAAGTTTTAAATCAAATGCACATTGAGGTCCAATAACAAGGATATACCGTGGCAAAATTGGAGCATAGTTTTTGCATTTTGCACATTCCTGAGTAGAGTGGGGTTTTTTCTGTGGGTGGGTGGAGGGGTTGGCATCTTGTATGGACATTATTTATCTGAACAGAATAGTATGCATGTGATTAGGATTAGACAAATATGTAATTTGCAGAAGGATACTGCATGAAGTAAATTTGGGTTGCTGTCCTGTATTTCTTTAGATTATTATTCATGTTAATAAGACAATTGTATTGTATAAATACATTAGGGTATGGTCTTTCACATTCTCAATCTTTCGGCTAATCCTTCTAACTTGTTCTTTATGGTAAAACTTCTGTTAAGAGCTACATTAAACCTTTCAGGAATGCTCCTTTTATTGAAAGCCACTGTTGGTGTACGTAAATTTGGAATGAAAACCTGTTATAGTTGCTATAATCTGTGTATTGTTGAGGTTATTTATATGTTCTGAGAGAAGCTGAGTACAATGCATTTACTATCTCTTTCCTACTGTACCAGATACAGAAGATTAGCTGCAGAAGAGGACATTGGAATGCACTCTTGGAATATTTTGATTATCCAGATGAAAGTATGTTCTCTGAGCATTTCAATTCATCAGTAATCTTTTGCTGAGGGCTTATACCTTGGTTTAGATGCTAAAATCTTCATGCGCGCACTCTTGCTTAATTTGGAGGTTAACTTACTTTCTAGGTAACAAGACATCTAAAAGATCATCACATAAACAAGATATAATGGAAGTATCATTTTCTTATTGGTCTAAAGTGGAGTCCTTAAAATGTTTTTTGAAGTTACACATGATACTCACCTGATCATGCCTTTATGCTTCCGTTTCAAATGCTTGTAAAAGTAGTAGACATGTACAACAAACAGGCTTAAGTTTGCTATGTGCAATCTCTATCTGGCAAGCTGGCACGTCATACGTGTGCTTCAATGCTTTAAATGTTGTCTGTCCCTTGGCAAAACTTGGGATCTTGGAGCTAGAAATAGATCTTTTGCCTTTGAAGTATTAGTTGTTTTGTCCGTCTTGGTATTTGGTGTCCCGAAAGTCCCGAAAGATGGTTTATTGAGCTCATCTAGAACAGAGCAGGAAGGCATGTGGCATCTTAATATGGTGGATACATCTTTTTCCTTCCGGTGGTTGTCAGTGAAATGGCTAGATGCGACTAGACATTTTGGCTTCTGTTTTTGAACAACTATCTCTTGTAGATGCTGGACAACTATAGCGATATTTTCTTCTTCTTAATGCAATTTCGGTGGTTGTTGTTGTCTGACATAAGAGTAGCGTAAGATTGAAAACATACACTGCAAGTTTAGTTGGCACGAGAGGAGCGAAGTTGAAATGAGACTAGATGGGATTGTGTGCCAAATGCAAACAATTTAGATACCTAGGCTTGTTGTTTCAAGAGAATGGAATGATAGATGAAGATGTTACCCGTAGGATTAAAACCAGACAGTTGAGATAGAGAAGTGCTACCGGAGTGTTATGTGCTAGTATCCATGACTTTTAGCCACATTAATATCTATTACTACTTATTTTAGACCACACATTTCAAAATTCTTCCGTTATTTCTTAAACTATGTGCCCAGTCAAAGATTCACATAAATTGGGACGGAGAGAGTAGGTGTTTTCAGCTGATAACTAAATACCTTGTAAACCGTTTTTGTTAGAGTAAACTTCACAGTGTAAATAGTTTCAATGAATTTTTCGACTTCGTTAGCTACTTAGAATGCATACATGAAGGTTCACTGAAAAAGCTGACTCATTTTGTGTCTATTGATGCAATTTCCAGCATCTACTGGATGCATTATCAATGAAATTCCGACTTTACCTGATAAAATAAAAGATGTTTCTTCAGATAAGACTGTCGCGGTATCTGTATCTGGAAATGTTTGTTAATCGTTTCAATCCTTGCTGTTACAGAACATACTTGGACCAAGCTGTATCAATATCCTCCATATAAAGTTGGGAAGTCGAAGGAGAAAAGGCAACTAATGCTGCGGCCGCAGTATCCTTCTGTCAAGCTTAAAAATGAAGTTTCAGATGTCAGTTCAATTTCTGAAGCTACAGTAGTTGCTGATGGTAATTGGCAGGTGGGTGATTTGGTTGATTGGTGGGCTAATGGCTGTTATTGGTCTGGGCACTTGACAAAGTTATTTGGCAACGGTGAAGCTGAGGTAAATATATCTGTTATATTCCGGATGTACTGGTTGGTTAGCTGTACTGCTGTGGTCATCTGTTATAATTACATCCCATAATAGTTTCTGTTACTTTCTCTTTTTAAGTATCCACAACATGATCAAATGGACTTATGAGGACTATGTATTTTAGAAGTGACAAACTGCATCTTTATTTTTGGTGACACACAGCAATTTTATTGAGACATCGAGATTTATGGGTTAACCCAAAATCCCTTTCCTACAGACTAAAATGATATGCCAAGATAGTGCTTAAAATAATATGCCGCCAACTCTGTCAAATGTGAAAAAGTAATAGCTTCAATTGTTCTCCCACAATTGCTTCAATAATATTCTATTCTTGTGTTTTTGTCTTCATAGATGGCATTGACACCACCTCCTGTGGGTGAAGGTGCAATTTATGAAGTTTCTTTCAAGGATTTGCGCCCATCCTTAGATTGGTCTCCAAACTTTGGTTGGACTGTGCCTACATCTCAGGTTCTTCCCTTTGCTCTTTTCATATGTTTTTCTTTTATTATGTTTCTCTCTCCCTACAAATGATATATAATATGGTAAAACATAGTCTTTAAAATTTCGCCCCCAAGGTTTTGGTCTAGTGGTAAGAGCGTGGTGCGTGATGTCGGTTAGGCCCATGTCATGGGTTCGAACTCTGCCACAGGCAAAAGTCTCGTATTTAAGTGGAGACGGGTGGAGAGATGACGCATTTAAAAAATAATTTTTAAACTTTCTAAATATTTTAAAAAGTTTTTCGAAGCCGGTCCCTCGGGGATTTCTCGGCTATTTAAAAGATAATTATTAAACTTTCACAAGGATAAAATTTTCCTTAATGGATAGCTTTGCAGATTGAGATTTCAATTCTAGTAGTTTAGTTAAGTACTATGAGGAAACCCCCCAAAGGAGTAAATAAAGAATGAAACCAAAAAGAGAAGATGCTGGTCTTTGTTTGCAATTTTTGATAATGCATCTTTTTCCTCGAGGAGTTCTCCTCTGAAAGGAGTTCTCCTCTGAATACCGTCAGGCGTATTGTTGGAAAAAATGCTATTTCTATTGTATTCTGGTGTAGCTCCGTTTTTATGATGCTTCTTTCTGCCTATAATTGGTCACTACCCAGTGTAATCCCACAATAGTGGGGTCTGGGGAAGATAAGATGTACGCAGCCTTACCCCTACCTTTACCCCTACCTGGGTAGGGAGGCTGTTTCCGATTGACCCTCGGCAACCCTCCTCCTTTATCCGGGCTTGGGACCGGCAATGTGAGCGAGCTCACACAGGCGGAGTTTTCTTTCTGCCTATAATTGTTTCATGAAAATTGCAGGATGGTGATAGTGTCCGTCGATGTGCTCAACTGATTCAACCTGTCAACCACGGTAACTATAATATGAAACTAACTCCTTCCGTTGGCTGTTCACAAAACTTTTTAATCAAGACATAAAACAACTTTTAAATATATCATGTGGTTGCTCAGATAGAACGTAATTGAGATGCTCTGAGGGAGTACCAATTGCTGTGCATAGTTAAATATAGTTGCTCTAGTGCCTTATTTTTTGGTGGAATCAAGGGGGAAAGAAATGGCTAAAAAAACTTTATGAACTTCTTTAGCTTCCTAGAGGTGTAAACTGATGAGCGCAAAACTGGTATATAAAAATTAACGCTCTAGCTTGAACCCCATGAGGATTAGAATATTTCTATTCTATTTATCAAATGTGTAGTCACTATTTGAGAAAATGATAATTAAAGGTGATTTTGAAAATTAATAGTTTGAATCAAGAAATAACCTATATTGCTCGGACTCATCAAAAATCCTGCTAGATGCGTGTTGAATCCTTAAAAAATAGTGCAGTTTTTTTTTTTTTTAAATAGTGCAGTTTTTAGTTACCAGTTTCAAAAATAAAATAAAAAAAATAGTGCAGTTTTGGTGGATCTGACACGGGTGCTGCAGCATTTGAGAGTGAGCAACATAGGAAATAACCAACACATTTAGGCCAAATGATTAATAATTCAGAGAGACAAATGAGTTGAGTCAAGAATCCATTAAAGGAGAAACTATCACGTTGATTCCTTTCTCCAACCTCATGTGATTTTGGCCTTGCAAGTGATTCTCCAGAATTTCTATCGTAATCTTCAACTAATTCTCATGTGTATATCTGTTTTATTCGTAAAACAAGATTTATTTCTACAAAAGAATATCCTGCATCATACTTTTTGATATGCTTGTCATGATCATCGCAGCCCTTGGTCGGTTTCCAGTTTTGGAAATACATTCTATGGGTGAAGGGAGAAGGGACAGCCAAGCAAGAGCTGGATCTTCACCAAGTCTCTCTTTCTCTCCTCATTCATCTGCAAACTTGTCACCAGCCTCTGATGAAAAGAGGGATTTTAAAACTTTCGAGTTAGCAAAACACCGGATTGTTGATCCTCAAGAAGAGGCTACGAACACATCAAAGAAAGTCATACGGTCATATATTAGTTCTTGTTCTCATACGGGAGACGAATCAGCAAAAAAATCCAGTTTGTTAGATAAAGGTTCTAATAGTTCCTGTATCGGAGTTGATTCGGAGAAAACCACTGGGCCAACTGAAAAAGTTAACTATTCGAGTTGTCCTTTGAAGAAATTCAGAACGGGTGATGGGGTTCAGTTACATTCAATGGGTTCTGACTCGACGGAGGCAGCGATTTTGGATTTGGAGGAACTCGCAAACAAAATTAAATGGTTGAAAGGACTGCTCGAGTTCGGAGGACCTGTGTCTAATGCTGCTGCAAGGCCTTCATGGAAGTTCGTGGAACGTCATACATCTTCTGTAAATAAATGATGGGATGGTTTCGAAGTCTCCCGTGGCTCTCAAGAAATGAGGTTTGAAGCTTCTATGCTTCTCGCGAGTATAAAAGTCCGTGCTGATTTGAAACTCAAGCACATCCAAATGAACGGTTTCAAGTCCAAGCTGCATAGCTCAACTCGATATTCTGGCTTCATTTGGAGATGATTTAGAGATGCATTGAAGCGCGCTTATTATCTGCTTGATGAGTCGATGATATGTACTGACAAGTAATTTGTGCTGTCGTAAAAATTCTACAAGTTCGATCGATCGCAGGTTATTGTGACCATTTGCCGGCTGTTGTGGCCAACTGCTTTTTGGCAACATTGTCTTTACCATTGTTTAGTTTCTCCATGAAAGAAGCAGCTTGTATAGAGATATGTCAAAAGTGGAGATGATAATAGTATAGATCTCTCTTTCATTTGTCAAGGCCTGTGGTTGAAAGCTGTTTTTCTTTTTCACAAATCTTGCCTTGATCTGTGAGACTCATTTGGGTAATTCCACTTTTGTAACTTTGACTTTGCACTATGGTGAAATGTTTACTGAGTCCGGAGCCAAAATGACTTATTTTTGCAGCCATTAGACCAAAATAGGCTGCCTTTTTTTTTTTATACCATAATGGGTAGTTCGTTGGTTATCCAACGAAATACCCACACAAGCACTGTTCATAGTGTAGCGAAATGCAACAAATATTTTTTTTTATTATTTTTGCATTTCGTGAGTTAATCAACGAAATGCAATAATTTTTTTTTATTTTTTTTTGCATTTCGTGAATTAATAAACGAAATGCAACAATTTTTTTTTTTTTGCATTTCGTGAATAAAAAAACGAAATAAGAAATTATATATATATATATATATTTTTTTTTGCATTTCGTGTATTAAAAAACGAAATAGGATAAAAAAAATAAATTCGTTCATATAAAAACGAAATTGGAAAATATATATATATATATATATATATATATATATATATATTTTATTTTTGCATTTCGTTGGTATATCTGCGAAATAGTAAAAAAAAAAAATTTGTATTTCGTTTATTAAAAAACGAAATATGAAAATAATTTTTTTTGTATTTTTGTATTTCGTTTATATAAAAAAATAGGAAAATAATTTTATTTTCATTTCGTTTATATAAAAACGAAATAGGAATACATATATATATATATATATATTTTTTTTTTTTTTTTGCATTTCGTTGGTATATCTGCGAAATAGTAAAAAAAATAAAATTGTATTTCGTTTATTAAAAAACGAAATATGAAAATAATTTTTTTTGTATTTTTGTATTTCGTTTATATAAAAAAATAGGAAAATAATTTTATTTTCATTTCGTTTATATAAAAACGAAATAGGAATACATATATATATATTTCATATACCAATGAAACAGGATAAATATATATATATATTTTTTGTATTTCATTTATATAAAAACGAAATAGGAAAATAATTATTTTTTTTCGTTTATATACCAATGAAATAGGAATAAATACATATCTATATATATATATATATATATATATATATATGTTATTTCTTTTATTTTATTTGAAATATGATTTTTTTTATTTCATTCATATCAAAACGAAATTGGAATATATATATATATATATATATATATATATTATTTTATTTTGCATTTCGTTGATGCATTTCGTTGGTATATCAACGAAATAGTATATTTTTTCTTTTTTTCTTTTTTGTATTTCGTTTATTAGTCAACTTTATATGTCGAGAAAATTAGTCAATTTTATTTTCAAAAATTGAAATTGCAGAAGTAAAATTGACATTCACAACTACATTACCCCAAGATTTTTACGTTGAAATCTATTGCGTATCATCATCTTATAAGTAAATAAAACTGAAAATTTCACGCCAATTTGGGGGAAAATTGAAATTGAATGGGATAAAGCTGTTTTTTTTTTTTTTAAAATCGGCTCGGCCAAACCGCCTTGTGGCGTTTGTCCGCATAGATCTCGAAAAAATACGCAAGTTCAAAAAAAAAAAACGCGTAAAACGGACGTCCGAGCGCAAAGTTATGACCATCTAAAGTTTGACGACTTTACAACTAGTTTTTCTCCCTATATTTTTTAGAATTATATTTATATTCAAAATAAAGTTATGTCTTGACTTTACAACTATTTGTTTTTTTGTTTATTAAAAAACGAAATAAGAATTTTTTTTTATTTCGTTCATCTAAAAACGAAATATGAATTTTGTTTTTTGTATTTTTGTATTTTGTTTATATAAAAAAATAGGAAAATAATTTTATATATAAAAACGAAATAGGAATACATATACCAATGAAATACGATATATATATATATATATGTATTTCATTTATATAAAAACGAAATTGGAAAATATTATTTTTTTATATGAATATATATTTTGTTGGTATATAAACAAAAAAAAAAATATTTTCCTATTTCTTTTTTATATAAATGAAATACAAAAAAAATATATATATTTATCCTATTTCATTGGTATATGAAATATATATATATATGTATTCCTATTTCGTTTTGATATAAACGAAATACAAAAATACAAAAAAAAATATTTTCATATTTCGTTTTTTAATAAACGAAATACAAATTTTTTTTTTACTATTTCGTAGATATACCAACGAAATGCAATATATATATATATATATATATATATATATATAGATATATATATATTTTCCAATTTCGTTTTTATATGAACGATTTTTTTTTTTATCCTATTTCGTTTTTTAATACACGAAATGCAAAAAAAAAAAAAAAAAAACACATATTTCGTTTATTAATTCACGAAATGCAAAAAAAAAATAAAAAAATTGTTGCATTTCGTTGATTAACTCACGAAATGCAAAAAAAAAAATAAAAAAAATATTTGTTGCATTTCGCTACAAGTGTAGCGAAATGCAACAAAAAAATCCGGCTATGAACAGTGCTTGTGTGGGTATTTCGTTGGATAACCAACGAAATACCCATTATGGTATAAAAAAAAAAGACAGCCTATTTTGGTCTAATGGTTGCAAAAATAAGCCATTTTGGCTCCGGACTCAATGTTTACTGGTTGTCTCTTTTTTGGAATAGCTGTTTAATAAATGATTTTTTTAATTCTCTTGCAATACATGGATGTTTCAGATAACGGTCTAAAGATTTTTTTTTAGCATATTAAATTTTTTATGATAACACGTAAACTATGGTCTAAAATTTGCAAGTAATTGTAAATGTTAGCCGATAGTCTAATATCCTTAATATATAATGATCATTAAATAAGTGTTACACCTCAACCATCCCACTCAAAAGGGGAAAATTTGAACATTTGATTTGCATGCTTATGGTGATAATTTTCACCATATCAACATCAAAACTTAAATGCTGGCATTTTGATGTTGATTTGTCAACATCACAATGTTTGTGGATCAAATTCTTTTTTAGAAGCGCTTACAGAAATGTACCTTCAGTGTTTTTGTTAACTAATTTTATTTTTTGTTCTTTGTGTCGGGGCTCGGTTAGATTCAATACTCTCTCCGTTTTAATTTAAGTATCTTATTTTTCTTTTTAGTGTGTCCCAAAAAGAGTGAATCTTTTTATATTTAATAAGTTGACAATTCAACATTCTACATGACAAGTTTAAAACCACAAGATTCAAATGACATTTTAATACATTACACACATCTTTAATTTAGGATCAAGATTCAAAAGTTTTTTTTCTATTTCTTAAATTTGTATCGAATCAAATTAAGACACTTAAATTGAAGCTAATAGAGTATTATATTAAAGGAATGTGGAAGTCATGAGAATTATATTGACAAAAATGAATATTTATGAGCATAAAAAATATAAATTTCGTGGAACTCGTAAAAAAAATGATAGTTTAATTTTTATAATTGACTCATTTTTATTACTATCTCTAGGCGTTTCTATTCCAGTTACTCACCACTTTATTAGAAATGAAGATAAGGACAAGAAAATAGAACTATGTTTCACTTGGCTAAAAATGAATTAGTTCTAGGAGCTTGCTTCAGCACATCAATTGAACTTCTAGAACTTTGCTCCTAGATTTATCTGAGTCGAAAGTTAGCACATATCACATTGATAATTGCGAACTCCATCTAAATTTGGAGTTATCTCAACATATTTTTTACTAGTGTAATATTTATAGTATGTAATCTGACGTTAGTGGATTTGTCATCACAGTCCTCCAATTTAGATGACATATTTTTTTACACGTTTCAAAAAATTGATATATTATGAGTTATGATATGTTTAAGATGACTATAGTATATTTAAAGCCGCAAGCAAGTTTTAAAAAGACTGAATGCATATACAACTCCTTAACTGTGTCTTATTTTTTCATTTAGACACCTAAATAGGAGTTGAGGCAGTTTCAGAAGACCCAATTATCAAATCGCAAGAGCATAAACCAATCTTGAAGAAGAATTGGTTTTGAGATCCCAATAAACAAGATAAGTTTTTGTATGAATTCTCCAATTGGTTGTTGATCTTCTTATAAAGTTGGAATTTAGTGTATCTAACTTTAGTTCTATTCAAGTTTTCATTTGGTTGGAAAACGAAAATATGCTAAAATTGGACACATGTGGCTTACCCAGTTCAAACTTATTTGCGAATTACATTTTCCTGCTTTTGCCTTTTTCACTTTTTGTTTCTTTTTTTATATTTATTTGATACATACTGAATAGAAAATAGTGATGGTGAAGTTCGCACTTCATGCTCTCAAAAGAGGTGTCAGCAACTTGTGTTTGATTGACACATTTTTAATTAAATTCAAGTGTTCAATAGGAACAAAGTGTAGTTTAAGTGTCTAATTGAAAAAATGAGACAAGTTTAAGGGGCTGTATATGTATTCAGCCTCTAAAAACTTTCTACTATCTTTTTTCAGTTTCGATTCAAGCATGTAAGTTGAAACATAACGAGTAACTTACTTCAATCGTGGAATATTTTTGCATAGTAAGATCTTTGTGCGTCGGTAAAGAAAACATGTTTTTACAAAATGATTGCTATCTCACCAATCTGAGTCATGAGTAAGGGTGTATATGGATCGGGTTGGTTTGGAATTTTTAAATACCAGATCAAACCATTTGTGTCAGATCAAATTATTGAGCAAATGGTTTCTGATTTTAGGAGAAAATGTATTGTAGCCGTAGTTTTCTTTTGTTACATTACATATGTTTTCATTTCCTTTCATTTTCATTTAGTTTCTTATTGGGTTTTCTGTGTATTCTTTGTATGGACTTCAAATATGGAACATTTCTCAAAATTAAGTCCAAATCTGAATGTAAGAATACATAAATTATGAAAATTTTTAAGAAAATATTAATATATTACATTCTATTAAATATTTTTATGTATAAAATAATTTAAAAGCAGTATACATATAATCGGGTCGGTTTGATTTTTTTTTAGTTAAAACCAAACCAACCCTATAATGATCGGGTTTTTTTTTCCAACACCAAACCAGTAATCAATTTTTTTTTTCTATTTGGTTCGATTTGTTAATTTGGTGCGATTTATTGATTTGGTTTGTACAACCCGAGTCATGAGTATTTAACAAATTCATACTTAACCATTTTTTAGAAAGCGGGGATGAAACGACATATAACTAGTACCAATCTTTTCACCATCTCCTAAAGCTATTTACTCAAACACAAATATTTTTTAAGACACTTCTAACAAAAAGACAAATCAATCTTGAGAAAAATTATTATCACTTTCATTAATCGTCACTTTCATACAGCACACTCAAAGGTGGACTGATATAAACGTAATGTTTTCTTCTACTTCTATTGCTAAGTGTCACTTTCTTTGTTACGTAAAGGAACTTTTCCTCTCTAAATTGAATAAAAAACAAAAAGAGAGCAGGAATATCAAACAAATAGAAATTTTCTTCTTAAAGAAAATTAAACCGAGTCTGGTGTTTATTAATGAAAGCATAAAAGAATATTGAAGGAGTGATTAAACCAAAATCTCCACAAAAGAATATAAGTAATTACAAATTAAAAAAGATAACGGACACACTCAAATTTGTATATCTGTGTAGATCATGGTAAAAATTAAAGGTTAAACTCGTTAAATACTCCCTCTTTCCCAATTTATGTGGCACAATATTTCGAAATTCGAAAGTCAAACTGTTTAATTTTGATAGTGAATCCGGACATGAAATCTTTAAATTTTTTGAAATAAAATTTACATATTTGAAAACTATGTAAAAAGTACTATAAGTCACAATAATTGAAAATTCAAGATATTTAAAAGATATATGAAAATATTATGATAAAAAAAAGACTTGTTTGAATCTCGAAATCTGAAAGGTGCCACATAATTGGGATGAGTATAAATTTTTAATTCACCTCTTCGTAATAATTCACTCATTCCTGAAACTCTGGATACTCCTATGTGTGTCATCAATTGAAAATGTTTTTCACGCTTCTCTAATTCAATATACAGATATTCAAAGGGATCATATGATCTAGCTGTCTAATTTCCCTTTTGAACATTATTGTTGTAAAATAAATTGGAGAGTGATTAAGGTTAAGTTTACAATAAACAATCATCGAGTAATGTGGTGAGATGAATATGAGTTTTTCATACTTAATTAGAAATTTCGAATTCAAACTTAAAAATGAAAAAAAATTATCAGATCAGTTCTTTTAAATGAATCTTATACAACGTAAATTTAAATAAGTAGTAAATCTTAAACACATGATTATAAAAAAATATATATAAATATTGTGGGCAGGAACAGTCAATGAACTTTGGGTGCCAAAAGACTCCACGTATCCACATTAGTGCCTCCAAAAAAGGATGTCCATTCCCTTTACCCTTTTTCAATTAATAGCCAATCATTACAAGGCAAGTCACATGCTATTATATTATTGGAATTACATAGCATGAATTGATTGAAAGGAAAAGGATTAAAATTATCCTCCAACTATTCGAAATAGAACACATAATCCGGTTGGTTTTGATAACAAAAGAGACCTTGCGGTCTAAGGATCACAAATATCCTTATTTTTAACGGCTTGCCACGAGATCTGACTAGACATTTGACGTGTAAAAAGATTCATTAACCCACTGACACATAAATGTAACCCGTGTAATTCACTCCTCATTAAAGGGGTAAAATGATTTACTCCTCATTTCACACTTAACACTTCAAAAATTACGAAAAAGGGATATTTCTTCAGCTGGATTAGGATTTTGAAGATTTTTGAAGTTTGGTTACGAAATTCTGTCTTGGGTTACCAACTATAGACTGTTGGTTGGTATAAGTTTACCAACTTACTTTGGATCTTGGACATTTGTAGAACATTCTCACAACATTGGGATCAGTCCAAGCTGTCACATTTAGAGCATCGAGTCCACAATGACATTTTCTCGCAAACCAAATTTCAAGTGAATTGATAGAACCTTCCGACATTTCTTAAAAGATCAGCAGGGAAGAAAGATTTTTTAAATGGAGGGTATATTTGCTTTATTTCAAATAGTTCGAGGGTAATTATGTCCTTTTCCATTTATTCAATTATAGATGTCCATTTAGGATTCTTACATGATCGTGATGATGTTTTTAGGCTAATATATTGATAACCCCTTAAATTTGTCAATAGATTTTATTTAGATATTTGAATTATGATATGTTCCGATTGAGTATACGAACACATGAAAAAGTGTTTTTATAAGATACTTTTGGCTCAAATTTCGAAAAAGCTTTTGTGCATGTTTTCAAATACTCATTACGTAGATAAGTTAACCACTTAAAATATGTCACCTCATTTAATTATATGCATTAGCTTTAATAACCACTTAAAATATATCACTTCCTTAAAATTAAATTAGATCAACTTAATATTTTAAAATTAAAATTTTGGATATTCAAAACCTGTACGATAAGTATCATAAATTACTTATTCTCATGTCAATATGATGAAAACACGCATTTCAAAATATTGATCAAAGTTCGCATATTTGAATTTTGAAAAACGAAAAACATTGCATAAATTAATAAGGAAGGAGAGAGATTTATAGCTTGTTTGGCTAAGCTTCTAAAATCAGCGTATTTTGAAAAGTGTTTTTTCCAAAAATACTTTTTAAAAAAGTACTTTGGTGAGAAGCAAATTTGTGTTTAGTCAATTAATTTAAAAAACACTTTTGAACAACGATTCGTGTTTGGCCAAACTTTTAAAAAATGTTTCTAAGTGTATTTTTTAAAAGTGTTTTTCAAAAAAGTGATTGCTTCTGCCTTCTGCTAATCCTGAGAAACACTTATTTTCTCACAAAAGCTTGACAAAACACTTCACTTTTTAAAAATAAGCATTTTTGGCCTTCCAAAAGATTTTTAGGATAGAACTCATTACCATAGTATTTTAAGAGTTATTTACACATATATTTATGCTCCGCACTAAAAGTTATAAGTTCAATTGAACCCCACCTATAGTGCTACATACACCCCAGAACTTTTCCTGCAGTATGTAGATTGATATCAATACAATTAAGCCATATATTCTTTGATCCTGGATAGAAAGCAGAACATTTAGAGGAAAATTTTAACCCAATAAAGAAAGAAATCAGCTAATACATTACAGAGAGTAGGGAAGGCTCGAATGAGAAGCAATGATCACCTGTCCCCTGATATTCAAAGCTGTATATTGCACGCAACCAAACAAATTTGTAGGAATATTGAGAAGATTTGTTTAGTAAGTACAATTTTACACTTAGCATTAGCGTTCCAAGACTTCAAATTTATGTTCTTCTCTTGCATTTTATTCTAGACATAATACATAAATAGGCCCTCAAACTTGATCTCATTATTTAAGTATGCCCTAAAATTTTGGGTGAGCACAAGTAGGCACGTCAACTTGTCTCCATTTTGTCAGTTGAACACTTTAACTTACAAAATGATCATCTAGACACCTCCAAAATTTATGTGTCACGTCAGTATTTATGTTTGCGTGTTCAACTTTTTACAAGTTGAGGTGACTACTTGTGTACACTCAAAATTGAAGAATATACTTTAAAAATGAAGCTAGATTTGAGGCCCTATTTATGTATTATGCCTTTATTCTAAGACTTAATTATAGATTGTTGAGAAAATTCCAAGTAAGCAGGAAGTGTTGTGTAATCGAAGACGGAACCATTTGGTGGTAGACGTAAAACCTCTTTGCAGTATCTCATGAAGATGTCAACTTCAGCAATGATTAACAAAGAAGGTGGTAAAATCAGGTACTACATTTTTCACTTTACTCATTATTTAATTATTCGTTATTCATGATTTTTGAAATTTTGTTTCTACAAATGTTAGGTTAGATGTTACCCATGAAAATGACACTTGAAACCAACATTACTAATCCATGCAAGATATAGTTTTCTACAAATGTTAGGTTAGATGTTACCCATGAAAATGACACTTGAAACCAACATTACTAATCCATGCAAGATATAGTCCATTCTTTAGCAATATCCAAACCAACATTAGGGGATCGTTCGATACGAAGACAAGTAATTCAGGGATTAGTAATGCAGGTATTAGTAATGCTGAGACTATTTTTTATCAAGGGTTCATTGTATTAAAAATTAGAGTGCAATGTATAATCTAAGTTTGTGTTTGGTTTAAAACTATACAAAATCTTCTTTACAATTATACCATTAAATATTTGTGAGATTTTTTATTTCATGTAATTGGGAAAAGGGTTTGAGGGTTAGTTCAGTCATTTTAGGGGTCTTATCCAGGTATAGTTAAACCTGGTATAAGTAATCCCTTGGTTTCCTCGGTATTAAATAAGCCTCCCTATGATGTATAAGTAATCCATGTATTAGGTATGATTACATTGAATTAACCAAACATTATTTTGGATGGACTAAATTTTAATATAAGGACTATTTTGATTAGTATAGCCTACCAAACTACCCTTAATTGTCATAAATCACATCAACTATCACCTTACAATAGTAGCAACACTTGCAACCACAAAAATAACAATCAGTTCTATGATGTCAACACAACAAATCATGTTGATATATTAAAGTTCCATCCATGTGATATGATTCCATTTTTCTAACAAATAAAACAAACTTTCAATCTCCCTATAAACGACCTTCTTCCTCAACAAAAAACAGAGTAAAAAGTCAAACAAAAATGGAAACTCTACCTCTGCAAAAGTGCAGAGTCCACAAATTATCAGACATAATACACAGAACTCACACTTTTCTCCACTCGATCGCAATACTCTTCATGCTATATTACAGACTCATAATCAATCTCAATGCAATTCAAATCTCATTTTTACCTTATTAAACTTCTCTTTGCGATAAAGATCAAATATGCCGCTGAACTTTGCGAGAAGGATCGAATATACTCATGAACTTTGCAAAATGATCAAATATCCCGTATATAGCTTTTATTTTAATAAAAAAAAAATTAAAATCTATTTTGTTACTTCCGTCAGCAGAAAATGATATATCTGAGCCATTTGTATAACGAAAGGGGTATAAATAAGCCGCTTTTTTAAGAAATGGTATATTTGCTCTAAATATTCGGACATTTTTCCAATTAGTTACTTAAAACCCCAATAAGTTACGTTGCCTAAAATTCAGAATCCATAAACTCAAAATTCTAGTTTCGTCTCCGTATATTAAAGTTACAACCATGTGATATGATTCCATTTATCTAACAAATAAAACAAACTTATATATTTTACACCATCTTCAGAAAATCATACAAAAAATGGAAACTCTACCTCTACAAAAGTGCAAAGTCCACAAATTATCAGCCACAATAAACAGAACTCATACTTTTATTCATTCAATAGCAATACTCTTCATGCTATATTACAGACTTATAATCAATCTCACCACAATTCAAATCTCATTTTTACCTTGTTGGTCCTTAATTTTCGCTTCCGAGTTAATTCTCTCCTTCCTCTTTCTCCTAAACTCAGCACATATATGGAGACCGATTTCTCGCTCCGTTTCCCCAGAACGATAAACTTTGCGAGAATGTAGTAATTGTTTTGGTTGTGAAAAAAACTAAAATTTTTAAAAAATAATTTTTTCTTGTTTTTGATATTCCGGAATACAACTTCAAATTGTATTTGAAATTTTTATGGCCAAACGCTGATTTCGAAAAAAGTGAAAAAAAAAAATCAAACTAAAGTGAATAATTCATATGGTCAATCGGGCTCTTAAATTATGTTTAATATTTGCCTAAAAAGTGTTTTATGGGATTTAGGCTAAAAAGTGTTTTATGGGATTTAGGCTAAAAAGTGTTTTATGGGATTTAGGCCTCATTTGTTTTCATTAAGATTAAGACGTCTGAATTTGAATGCACATCTGAATGTTTAAGATGCTGACTTTACATCTGAACACTAAATGATTAAGACTATTTGTTATTTCAAGATCTGAATATGTATAATTTATCTATATTTAAACATAACAATATAAATTTGTAATAATTATACTAGTAACTTAATCTTGTACTAACAATAAAAACATTAGAAAAATCTAATTGAAACAAAACAAAATCTTAATTTGTTCCCAAACAAAAACCAACAATTTTCTTTATAGAGATTTTACAGTCCTTGGTCTTTGGTTATTTTCAATTATAATCAATTCATCGACTCCATTCTGCTATTATCCACGTTTGGGTGGTTGTAATTGAATATTAATGGATGGTTCATCCACGGATTCTTCCCTTTTGAGTCTGGAAAGGATGAATGGTTCAAGCTCTTATGAAAAGTTTTCAGACTTTGTCCCAGATCTCTGAATTATTCAGACCCATTCAAATGTATTAAGATGTTTCAAAAGTAAAAAAGACAAATGCACTTTGGGGTCGTTTGGTAGGAGGAATAAGTTATCCCATATAGATGAGATTGGATGAGATTAGATGGAATAACTAATCCACCTTCTATAAGGGATTACTAATCCCGCTTTTTATGCCATATAATTGGGATTGGATAGAATAACAAAGGAGTTATCCCACCGACCAAATATGAAATAATTTTAATCCTATAAGACTAATAATTCAATTCCATCCTATCTCTCATACCAAACGATCCCTTAATGAGCTGAAATCTGAACAATAAATACAAACAAATGAGGCCTTAGTAAATCTTGGACTGTTTTGGTGAATTGACTGAAACACCAATGTCTTAATTGCCCGACAAAGGCAATGATGTGAGGGATACACGTGGATAACCCAGAGTACCATTAAAGTGACACTTTAACCACTGACCTTACATGTGGATGTTAAGGACTCACAACATGAAGTATATGACTTACAGTGAATTTTTTGTTCGAGTTACTATTTAGAGGTAATATAAAATTGTTGAGACTAAATATAATACTAAATTACATTTGAGTGTCCGATAACACATAATTGTGATTCATAATATCTAACAACGTATAACAATCAAATATATTTGTTGTCATTAATTTAAACACCAAATAATTATGTGGAACGAAATGATCACAATTGATAATCTCCAAAAGCAATTCTAACTCAAAGATCAGCCAACCATAATTAAAAATAAAATAGAAGAAAATTTAAAAAATCAATGCATGATATTTAAAAAAATTTAAAAAGCAAATTAAAAAATAAATAAATCAATGCATGATATTAAAATAACATCTGAATAAATTCAAAACAAAAATTAGGCCTTAAAGCAAACTTCTGTCTTAATGACTAACTTTTGCCCAATAGACCTAATTTGGGCAAATGTTAGACCTTAAGGTAGTGGTTTCGCGAAAGCCTTGCCTTGCGATTTTATTTTAATTGAGCGAGAGTTCGAACCCAGAACCTCGGGATATTTTCGGCCACTTTTTTAAGCGAAAGGCAAAAATTAAAGCCCAGTGCGTTTGAAGGGAAATCCGAACAAAATAATGTAAGATAATAGCTTGGGCCCGTGCTCAGCACGGGCTAATCGGTGCTGAGCACGGATTATACACACACACACACTCTGTGTGTATACACACACACACACACACTTTGTGTGTATATATATATATATATATATATATATATATATATATATATATATATATATACACACACACTGTTTTAATTTATGTGAAATTATTACTATTTGGGGAGTTTACGAGGTGGCTCTTTGACCACTTTTTCCTCATATTTTTTCTAAATTATTGGAATCATAAAGTATCATGACTTCTATTACTTTTTTATGTAGTTTCTAAATATATAAATTTTATTTTTACAAATTTGAAAAATTTATATCAAAATTCATGATCAAAGTTATAAAGTTTGATGCTCGTACTTAGAAAAGGTTCACACAAATTGAAACGGAAGGAGTACTAAAGTTTCATACATTTGAATTGTGATATGATATAGTGATGTGTATAAATACATATGCCAAGGGGCGGAGCCACATTGGCTCCAGAGTACCCTTCGGCGAAAAATTACAGTGTATTTTTAAAGTTGAAATTATTTTGTTATGTATATATAGTAGATGTTGAACCCCCTGACTTCTTTGTGTATTTACCTTTTAGAATTTTTGAACCCCTAGATAAAAATTCTGACTCCGCCAATGCATATGCGGCCCCTTAAACTTATCCTATTTTTTTATTTAGATAGTTAAACTAAATTTTGTTTATTATGAATCCCTGAACTCAAGTCTGAGTGCACCAATTAAACACGAGCTGGTGACATTGCAACGTGCATGTGACTCACTTCAAAGAGAGAGTGAAGGACCAAGATTGTGTAATTTTTTCTTTACCTTCTTCGTCTTCTCTTCCCTTGACAGCCATGTTCATCACAATAACCATCAAATCTTAGTGTTCTGCAGGTGGACTTTGACCACCATAACCTGTAGATGTGTTTCTGATCCTTTTTTAATGGAGGTAGAGGGGGACAATCCCCAAAGAGTTCTGGTTAGTGAAGTTATATATGTTAGTATATAGGTCACCCAACGAAAATAAACAAGTATTAGTGTCTTCTTAAATAGATTCTTTGCTTTCAGAAACCATATGGATTGATTTAGGAAATCCAAAAACTTCGAACTATAAGTAATAAAATGTGCACTGGGTTAAAACTTTTTATTTTTATTTCTTTATATACAGGTCTGATACAACTTACACAATAAGGTAAGAGATATGCCCACTATCCTAATGTAAAGGTATCATGAATCTTTTTTAATTTCTCTATCTGAAATCACATTAATATACCAACCAACCAAACAATGCAAAAACAAAATAATCAACAAATTAAAAATGGTTGTATGGCGAGGAGATGGACAAAGGTTGGTTTAGTATAATCAATGGTGAAAGGATATGGGGAAGATGAAAATGACGGGAAACAACTTTTTAAATCAGATTCTTAATTATACGAATTACCACGTGTCATTGTCTCATTGCTGTTATTGTTATGTCAGCCGAGTGTGACACACACGTGTTTTAGGTTTTTACTGCCCCAATAACATGTGTCTAATCGGCACAAGATATAGTTTAAATGTCGAAAAAATATGACAAGTTTAAGGGCGCACATGTATTTGGCATATATATTGAAGTTCCATAAATGTGATATGATTCCGTTTTTCTAACAAATAAAATAAAGGCATAATGCATAATGCATAAATATGTCCTTAAATATAGTCTCATCTTGTAAGTAAAATTTTCAATTTTAAGTGTGCACAAGTAAGTACCTCAATTTATATAAAATTAAATATGTAAACACAAATACTGACGTGGTACTGACGTATCACATAAATTTTAAAGGGTCACGTCAGTGCCAAGTCAATGCCACGTCAGCATTTGTGTTGACATGTTCAACTTTATACAAGTGAATTCTCTCCTTTCTTTTTCTCCTAAACTCAGCACATATATGGAGACCGATTTCTCGTTCAGTTTTTCCGAAAAATTTGCTGCCGGACAATGAACTTTGCAAGAAGGATCAAATATACTTCTGAATTTTGCGAGAAGGATCAAATATACTCCTGAACTTTGGGAGAAGGGTGAAATATACCCTTCAACTTAGCGAGAATGATCAAATAAACTCATATGGGGGCTTTTATTTTCATAAAATAATATAATTTAAAATCGATTTTTTCACTTTCGTCAGCCAAAATGGTATATCTGAGCCATTTGTATAACGATAGGAGTACAAATAAGTCACTTTTTTTAGTAAGAAGCGGAGCTAATATTTTGAGATTATTGATGCTGAATTCGAGAGGACTTAATTTATTAGAAAAAGGTTCAAATATATCCTGAATTATACGATTTACAGCAAATATATCATCCCAATAATTTACTTTCTCTAAAACTGGAATTAATAAAATTAAAATCTTAATCTCTTACTATTGTAGAGAGAGTAAAAGTTCCATTCATATGATATGACTCCATTTTTCTATCAAACAAAAACAAATTTTTAAATTTTAATCTCCCCATAAAAGACCTCCTCTTCCTTCAACAAAAAACAAAGTACAACAAAAAAAATGGAAACTCTACCTCTACAAAAGTGCACAGAGCACAAATTTTCAGCCACAATAAACAGAACTCACACTTTCATTCACTCAATAGCAATACTCTTCATGCTATATTACAGACTTATAATCAATCTCACCACAATTCACATCTCATTTTTACCTTATTGGTTCCTAATTTTCACTTCCGAATTAATTCTCTCCTTCATCTGGCTACTTGACTCAGCAATTATATGGAGACCGGTTTCTCGTTCCGTCTTCCCGGAAAACTTACCGCCGGACGATGAACTTCCGGCCATCGACGTGTTTATTTGTACGGCTGATCCTAAAAAGGAACCAGCGTTAGGTGTTGTTAACACTGTTTTATCGGCCATGGCTATTGATTATCCACCCGAAAAGGTGACTTGTTAATTCATATGACACCATTTGACTTGACATGAAGTTTAAGAAAGGAGCAATTTGCAGGATTGTCCTTTGGTGGGGGTGGTCTTTAATTTTTGCCCCTCAAAATGGTGGTTTCTAACTTTTGTCCATCGCTGAAATTCTACCTGAAGGCAGAAGTTACACATGGACAAAATTTGTAAATTTTTGGTCATGTAAATTCTACCTTACAATTTTTTTTTATTGAATTGGGGTTTGAATCCACAACCTCGGGTATTAGGTGAAGGGCAACCAATTTTGAAGGGCAAAAATTAAAGACTACTCCGAATGAAGGTCAATGCGCGGAAAGATAAGTTAAGAAAGAAAGGAAGAGTTTTGAAATGTGTGGTTCACAATAAGTCTTATATAAATGTGTAGTTGTAGTTATTTCTAAATATAAAAAGGTAACATAATTTTTGGGGGAATAGTGGAAGTACTATTCTTTACCATGTCTGAACTTTTGTGTGTATGGCATACTAGAAAACCATTTTTTTCTACTGAAAATGTTTAGCTGTTATTTTCACAAATATTTTAATTGAATTGTAGGGATAGTGTTTAATTTTCACGCGGTAAAATTAGGAAGTTTATCTTTTTAGTGGGAATATGTTACTCACCATTCCAGTAAGTTGGTTCGGTAGGAATGAGGTGGGAAAATCATGTAACAATAAATTTTCAATTGATTTGCGGTGGGAAAAGTCTTTTGTTTCTATTAATGTGTGACACGTTTTGCTTTTTGAGATTCAAATTGAAAGAACTTTGACAGATAGTTTAAGATGTATTTTTTTTACCGAATTGATATAAGAAAAGTTGCAACTTATATTCTCTCCTTCCTCTTTCTCCTAAACTTAGATATATAAATTTTAATTTTAAAATATTAAGTTAATCTAATCCAATTAAATTTTAAAATTTAATCGTATTGACTATTGAAAAGCAAAAAGCTCGTCATAAATTGACATGCGAGAGTAGTTCTATTAACTTTATAAAGTATGCACATGAAATGCAAATAGGTGACCGAAACAACCTAACAGTGATTTATTTCGATTTTTCTTCTTCTTAATTTGTTGAAGTATGTTTCAATACTAATTATCATGTGAAACTCATGAAAATGTAATACTTTTGACTTTACTTTTCACGTTTTCTTTTACTGTTATAGCCTGTTTGGCCAAACTTTTAAAATCAACTTATTTTAAAAAATACTTTTTTTTTAAAAGTACTTTTCAAAAAAGCACTTTTGGCGAAAAGCAGACCAATTAATTAAAAAAACACTTTTGAACAACAATTAGTGTTTGACCAAACTTTTAAAAAGTGTTTCTATTTGTATTTTTCTCAAAATTATTTTTAAAAAAAGTGCTTTTAGGCAAAAATAGTTTTTTTTAGCTTCTGAAAAACTGCTTCTGCTACTCCCCAGAAGTATTTATTTTTTCCCAAAAGCTTGGCCAAACGCCTCACTTTTTTTTCCAAATAAACACTTATTGAAAAAATAAGTACTTTTGAAGAAAAAGTAAACTTGGTCAAACAGACTATTAGTTTGACTCAGTACTAAGTGATACTAATATTAAACAAGTTTGGATTTAATTTAATTTTTAAATATATAAATTTTAATCTTCTAAAATAGTTTTTTTCGCTTTTGAAAAACTGCTTCTGCTACTCCTAGAAGTATTTATTTTTTCCCAAAAGCTTGGCCAAACGCCTCACTTTTTTTTCAAATAAACACTTATTGAAAAAATAAGTACTTTTGAAGAAAAAGTAAACTTGGTCAAACAGACTATTAGTTTGACTCAGTACTAAGTGATACTAATATTAAACAAGTTTGGATTTAATTTAATTTTTAAATATATAAATTTTAATCTTCTAAAATAGTTTTTTTCGCTTTTGAAAAACTGCTTCTGCTACTCCTAGAAGTATTTATTTTTTCCCAAAAGCTTGGCCAAACGCCTCACTTTTTTTTCAAATAAACACTTATTGAAAAAATAAGTACTTTTGAAGAAAAAATAAACTTGATCAAACAGACTATTAGTTTGACTCAGTACTAAGTGATACTAATATTAAACTAGTTTGGATTTAATTTAATTTTTAAATATATAAATTTTAATCTTAATAGGTGGCGGTGTATCTATCCGATGACGGCAGTTCGGTTTTAACGTTGTGTGCGATACGTGAAGCGTGGAAATTTGGGGAACTGTGGATCCCATTTTGTAAGGAATTTGGTGTGAAGAGAATTTGCCCTGACGTATTTTTTCAAGCAGTTGATGAAATTAATGGCAGCAAGGAGTACTTGCAGGAAAGAGAAAAAATTCAGGTCAGTGGCCAAATAAAAAAAATTTAATACCTCCGTTTCGATTTATGTAAACCTATTATCTTATTAGTTTGTACCAACAAGAATGACCTCTTATATATTTGAAAATAATTTATCTTTATGATGTTTTATATCAGCCGAATCTTCTAATGGTAAAACAAAATTATTATGAATATACTTTCTTAATTTTTAATTTATGCACATTCATTTCTAAAAAAAAAATAAAAAAAAATTAACTTAAACTGTTTATGTTGCCAGAAACTTTTATATCCGTCTGGTAAAATCATAAACCAGAGGTAAGTTGCTTATTTTGGCGACTTACCTCTGTAAATTAAACCAACCTATTTTAACATAGGTAAGTTGCCAAAATAGGTTATTTGAGGGTAATGTTAAATCCCTCTGGTTAATAAATCCAACCTATATGAAACTATTTTGGCAACTTACCTCTGTAAATAGTATTTGTTATTTGATGGTAATGTCAAAATCCAACCTATTTTAAAATCCAACCAATAAAATCACAAACTAGAGGGATTTATGACCTCTTATATTTTTTCTCCATTTTTCTCAAGTGCATGCTTGGATGACACTGCTGTTTTAAATTCTAAAGGCTTATATTAAATTGACTTAAACAAACATTCTAACCACAGTTAAGAATTTATCTTAAGAAATTATGCTTCAGGATAATCTTAACTTCCAAAAATTTAGTAACATATTAATATCATTATTTTCAATTGTAATTTTGACATCTAGTATAAAATTCTTAATGAAATGAGATCTTGTACGTTAATAATAATTATACTTTTTTTTTTTTTGCCTATTAATCGAAAATAAGATATCATCTCCCGGATTTCTTTTGGCAGCTTACCTCTGTAAAGTAAAATCAAAATATAGTATTAGTTATTTGAGGGTTTCTGACTAATTTTATAAGCTTAATTTATCAAAAAATCCCTCTAGTTTATGAGCAAAAGAAACAAAAGGATGGTTTCAAATGTCAATAAAGAATTCATTCTATAAACAATGTTATAGTGGCCTGGGATAAATCATTGCCCATGCAACCAAAGTATGATGATGCTCCTTACATGTTACATGCAGTGGCGGAGCCAGGATTTCCGCCGAGGGGTTCAAAATATAAAAAAGTAAACATACGAAGAAGCCTAAGGGGGTTCAACATCTACTATATATACATAAAAAATAATTTTAATTTAGTAAAAATAGTGTTTTTTTCCGCTGAGGGAGTTCGGATGAACACCCTCGGCATAGTGTGGCTCCGCCACTGGTTACATGCTTGCACGATATAAGTATCTGACTACTCTTCAATCCTTGTTGTATATGCTTTATTATCAAGATCATAAATTCACTTTTAATAGAACATTTTCAGAATGACCTATAGTATAAAAGATTTTTACACAATCTTAAACTAAAAAATTATTAACATTATCAGCTCACAAACAAGTCTCTCTTTAATAACATTGATTGTTACTCAAGAATAAATAGTAACTTTGAAATAACATGTTAAATTATACTGATAGTACAAAAATTCATTACCTGACAATGCATATAAGTTAAATCTTTTGAAATATATGCATTGACAATATAAATATTTTAGAGCTTAACATATATATTCCGTCAGGTTGCCTTTACATGTTATATCAAGACATCTAGCTTATGTGCAAAATTATAAATTTTACTCTTTATGAAGGTTACATGAAGATAAAAAACATTGTGACTTGATAATATAAATTTATTTATATATTAACGTATAAAAATTCTACTCATGGCCCTTCGGGATGGCTCAATTGGTTTGGAGGGTGGTTATCCACACGGATGACCCGGGATCGATCCCCCCTCAATGCCTTCTGAGTCGAGCCTGTCGCATAGGGCTTGCCTAGTGCGGTTTACATCTCCTGTGTGGTTTGCAGGCTATTACACAGTGGGGGGTTTACCCAGTGCGCACAAAGTGCTCACCCGAAGGGCAGAGGCTGTGGCAGAGGTTGTAGCGGCAGCGGGTTATCCTGGGGTTCCAAAAAAAAAAATACTACTCATTTTTTTGATATGAGTGTATTTACACTTGTTTTAGCAGGTTACTATTTTATTTACACATTACTAATTTTTTATATGACTTCTCAAAAAAAAAATAAAAAATTACACTGTTAGTAGTATAAAAAAGTTTAAATTCCTTTTCTACATGAGCCTTGGTATACAATCATTTAATTGTTCTTTTCAAACCAGAGGCAGAGTCAGAATTTGAAGCTTATGGGTTTGGAGTTCTAATTCTTTAAAGTTACTGAGTTCTAAATTAATAATTTGTACATAATTGACAAAAAATTTAATACAAATACATGATTCAGACCAAAGCTACTGAGTCCGGCCGAACCCACGCCCGAAGGGCTAGTTCCGCCCCTGTTTCAAACCTATCATTATGCTAGATTCCTATTTTTATAATTAATTTAATTATATTATCTCTTCAACTTCTAAAAAATATATTATTCCCCACATCTTAACTTTTGTGTGTGTGGCAAACACTATCTACAGAAAATGTATACTCTAAATATCTGACACTAATCTAATAAAGTAGTTGTCACACCCCGAATCATGGCCTGGGCGTAACACGACACTCGGTGCCTGACTGTATGTGACCGAGCGAACCACATGGCTTGCTGAACCATCATGAGGCATACATGAGCGGAAATATAACGTGAAGTGCATGTTGAGCTTTTATAAGACATAGTAAGTCATAATATTAAACATAAATACTTGATCAAGTCATGAATGCGGACAATATCATAATGAGCCAAACCGGCTAACCAACTCTAGAAATCTAACATGACACTTGTCTTGTCTATGAAACCTCTAACATGAGTCTGAAAAACATGTAACATACTTGCTGGGACAAGGCCCCCAGCATACCTTTAGATACAAAACTAGATAAAGAAAGAAGATGCCCAAACCCCGAATGAGATGGGGCTCACCAAAAAGCGGGTACGTGCAAATCCTAATGAGCAGAAGCGTCGTCCTGTAAATCTGTACCTGCATCGTGAAATGCAGGCCCCCGGGCAATAAAAGGGGACGTCAGCACATTGAATGTACTGGTATGTAAAGCAACTGAAAGAAACAACATGGGACATGGAATAACATGATAAGAACTGAAACTGAAAACCTGGACATGAACATGAGCATGAGTACATATATATATATATATATATATATATATATATATATATATATATATATATATATATGTATGTATTTATAAAGCTAATGTAGGCCTTATGAACATAATGTCTATATATGTTATGTGTTCCATCCATTTGCATGGCTGCAACTGGTTTTTCTACTAATAGTGATTTACGACGATAGATGGTCAGACATGAAGAAATCAATAATAGGACTAACGGAGGTAGACATGACAAATATATATATATATATATATATATATATATATAACATAAGTAAAACATGATAAGTAGGAGAGCATTTCATAAACCGACACATGATATCACCGCGTGGATACGTGGAGTCTGGTACCTCGCCGGACTAGCAGAGCCCCTATACCTTGCCAGGGTATAAGGTGGTAACGTGTCTGATGGATCCATTCAGTGTAAAATTAAGGTATCGTCTTAACTGGGCGGAGCGATCCTTGTCCTACGGTGGCTACGTAGTTTCAGGCTATCTGAGCCTTCTCGGTAATTCGTGCAACTCCCAAAAATATGAACATAATATAATTAGCTAAGAAGCCCATGATTTTCGTGAATTAACTTGTACTTGTCTTGTAATCATGATTTCACGAAATAACTTGTAAACATGGTTTCATGAAATAACTTGTAAACATAGTTTCATGAAATAACGTGTAAGCATGGTTTCATGAAATAACTTGTAAATATGGTTTCATGAAATAACTTGTATCTAGTATGTATGTATCTTGTATCATAGCATGAAAGTAATTATATAATACAGTTGCATGAAAACTTGTAGACATGTAGGATATTCATGAAACCATCATTCTTAGTCAAAAACATGCATGCAAGAACCCATGGAATACAAGATATGGGTTTTCATAGATTACGGACGGATTCTCAATAATCATAAAGAAATATTAAGAACTCAATGATGAAATTATAACAATTCATACATAATATAATCATGGACATGGACCTAGGGTTATCATGAGCATGGTATTGAAATCCTAGTTTTAGTAGAGAATCATAATTTTATGGATTATGAGGCGTGGGGAAGAACAATGATGTTCCCACACGTAGATAGTAACTCTACATACCTTAGTCGCTCCAAAACTTGAATTAAAGACTTGAGCTTTGAAGAAGATTTCCAAAATCTTGAATTCTTGAACCTTGAGATGGGTTTTGTTGAAAACCCTAGATTTAGAATGATAATTTCTTGTTTAGATTACAAGGATAGGTGTTAGAATTGAGTTGGAATAATTAGAGTAGGCTTACCTTGGTGTTCTTGATGATGGAAGAGGGTAGGAAGTCGTTCTAGGGCTTGAAGGAATGAAAAATAATGATTTGAACTGATATGGACGAATATATACTGTTGTGGAAAAAATAATTTTTCGGCCTAGTTAAATACTGGCCGTATTTTGAAATACGGACAGTACTGCCTCTCTTCAGTAAAATGGTCATAACTCTTTGCACAGATGTCCGTTTGACTCCCATAATATACCGTTGGAAAGGTATTTCAAAGCTCTACAACTTTCATGAAAGAAGTTTTCCCAAATTCCAAATAAGTTTTGAAATACGGGCCGTATTTTGAAATACGGTCCGTATTTAACCATTTGACATCAAATTGCCAAATTTCAGAATGCTCAGAAATCCTTGGTTTCAGTTTACGATTTGAAATACGGGCCGTATTGTGAAATACGGTCCGTATTTAACCATATGACATTCAACTACCAAATTCCAGAATGCTCAGAAATCCTTGGTACCAGTTTACGATTTGATTTACGGCCCGTAAACTGAAATACGGTCACTGTTTATGGGCGTAAACTCCCATCTTACAACGGAACAGGGAAATTCCAATTCCCACATTCTTTATCTGATTTATAAGTCTAGGATCATGGTTAAAGCTTACGTTAAAGTACGAGATGTTACAGTAGTACTACTATTTTTAACTTTACTTTTTTCATTTTTGTATAGTTAGTTTGTCTCAGTGCTAAGTGATAATATTAATTAAACAAGTACGGATTTAATTTGCTTTGTTATTATTATTATTATTATTATTATTTTATTATATTATATTATCATTATCATCATCATCCTTTAGAGAATCTTTTAGAAATAATAAGTTTGTGCAGAAAGCAAGCAGTAAAAAACTTTAACATAGTAGAGTTTTGTCAGTTATTGATTAAAAAAGTAGGGATTTTATTTGGTTTGTTATTATCTTTTAGAAATGATAAGTTTGTGCAGAAAGTAATGCAGTAAAAAACTTAATTTAACCTTGTACAGTTTACTAAAGTTGGAGCTTTATAATGCACTTCGTAACATTTATTTCTCCGTTTAAAAAAAAAAAGACATTATTTCTTTATTAGTGCGCTAAAAAATTCACTAGCTCTTTATTTGATTTGGTTAGTACATTACTTTTAGTGTTGATTTCTCTTTATTATGGATACCCAATGTTTTTTACACGACGTTTAAATACATAGGTGGAATCATAAAATTTTCAATAAATATTAAATTTGAACTCATTATTTTTTAAAGTATAACTAATCGATACTAAAAATCTTAATGGTTGAATTCATTTGATAGTTAGCATCTATGTACGCAGAAAGAGTACGAGGTGTTCAAGGAGCGGTTGAAGAAAGCTCAAGAAAATGGAGGGACAGAGGAAAGACACTTTGGTCCAAACATTGAGGTACATTTTCACCTTAGTAATTAAAAATTAAAGTGAGAATAAATATTACAATAAATGTATGTATAGAATATATATCTCATGCATTCATTAATTTGGTATAAATATCGGCTATGAATAAATTTTTATTCTTATCCTCGGTAACAATTCATATTTATAGAACAAAGACACCTCTAAATGGAGGATAGTTGCCTCACTAAAGCTCTCAATGGAAGTACATTTTCTTTATATCACATGCTATATTAGCTTGTCATAATCAAATAATAATAAAAAGTTGATATACATACTCGTGACTCATGATCAAGTGATTTAAAAAAAAAAAAAAAAAAAAAAAAACATATGTGGTGTTTTATTTGGTCACGCGCAGCGTATCTGAACAAAAAGTTTCCTTAAATTCTTACGGATGACTGATTAGAATCAAATCACAAGATAGCATATATAATTACAGACAAACAAAACATCAGTCTCATCAAACTATTTAAGGTTTGTTTGGATTGTGAATAAGCTAAATAATGAAATTATAACTCGGGAATTAAATAATGACATAATTATTTATTAAATTATATTTTAGTGATAGATGTTTGGTTCATCAGAAATTTCACGTTTTTTTTTCATTGTCTTAAATTTTTATTAACATTATTGCCTATATGTTCTTGTCTTGCAGATAATAGGGCAGAGAGGCAAAAATAATGGCAAAGCTAAAATACCATCTCTTGTTTATGTTTCAAGGGAAAAAAATCCTTCTCATCCTCACCATTTCAAAGCTGGAGCTCTCAATGTTCTTGTACAACTCTGTTTACATTTTTCATGAATAGCTACTACCTCGTTTCAATTTATGTATCTTACTTTACTTTTTAATTGGTTAAAAAAATTACTTCTTACACTATAGTATATATTTTATTATAAGATTACCAGCCCGCTTTACCCTTTATAACGCTCTCTTACATGAATTACATGACTTGCATATTTAAGATTACAAGTTTTAAAAGTCTTCTTTAAATTTATATTCTTAAACTTCGTATCCAGCCAACGAACATGCATAAAATGAAATGGAGAGAGTATTTTTTTTTTTTTTTGGTTTATGAAGACCTCTGTTATGTTGCTACTAGCAAATGCCACTACTTTTGGTTTTGGATTTCCCAAATCATTCCCTATAGAATCACGAGTTGGAGCAGTGGAACAGTCACTAATGCTTGTGTCAGTGTAGGTCATGCCTACATTACACCCGCTTGGGTGTGGGCTTTGGCCTTTCCCCCAACCCCATGTGAACGCTAAATGTTTGGTGCATCATTCTTTCCACAAGAGATTTGGACCATTTCTTTTTCATGATCTTATAAACAGGAGGCAAAACTAATAAACATTTCTCCAGTATTAACTTGTTTTATTTTTCTCATTTATTTTTATTAATTTTTTGGAAATGTCACTATGTGTAATTAATGATTCTTTTTTGTGCAGCTTAGAGTATCTGGGATAATAAGCAACTCCCCTTACATATTAATGTTGGATTGTGATATGCACTCCAATGATCCTTCTTCAGCTAGACAAGCAATGTGCTTTCACCTTGATCCCAAAATCTCTCCCTCACTTGCTTTTGTCCAGTTTCCTCAAAGATTTCACAACATTAGCAAGAAAGATATTTATGATTCTGCCTTAAGAGCTATTTTTGTGGTAAGTAATTCATATCTCTACATTATTTATGCACTGATGGTGTAAAAAAATATTCACATAATCAGGTACTAAACCTACATAAGATAAAAGTTCAATGAGTTAAGGTTATATATATTGTTAGTATAACAAATTCTCTGCTAGAAACACGCATCTTTTTCACAAAATATGCTCGTCAGACGGATATCCATTAGAAATCTCAAATTCCCGACAACGTTTTGACGGGAACATCCGTGGAAACTCTGTAAATGTCTAGTAAATATATATGAAACACTTGATGTATAACTAAGATTTTGATTTGTTACTATGTATATATATTAGCTCAAGTGGCCAGGGATGGATGGGCTCATAGGACCTATATTGTCTGGTTCATGCTTTTATATGAAGAGGAAGGCTCTATATGGGAATGCTACACACAATGGTATTCCTCAAATTACAAAAATTTTCCCTAATAAATTGTTGGGCATTAATTTGTCCCTTGAAAAAGTTCTCCTATAAACTCTGTAGTAATCACAATTCTTTAACTTGTTTAATCAGACATGGATCTTAGTGAGATGAAGAAGTGTTTTGGTCCCTCAAATGAGTTCCTAAATACTCTTAAAAGCACTAATCATAAGGAATTTGCTGACAATAAGATTCAAGAAGCAAAAATTTTAGCCTCTTGCACCTATGAACAGGATTCACAATGGGGAGAGCAGGCAAGTTCAACATCAATTCTATCAACTCTATCCTTTCCAATTTATGTGGCATAAGTTGATTGGATACGAAACACAAAAAATAAAGAAAGACTTTTGAAGTTTATGATTGTAAACATGTATATGCTACTTCCTTTTTTCCAATTTATGTTCTGCACTTTCTGTCTAGTTTCTATTCTATCCTAAAAAGAATGATTTTGTTTAGTCTGTCATATTCTCAATATTTAGAAATACTTTTTTTATAACTGTGTTTCCGGGCCAGCCTGCACGCATCTCATAATTACAAGGTTATCTACTACCTCCCATCAGCACAAGTACTGGGTAAATCTGTTCACCAAGGCTTTGACAGATAAGAAGACACCACCTAGTATTTTCGCCTCGCTGGATTTGAACATGAGAACCCATAGTTCTCAACCCACTTCCTTAACCATTAAGTCACACACTCACACCCTTGGATGCATATTTAGAAACAATTTAACTTTAAACTTCTCATTTCATCTTTGATGAGATGATCCACCCACATATATATCTATGACTTGTTTTTAGACCACAAATTTCAAAAGTCTTTTTTTAAATTCCATGTTCAGTGCAAAGTGCATCACATAAAATGGGATAGAGGGAGTATGAGATTCTTATGCTATACAAGCATGTCATAATGTTCGAACCTTGGATCCGCCTCTGACTCCAGCAATAACATTTTACAGTATAAAGGCACCACATATAACAGCTGCAAGTGTATATTATTTGTGACAACAAAATAAACTACACCAAAACATCACTAGAATGTTTAGAGGATCTAGATCATCAACATCAATCTTTCAAGAAGTAACTTCAAGATTCCTAGTGCTCTTCAATATTGTGCAAAATCTTTAGTTTCATTTAAATGCACAATACACTTTATATTCAATATTGTGGCCTTAAACATGCATCGTAATATCCGTGTGGCCATAAAAATTTCTCATCCAGGATAAATGACAAGTGTACGTATAACGTTGATTGTTTCCAAATTCAAAAGTGTGTCAATATTTTTAGAACTGATTAATAATAAAGTAGTGTCACATAAATTAAAATAGAGAAAGTGATCATTAATGTAAACCTACCCTACTCTCTCTAGTCCTGGTTGTCCCCCATAGAGCCATTACAATATCTAATACGATCAGAAATTGGATTATTCCTTCCATTTCATTTTATGTGATGTTTGTAATTGGCATGAAGTTCAGGAGATAACCAAAAAAAATTAAATTCTTACCTAACCTACAAGGGATAAAGTGTATTGTGTCTGTACACTCTTTAGTTTCATTTGAATAATCCTTCATACAGTTGGCTATAGCTCCTTAATCCTTATTAATTGTGGCAGAGCTCAACGGTTTGGTTCACCCATAAGAATAGATATGGGTAGAAATGTAGCTTAATCAATTAGATGTCATTAAATCTTGACCTAAATTAATTAAACCTTCTTATCTTAATATATAAAAACAGGATACCGCTAAAAAATATCTTACATTGTTTTTTTTGCTTTGCAAGATGCCATCAACAGCAAATTTAACAGAGATGCAATGATCAAGCGGTCTTTGTGATTGCTTTGATGATCCCATCAACTGTATGTTTTTTTTTTGTGTGTGTGTTTCATCATTGCAAATTTCATTTTTCTTAAATAAATTAAAACATCTTTCTTTTTAATTTGCTAAATATTCTTGATTGTTTGAAGGTGTGGCTACTTGTTTTTTCCCTTGCCTCACCATGGGGGAGAATGCTGAGATTACATCAAAAGGAGAAACATGTAAGTTTACTCTTCCTTCCTTGTAATTTTTTGTTGGTTAGTGACGCTTATGACTTAAGTGGTGGGGTGGTAAGGCGTCTTTGGAAGGGAGCACTTTATTGTCAAAGTGAGATTTTTCGATACGCGAAATACATAAACAAGCCCTCAAACTTGGCCTCAGCTGACAAGTATGCCTTCCAACTTTGAGTGTGCATAAGTAGGCACCTCAAGTTATTTAAAGTTGAACAGGTAAACACAAATGTTGGCGTGACACATAAATTTTCCAGCCAAGTTGGACTACCTAGTTGGAAAGCCATATCACATTTTTTACCCAATCAGACTGCTTAGTTAGATGTCGTGGCGAGCCGTTAAAAGTGAGGGTATTTGTGGTCCTTGTGTTAGACGGAAAGGGCTGTTTTGGTAACAAAATCAAATGGAGGGTATATTTGCTTTATTTCGAATAGTTCGAGGGTAATTATGTCCTTTTCCATTTATTCAATTATAGATGTCCATTTAGGATTCTTACTTGATCGTGATGATGTTTTTAGGCTAATATATTGATAACCCCTTAAATTTGTCAGTAGATTTTATTTAGACATTCGAATTATGACATGTTCCGATTGAGTATATGAACACATGAAAAAGTGTTTATATCAGATACTTTTGGCTCAAATTTCGAAAAAGTTTTTGCGCATGTTTTCAAATGCTCATTACGTAGATAAGTTAACCACTTAAAATATGTCACTTCATTTAATTATATGCATTAGCTTTAATAACCACTTAAAATATATCACTTCCTTAAAATTAAATTAGATCAACTTAATATTTTAAAATTAAAATTTTGGATATTCAAAACTTGTACGATAAGTATCATAAATTACTTATTCTCATGTCAATATGATGAAAACACGCATTTCAAAATATTGATCAAAGTTCGCATATTTGAATTTTGAAAAACGAAAAACATTGCATAAATTAACAAGGAAGGAGAGATTTATAGCGTGTTTGGCTAAGCTTCTAAAATCAACGTATTTTGAAAAGTGCTTTTTCCAAAAATACTTTTTAGAAAAATACTTTGGTGAGAAGCAATTTGTGTTTAGTCAATTAATTTAAAAAACACTTTTGGACAACGATTCGTGTTTGACCAAACTTTTAAAAAATGTTTCTAAGTGTATTTCTTAAAAGTGCTTTTCAAAAAAGTGATTGTGTAACACCTCGTACATCCGGGTTAAGATTTGTCTTATAAGATGGGGGTATAATGAACCCAATTTGAGTAGTGTATAAATGGTGTTTGAAACCCAATCAAGACATGAGAAGAGTCTTTGGGCAAAGCAAAGTTGAAAACCACTCTACGGGGCATGTTTGGAAGTGAGTTTATAGAAGGTCTTACTTCCAACGACCATAACCCCATTATTAATTTGGAATTTCGGAAAACTTCCTTGATTACAGTTGTAGCCCTTTGAAATATCTTTCCAACGGTATATTATGGGGGTCAAACGGGCATCTGTGCAAAGAGTTATGCCCATTTTACTGAAGACTGTTCGCTGGAAGTTCTGCCAGCGTAACGGTGACGTTACGGACCGTAACAGTGGACCGTAACACACCAAAAATTTCCAGAACCTCACTGGAAATTTTCACCAAGGTACGGTACCAAGTTACGGTCCGTACTTCGTGTTACGGGACCGTAACAGTGACCGTATCTTGGTCCGTAAGTACGTTCCGGGTCACCTGACTTCGGGAGGCCATAACTCTATCATAAATTGGGAATTTGGGAAAACTCAAAGAACGAAAGTTGTAGATAATTGAAATACCTTTCCAACCATAGGTTGTGGGTTCACAGGTGACATCGGGATAGGGAGATATGGACGTTTTAAGACAGAAAGGTCCCAACCCGTTTTCAAGTTGGGTCAAACCCATTTCCCCTTGGTATTTAAGGGAAATGTCAACCCTAGCAGCCCATTTTTCCCATAATTTCAGATCTTAGAGAGAGAAAGTGAGAGAGAGGAGAGTTAGAGAGATAAAGTAGAGAATCAACCAAGTTTAAGGCCCCGAATCCCGAGGCTCGTGAAGGATAAAGTGTAGTACAAGTTGTTGCCGTCATTCTAAGCTAAAGATCGAACTTGGGGATGTTGATTTTGTGGTGACTACTCATAAAAGGTAATGTTTCTACTCCCTAATAATTTATAGTTGTGAATTGATGAATTCTTGGAAGAAAAATAAATGAGTTTGATAGAGAGAATTATATGAACTGTGCTAGAGTTGTTGGATTGTTGACTTGGGATTGTTGTATTCATATGGGTGATGAAGAATGATGTTAATTACATCTAATTGAGATTGTAGAAGTATTTAGAAGTAATAGAATGGGGATTGGGTGAAAAAAACACCATTAGTGAGGGTTATAGAGCTTCATACCCACCAAGTGTTTGATAAAATGCTTAGATGAACAAAGCATGGATATTGTTGTTAATATAGAATCCCTATGACCTGTATTGCTATAGATTGAAGTTGAAGGGATTGAAGGACATTGTGATACGCTCAAAAGCGGGAAGTTAAGGTATGTAGAACTTCCATCCACATGTGGGAATCTCTACGTTCTTCCCCATGATCTGTTTCGTAAAATCCATGAAGTTCGAATCCTAGGGCATTAAACCCAACATATTGGTAGCCCGAAATTATGTATGTATGTACGTGAATTTTGTATCTATGTTCGTTATTGAGTGTGCACAAGTAAGTACCTCAATTTATATAAAATTAAACATGTAAATACAAATGTTGACGTGGTACTGACGTATCACATAAATTTTAAAGGGTCACGTCAGTGCCAAGTCAATGCCACGTCAGCATTTGTGTTGACATGTTCAACTTTATACAAGTGAATTCTCTCCTTTCTTTTTCTCCTAAACTCAGCACATATATGGAGACCGATTTCTCGTTCAGTTTTTCCGAAAAATTTGCTGCCGGACAATGAACTTTGCAAGAAGGATCAAATATACTTCTGAATTTTGCGAGAAGGATCAAATATACTCCTGAACTTTGGGAGAAGGGTGAAATATACCCTTCAACTTAGCGAGAATGATCAAATAAACTCATATGGGGGCTTTTATTTTCATAAAATAATATAATTTAAAATCGATTTTTTCACTTTCGTCAGCCAACATGGTATATCTGAGCCATTTGTATAACGATAGGAGTACAAATAAGTCACTTTTTTTAGTAAGAAGCGGAGCTAATATTTTGAGATTATTGATGCTGAATTCGAGAGGACTTAATTTATTAGAAAAAGGTTCAAATATATCCTGAATTATACGATTTACAGCAAATATATCATCCCAATAATTTACTTTCTCTAAAACTGGAATTAATAAAATTAAAATCTTAATCTCTTACTATTGTAGAGAGAGTAAAAGTTCCATTCATATGATATGACTCCATTTTTCTAACAAACAAAAACAAACTTCTAAATTTTAATCTCCCTATAAAATACCTCCTCCTCCTTCAACAAAAAACAAAGTACAACAAAAAAAATGGAAACTCTACCTCTACAAAAGTGCACAGAGCACAAATTTTCAGCCACAATAAACAGAACTCACACTTTTATTCACTCAATAGCAATACTCTTCTTGCTATATTACAGACTTATAATCAATCTCACCACAATTCACCTCTCATTTTTACCTTATTGGTTCCTAATTTTCACTTCCGAATTAATTCTCTCCTTCATCTGGCTACTTGACTCAGCAATTATATGGACACCGGTTTCTCGTTCCGTCTTCCCGGAAAACTTACCGCCGGACGATGAACTTCCGGCCATCGACGTGTTTATTTGTACGGCTGATCCTAAAAAGGAACCACCGTTAGGTGTTGTTAACACCGTTTTATCGGCCATGGCTATGGATTATCCACCGGAAAAGGTGACTTGTTAATTCATATGACATCGTTTGACTTGACATGAAATTTAAGAAAGAAGCAATTTGTAGGATTGTCCTTCGGTGAGGGTGGTCTTTAATTTTTGTTCCTCAAAATGGTGATTTCTAACTTTTGCCCATCGCTAAAATTTATACATGGACAAAATTTGTAAATTTCTGGCCATGTAAATTCTGTCTTGCAATTTTTTTTTATTGAGTTGGAGTTTGAACACACAACCTCGGGTATTAAGTGAAAGGATTTGAAGTGCAAAAATTAAAGACCACTCCAAATGAAAGTCAATGCGCACAAAGATAAGTTGAAAAAGAAAGGAAGAGTTTTAAAATGTGTAGTTCAAAATAAGTCTTATATAAATGTGTGGTTATAATTATTTCTAAATATAAAAAGATAATATAATTTTTGAGACATAAAAAGAAAATAGTGTCACGTAAATAGGGAATAAAGGGAGTACTATTCTTTACCATGTCTGAACTTTTGTGTGTATGGCATACTAGAAAACCATTATTTTCTACTGAAAATGTTTAGCTGCTATTTTCACAAATATTTTAATTGAATTGTAGGGATAGTGGTTAATTTTCATAAGGTAAATTAGGAAGTTTCTGATCTTTTTAGTGGGAACATGTTACTCACCATTCCAGTAAGTTGGTTTAGTAGGAATGAGGTGGGAAAATCATATAACAATAAATTTTCAATTGATTTGCGGTGGGAAAAGTCTCTTTGTTTCTATTAATGTGTGACACGTTTAGTTTTTTGAGATTTAAATTGAAAGAACTTTGACAGATATTTTAAGATATATTTTTTTATCAAATTAATATCATAAAAGTTGCAACTTATATTCTCTCCTTCCTCTTTCTCCTAAACTTAAATATATAAATTTTAATCTTAAAATATTGAGTTAATCTAATCAAATTTAATTTTAAAATTTAATCGTATTGACTATTGAAAAACAAAAAGCTTCACATAAATTGAGATGCGAGAGTAGTTCTATTAACTTTATAAAGTATGCACATGAAATGCAAATAGGTGACCGAAACAACCTAGCGGTGATTTATTTCGATTTTTCTTCTTCTTAAATTGTTGAAGTATGTTTCAATACTAATTATCATGTGAAAATGTAATACTTTTGAATTTACTTTTCACGTTTTCTTTGACTGTTAGTTTATCTCAGTACTAACTACTAAGTGATACTAATATTAACAAGTTTGGATTTAATTTAATTTTTAAATATATAAATTTTAATCTTAATAGGTGACGGTGTATCTATCCGATGACGGCAGTTCGGTTTTAACGTTGTGTGCGATACGTGAAGCGTGGAAATTTGGGGAACTGTGGATCCCATTTTGTAAGGAATTTGATGTGAAGAGGATTTGCCCTGACGTATTTTTTCAAGCAGTTGATGAAATTAATGGCAGCAAGGAGTACTTGCAGGAAAGAGAAAAAATTCAGGTCAGTGGCCAAATAAAAAAAATTTAATGCCTCAGTTTCGATTATGTGAACTTATTATCTTATTAGTCTGTACCAAAAAGAATGACCTCTTATATATTTGAAAATAATTTATTTTTATGATGTTTTATATCAGCCGAATCTTCTAATGGTAAAACAAAATTATTATGAATATACTTTCTTAATTTTTAATTTATGCACATTCATTTCTTAAAAAAAAAAAAATTAACTTAAACTGTTTATGTTGCCAGAAACTTTTATATCCGTCAGGTAAAATCATAAACCAGAGAGGTAAGTTGCTTATTTTGGCAACTTAAACCAACCTATTTTAACATAGGTAAGTTGCCAAAATAGGTTATTTGAGGGTAATGTTAAATCCCTCTGGTTCATAAATCCAACCTATATGAAACTATTTTGGCAACTTACCTCTGTATATAGTATTTGTTATTTGATGGTAATGTCAAAATCCAACCTATTTTAAAATCCAACCAATAAAATCATAAATTAGAGGGATTTATGACCTCTTATATTTTTTCTCCATTTTTCTCAAGTGCATGCTTGGATGACACTGCTGTTTTAAATTCTAAAGGCTTATATTAAATTGACTTAAACAAACATTCTAACCACAGTTAAGAATTTATCTTAAGAAATTATGCTTCAGGATAATCTTAACTTCCAAAAATTTAGTAACATATTAATATCATTATTTTCATTATCATTATCATCAGCATCATCATTTAGAGAATCTTTTAGAAATAATAAGTTTGTGCAGAAAGCAAGCAGTAAAAAACTTTAACATAGTAGAGTTTTGTCAGTTATTGATTAAAAAAGTAGGGATTTTATTTGGTTTGTTATTATCTTTTAGAAATGATAAGTTTGTGCAGAAAGTAATGCAGTAAAAAACATAATTTAACCTTGTACAGTTTACTAAAGTTGGAGCTTTATAATGCACTTCGTAACATTTATTTCTCCGTTTAAAAAAAAATGACATTATTTCTTTATTAGTGCGCTAAAAAATTCACTAGCTCTTTATTTGATTTGGTTAGTACATTACTTTTAGTGTTGATTTCTCTTTATTATGGATACCCAATGTTTTTTACACGACGTTTAAATACATAGGTGGAATCATAAAATTTTCAATAAATATTAAATTTGAACTCATTATTTTTTAAAGTATAACTAATCGATACTAAAAATCTTAATGGTCGAATTCATTTGATAGTTCGCATCTATGTACGCAGAAAGAGTACGAGGTGTTCAAGGAGCGGTTGAAGAAAGCTCAAGAAAATGGAGGGATAGAGGAAAGACACTTTGGTCCAAATATTGAGGTACATTTTCACCTTAGTAATTAAAAATTAAAGTGAAAATAAATGTATGTATAGAATATATATCTCGTGCATTCATTAATTTGGCATAAATATCGGCTACGAATAAATTTTTATTCTTATCCTCAGTAACAATTCATATTTATAGAGCAAAAACACCTCTAAATGGAGGATAGTTGCCTCACTAAAGCCCTCAATGGAAGTACATTTTCTTTATATCACATGCTATATTTAGCAAACTATATTAGCTTGTCATAATCAAATAATAATAAAAAGTTGATATACATACTCGTGACTCATGATCAAGTGATTAAAAAAAAAAAAAACATATGTGGTGTTTTATTTGGTCACGTGCAGCAAATCTGAACAAAAAATTTCCTAAATTCTTATGCATGAGTGATAAGAATCAAATCACGAGATTGCATATATAATTATAAACAAACAAAACATGAGTCTCATCAAACTATTTAAGGTTTGTTTGGATTGTGAACAAGCTAAATAATGGAATTATAACACGGGGATTAAATAATAACATAATTATTTAGTAGATTATATTTTAGTGATTGATGTTTGGTTCATCAGAATTTTCACGTTGTTTTTCCTTTTGTCTTAAATTTTTATTAACATTATTGCCTATATGTTCTTGTCTTGCAGATAATAGGGCAGGGAGGCAAAAATAATGGCAAAGCTAAAATACCATCTCTTGTTTATGTTTCAAGGGAGAAAAATCCTTCTCATCCTCACCATTTCAAAGCTGGAGCTCTCAATGTTCTTGTACAACTCTGTTTCACATTTTTCATGAATAGCTACTACCTCGTTTCAATTTATGTATCTTACTTTACTTTTTAATTAGTCAAAAAAAAATTACTTTTTAGACTATATATAGTATATCTTTTATTATAAGATTCCCAGCCCGCTTTACCCTTTATAATGCTCTCTTAGGAATTACAGGACATGCATATTTAAGATTAGAAGTTTTAAAAGCCTTCTTTAAATTTATATTCTTAAGCTTCGTATCTAGCCAAACGAACACGCATAAAATGAAATAGAGAGAGTATTTTTTTTTTTTGGTTTATGAAGACCTCTGTTATGTTGCTACTAGCAAATGCCACTACTTTTGGTTTTGGATTTCCCAAATCATTCCCTATAGAATCACGAGTTGGAGCAGTGGAACAGTCACTAACGCTTGTGTCAGTGTAGGTCATGCCTACATTACACCCGCTTGGGTGTGGGCTTTGGCCCTTCCCCCAACCCCATGTGAACGCTAGATGTTTCGTGCATCATTCTCTCCACAAGACATTTGGACCATTTCTTTTTCATGATCCTTTGATAAAGACTCTTTATTATAAACAGGAGGCAAAACTAATAAACATTTCTCCAGTATTAACTTGTTTTATTTTTCTTATTTATTTTTATTAATTTTTTGGAAATGTGACTATGTGTAATTAATGATTCTTTTTTGTGCAGCTTAGAGTATCTGGGATAATAAGCAACTCCCCTTACATACTAATGTTGGATTGTGATATGCACTCCAATGATCCTTCTTCAGCTAGACAAGCAATGTGCTTTCACCTTGATCCCAAAATCTCTCCCTCACTTGCTTTTGTCCAGTTTCCTCAAAGATTTCACAACATTAGCAAGAAAGATATTTATGATTCTGCCTTAAGAGCTATTTTTGTGGTAAGTAATTCATATCTCTACATTATTTATGCACTGATGGTGTAAAAAAAATATTCACATAATCAGGTAACAAACCTACATAAGATAAAAGTTCAATGAGTTAAGGTTATATATATATATATAGTTAGTATAACAAATTTTCTGCTAGAAACACGCATCTTTTTCACAAAATATTGACAGAATTTGCAGAAAATATGCTCGTCAGAAACATTTCCGACGGATATCCATTAGAAATCTCAAATTCCCGACAACGTTTTGACGGGAACATCCGTGGAAACTCTGTAAATGTCTAGTAAATATATATGAAACACTTGATGTATAACTAAGATTTTGATTTGTTACTATATATATATATTAGCTCAAGTGGCCAGGGATGGATGGGCTCATAGGACCTATATTGTCTGGTTCATGCCTTTATATAAAGAGGAAGGCTCTATATGGGAATGCTACACACAATGGTATTCCTCAAATTACAAAAATGTTCCCTAATAAATTGTTGGGCATTAATTTGTCCCTTGAAAAAGTTCTCCTATAAACTCTGTAGTAATCACAATTCTTTAACTTGTTTAATCAGATATGGATCTTAGTGAGATGAAGAAGTGTTTTGGTCCCTCAAATGAGTTCCTAAATACTCTTAAAAGCACTAATCATAAGGAATTTGCTGACAATAAGATTCAAGAAGCAAAAATTTTAGCCTCTTGCACCTATGAACAGGATTCACAATGGGGAGAGCAGGCAAGTTCATCATCAATTCTATCAACTCTATCCTTTCCAATTTATGTGGCATAAGTTGATTGGATACGAAACACAAAAAATAAAGAAAGACTTTTGAAGTTTATGATTGTAAACATGTATATGCTACTTCCTTTTTTCCAATTTATGTTCTGCACTTTTTGTCTAGTTTGTTCTATTCTGTCCTAAAAAGAATGATTTTGTTTAGTCTGTCATATTCTCAATATTTAGAAATACTTTTTTTATAACTGTGGTTCCGGGCCAGCCTGCACGCATCTCATAATTACAAGGTTATCTACTACCTCCCATCAGCACAAGCACTGGGTAAATCTGTTCACCAAGGCTTTGACAGATAAGAAGACACCACCTAGTATTTTCGCCTCGCTGGATTTGAACATGAGAACCCATAGTTCTCAACCCACTTCCTTAACCATTAAGTCACACAGTCACACCCTTGGGTGCATATTTAGAAACAATGTAACTTTAAACTTCTCATTTCATCTTTGATGAGATGATCCACCCACATATATATCTATGACTTGTTTTTAGACCACAAATTTCAAAAGTCTTTTCTTAAATTCCATGTTCAGTGCATAGTGCATCACATAAAATGGGACAGAGGGAGTATGGGATTCTTATGCTATACAAGCATGTCATTGGGGGTAAAAAAAAAAGGTGTTGTTTTCGAAACGGACTAAAAAAGATAGTGCCACTTAAAATGGAACGGAGGGAGTAATTAACTTCTCTTATTCTATCATATTTGTGCTAATTTTGATCGATTGGCTTCATTATACATATAGATAGGATTCATGTACCGTTCAGTGGTGGAAGACTACTTCACAAGTTTCATTTTGCATTGCAAAGGCTGGAAATCTGTCTTTTACAACCCCACAAGGCCAGCATTTTTAGGCAGTGCTACAACAAATTTGAACGACACATTAGTTCAAGGCACAAGATGGAGTTCTGGTCTAACTGAAGTTTTGTTCTCAAGATTTTGTCCACTCATCTATGGCTTGAAATCAAGAATACCTCTTGTTGAATGCATGTGTTATGCTTACCTTGCTACTCAGGCTCTCTTGCTTCCCAGCTTGGTTTTTAGCTATCATTCCTCAGCTTTGTCTCCTAAATGGCATTCCCATTTATCCTAAGGTAAGAAAAAATATGATCATTATCAAGATTTAACTTATTATATACGCTCATAGCGCAAAAATATTTAAACGATCGGTTTATTTTAACGTGTCGTGGCAAGTAACCAGCTTCTTTATTTTCTGAGTTCTGAATCCCCCACTTTTTACATATGGGTACCAATGGTTATCTTCTAATATGTATGATCTAATGCTGTCTAAGTTTCGTTGGACTGTTAGCATATAGAAGTTAAATTCAAATCTAAATAGATTTAACTTATATACACCGAGAGTCTACGTTGCTCAGACTCTTAAATATGCCACCGGATCCTCCAAAAGTAGTGTATCTATGGAGGATCCAACATGATTGTGGTGACAATTTGGAGTGTTCGAGCAACATAGTTGACAATATAATTTTTTTTGCACTATCACTATATTTTAATATGTTGTGACAGGTAACCTGTCTTATTTTCTTGGTTACTAATACCACTTCTGTTGAATGACTACCTGCAATTATTGTTTAGGTTACTTGATAGTGATAAATTTGCATTATATTGTTAGTGTATAGAAATTAAACTCTAACTTTTGATTACCCAAGACAATTATTTCTTAGAAGATAGACTTGATAGAAACTATTATTGTTTTCACAGGTCTCAAGTCCATGGTTCATTGTATATTCTTTTCTTTTCTTGTCAACACTTTCCAAGTACTTATGGGATGTTGTCCACTCTGGAGGAACAATGAGAACATGGTGGAATGAGTGGAGGGTATGGATGATAAAGTCAATAACAGCTTATTTCTATGGAACTTTGGATGCAATCTTGAAGTTAATTGGCTTTAGAAAAGCAAGTTTTTTGCCAACAAATAAGGTTGTTGATGATGAAAGCTTGAAGAGATACCAAATGGGAATTTATGATTTTCAAGCATCTAAGATGCTAATAGTCCCTTTGGTTACATTAGTCATATTGAATATGATTTCCTTCATTTGGGGAATTGGAAAAGTGATTTTTGAAGGGAGATTTAGTGATTTTTTTGGCCAAGTGTTCCTCTCATTTTTCATCTTGATGGTGAATTATCCTATAATTGAAGGGATGATACTGAGGAAAGACAAAGGAAGCATTCCGCTCTCTGTGACTATCTTGTCTAGTCTGCTTTCTTTTTCTCTCTTGTTCCTTGGTTCTATTTTTCTTATGTAAGATGATATATTTAGCTTAGGATAGACAATATATTTATTGATCTCTATTTTCCACTTCAGTTTTGTCTCATTTACGTAGTAATGCTCATTTTAACTGTGTGTATATACTATCACTTCAGAAGCATATACAAGGCGAGAAGAAAGGTTCATATAGCTTATCGTATTCTGAGTCTAAACATTAATGAACCTATTTGAAGTGGCCCATTCGTATCAGAGAAGCCCATGTATGAACAATGTCGCATTCACAATCTCTTTTCACCTCGATATAATGTGTGTCATTTCTAACTCTTTTAGTGATAGACATTTATGTATACATAAACTGTAGGGATCCGCCTCTGGCTCCACCAATTATCAAATGGATTGTAATAGAATTCCGAATTTGAATTCATAATGTTCTAATACTTGGATCCGCCTCTGACTCCAGCAATAACATTTTACAGTATAAAGGCACCACATATAACAGCTGCAAGTGTATATTATTTGTGACAACAAAATAAACTACACCAAAACATCAGTAGAATGTTTAGAGGATCTAGATCATCAACATCAATCTTTCAAGAAGTAACTTCAAGATTCCTAGTGCTCTTCAATATTGTGCAAAATCTTTAGTTTCATTCAAATGCACAATACACTTTATATTCAATATTGTGGCCTTAAACATGCATCGTAATATCTGTGTGGCCATAAAAATTTCTCATCCAGGATAAATGACAAGTGTACGTATAACGTTGATTGTTTCCAAATTCAAAAGTGTGTCAATATTTTTAGAACTGATTAATAATAAAGTAGTGTCACATAAATTAAAATAGAGAAAGTGATCATTAATGTAAACCTACCCTACTCTCTCTAGTCCTGGTTGTCCCCCATAGAGCCATTACAATATCTAATACGATCAGAAATTGGATTATTCCTTCCATTTCATTTTATGTGATGTTTGTAATTGGCATGAAGTTCAGGAGATAACCAAAAAAAATTAAATTCTTACCTAACCTACAAGGGATAAAGTGTATTGTGTCTGTACACTCTTTAGTTTCATTTGAATAATCCTTCATACAGTTGGCTATAGCTCCTTAATCCTTATTAATTGTGGCAGAGCTCAACGGTTTGGTTCACCCATAAGAATAGATATGGGTAGAAATGTAGCTTAATCAATTAGATGTCATTAAATCTTGACCTAAATTAATTAAACCTTCTTATCTTAATATATAAAAACAGGATACCGCTAAAAAATATCTTACATTGTTTTTTTTGCTTTGCAAGATGCCATCAACAGCAAATTTAACAGAGATGCAATGATCAAGCGGTCTTTGTGATTGCTTTGATGATCCCATCAACTGTATGTTTTTTTTTTGTGTGTGTGTTTCATCATTGCAAATTTCATTTTTCTTAAATAAATTAAAACATCTTTCTTTTTAATTTGCTAAATATTCTTGATTGTTTGAAGGTGTGGCTACTTGTTTTTTCCCTTGCCTCACCATGGGGGAGAATGCTGAGATTACATCAAAAGGAGAAACATGTAAGTTTACTCTTCCTTCCTTGTAATTTTTTGTTGGTTAGTGACGCTTATGACTTAAGTGGTGGGGTGGTAAGGCGTCTTTGGAAGGGAGCACTTTATTGTCAAAGTGAGATTTTTCGATACGCGAAATACATAAACAAGCCCTCAAACTTGGCCTCAGCTGACAAGTATGCCTTCCAACTTTGAGTGTGCATAAGTAGGCACCTCAAGTTATTTAAAGTTGAACAGGTAAACACAAATGTTGGCGTGACACATAAATTTTCCAGCCAAGTTGGACTACCTAGTTGGAAAGCCATATCACATTTTTTACCCAATCAGACTGCTTAGTTAGATGTCGTGGCGAGCCGTTAAAAGTGAGGGTATTTGTGGTCCTTGTGTTAGACGGAAAGGGCTGTTTTGGTAACAAAATCAAATGGAGGGTATATTTGCTTTATTTCGAATAGTTCGAGGGTAATTATGTCCTTTTCCATTTATTCAATTATAGATGTCCATTTAGGATTCTTACTTGATCGTGATGATGTTTTTAGGCTAATATATTGATAACCCCTTAAATTTGTCAGTAGATTTTATTTAGACATTCGAATTATGACATGTTCCGATTGAGTATATGAACACATGAAAAAGTGTTTATATCAGATACTTTTGGCTCAAATTTCGAAAAAGTTTTTGCGCATGTTTTCAAATGCTCATTACGTAGATAAGTTAACCACTTAAAATATGTCACTTCATTTAATTATATGCATTAGCTTTAATAACCACTTAAAATATATCACTTCCTTAAAATTAAATTAGATCAACTTAATATTTTAAAATTAAAATTTTGGATATTCAAAACCTGTACGATAAGTATCATAAATTACTTATTCTCATGTCAATATGATGAAAACACGCATTTCAAAATATTGATCAAAGTTCGCATATTTGAATTTTGAAAAACGAAAAACATTGCATAAATTAACAAGGAAGGAGAGATTTATAGCTTGTTTGGCTAAGCTTCTAAAATCAACGTATTTTGAAAAGTGCTTTTTCCAAAAATACTTTTTAGAAAAATACTTTGGTGAGAAGCAATTTGTGTTTAGTCAATTAATTTAAAAAACACTTTTGGACAACGATTCGTGTTTGACCAAACTTTTAAAAAATGTTTCTAAGTGTATTTCTTAAAAGTGCTTTTCAAAAAAGTGATTGTGTAACACCTCGTACATCCGGGTTAAGATTTGTCTTATAAGATGGGGGAATAATGAACCCAATTTGAGTAGTGTATAAATGGTGTTTGAAACCCAATCAAGACATGAGAAGAGTCTTTGGGCAAAGCAAAGTTGAAAACCACTCTACGGGGCATGTTTGCAAGTGAGTTTATAGAAGGTCTTACTTCCAACGACCATAACCCCATTATTAATTTGTAATTTGGGAACACTTCCTTGATGACAGTTGTAGCCCTTTGAAATATCTTTCCAACGGTATATTATGGGGGTCAAACGGGCATCTGTGCAAAGAGTTATGCCCATTTTACTGAAGACTGTTCGCTGGAAGTTCTGCCAGCGTAACGGTGACGTTACGGACCGTAACACGTGTTACGGACCGTAACAGTGGACCGTAACACACCAAAAATTTCCAGAACCTCACTGGAAATTTTCACCAAGGTACGGTACCAAGTTACGGTCCATACTTCGTGTTACGGGACCGTAACAGTGACCGTATCTTGGTCCGTAAGTACGTTTCGGGTCACCTGACTTCGGGAGGCCATAACCCTATCATAAATTGGGAATTTGGGAAAACTCAAAGAATGAAAGTTGTAGATAATTGAAATACCTTTCCAACCATAGGTTGTGGGTTCACAGGTGACATCGGGATAGGGAGATATGGACGTTTTAAGATAGAAAGGTCCCAACCCGTTTCCAAGTTGGGTCAAACCCATTTCCCCTTGGTATTTAAGGGAAATGTCAACCCTAGCAGCCTATTTTTCCCATAATTTCAGATCTTAGAGAGAGAAAGTGAGAGAGAGGAGAGTTAGAGAGATAAAGTAGAGAATCAACCAAGTTTAAGGCCCCGAATCCCGAGGCTCGTGAAGGATAAAGTGTAGTACAAGTTGTTGCCGTCATTCTAAGCTAAAGATCGAACTTGGGGATGTTGATTTTGTGGTGACTACTCATAAAAGGTAATGTTTCTACTCCCTAATCATTTATAGTTGTGAATTGATGAATTCTTGGAAGAAAAATAAATGGGTTTGATAGAGAGAATTATATGAACTGTGCTAGAGTTGTTGGATTGTTGACTTGGGATTGTTGTATTCATATGGGTGATGAAGAATGATGTTAATTACATCTAATTGAGATTGTAGAAGTAGTTAGAAGTAATAGAATGGGGATTGGGTGAAGAAAACATCATTAATGAGGGTTATAGAGCTTCATACCCACCAAGTGTTTGATAAAATGCTTAGATGAACAAAGCATGAATATTGTTGCTAATATAGAATCCCTATGACCTGTATTGCTATAGATTGAAGTTGAAGGGATTGAAGGACATTGTGATACGCTCAAAAGCGGGAAGTTAAGGTATGTAGAACTTCCATCCACATGTGGGAATCTCTACGTTCTTCCCCATGATCCGTTTCGTAAAATCCATGAAGTTCGAATCCTAGGGCATTAAACCCAACATATTGGTAGCCCGAAATTATGTATGTATGTACGTGAATTTTGTATCTATGATTGTATTCCTACTCTTCCATTACGGATATTAGGAATCCCAGCTTAATCCATGAATCATGAATTCTTCCTCATGTGTTCTCATTATGTTCATATGAAACTTATGATTTTATTTTGCAAGTTACAACCATGTTTTCAAGTCAATTACACATATATGATTATGACCTATTGTTATTACTCATGAATCAAGAATATGTTTACAAGCTATTTCATGAAACCATGTTTATAAGTTATTTCGTGAAATCATTATTACAAGATAAGTACAAGTTAATTCACGAAAATCATGGGCTTCTTAGCCAACTATATTATGTTAATGTTTTTGGGAGTTGCACGAATTACCGAGAAGGCTCAGATAGCCTGAAACTATGTAGCCACCATAGGACAAGGATCGCTCCGCCTTGTTAGGACGATACCTTAATTTTACACTGAATGGATCCATCAGGTACGTTACCACCTTATACCCTGGCGAGGTATAGGGGCTCTGCTGGTCCGGCGAGGTACCAGACTCCACGTATCCACGTGGTGATATCATGTGTCGGTTTATAAAATGCTCTCCCTACTTATCATGTTTTTACTTATGTTATATATATACGTATGTACACATGCTCATGTTCATGTCCAGGTTTTCAGTTTCAGTTCTTATCATGTTATTCCATGTTCCATGTTGTTTCTTTCGGTTACTTTACATACCAGTACATTAAATGTGCTGACGTCCCCTTTTATTGCCCGGGGACCTGCATTTCACGATGCAGGTACGGATTTACAGGACGACGCTTCTGCTCATTAGGATTTGCACGTACCAGCTTATTGGTGAGCCCCATCTCATTCGGGGTTTAGACATTGTATTTCTTTATTTAGTTTTGCATGTAAAGGTATGCTGGGGGCCTTGTCCCAGTAAGTATGTTTTCCAGTCAGACTCATGATAGAGGTTTCATAGACTAGACAAGTCAGTTATGTCATGTCAGACATTTGGAGTCGTATAGCCATTTTGGCTCTCTCATGTTTAAACGAGTATTTTATTAAGTATTATGACTTACCATGTTTTATAAAGGCTCATCATACATTCACGTTATATTCCGCTTATGTTATGTATCATGATGATTTAGCAAGCCATGTGGTTCGCTCGGTCACATGCAGTCAGGCACCGAGTGCCGTGTTACGTCCAGGCCATGGTTCGGGGCGTGACAGATTGCTTCTGCCTTCTGCTAATCCTGAGAAACACTTATTTTCTCACAAAAGCTTGACAAAACACTTCACTTTTTAAAAATAAGCATTTTTGGCATTCCAAAAGATTTTTAGGGTTGAACTCATTACCATAGTATTTTAAGAGTTATCGGTTCATGTGTACGATTTATTGCAATTTAATAATTTTTTACACATATATTTATGCTCCGCATTAAAAGTTATGGGTTCAATTGAACCCCCACCTGTAGTGCTACATACACCCCAGAACTTTTCCTGCAGTATGTAGATTGATATCAATACAATTAAGCCATATATTCTTTGATCCTGGATAGAAAGCAGAACATTTAGAGGAAAATTTTAACCTAATAAAGAAAGAAATCAGCTAATACATTACAGAGAGTAGGGAAGGCTCGAATGAGAAGCGATGATCACCTGTCCCCTGATATTCAAAGCTGTGTATTGCACGCAACCAAACAAATTTGTAGGAATATTGAGAAGATTTGTTTAGTAAGTACAATTTTACACTTAGCATTAGCGGTCCAAGACTTCAAATTTATGTTCTTCTCTTGCATTTTATTCTAGACATAATACATAAATAGGCCCTCAAACTTGATCTCATTATTTAAGTATGCCCTAAAACTTTGGTGAGCACAAGTAGACACGTCAACTTGTCTCCATTTTGTCAGTTGAACACTTTAACTTACAAAATGATCATCTAGACACCTCCAAAATTTATGTGTCACGTCAGTATTTATGTTTGCGTGTTCAACTTTTTACAAGTTGAGGTGACTACTTGTGCACACCTAAAGTTGAAGAACATACTTTAAAAATGAAGCTAAATTTGAGGCCCTATTTATGTATTATGCCTTTGTTCTAAGACTTAATTATAGATTGTTGAGAAAATTCCAAGTAAGCAGGAAGTGTTGTGTAATCGAAGACGGAACCATTTGGTGGTAGACGTAAAACTTCTTTGCAGTATCTCATGAATATGTCAACTTCAGCAATGATTAACAAAGAAGGTGGTAAAATCAGGTACTACATTTTTCACTTTACTCATTATTTAATTATTCGTTATTCATGATTTTTGAAATTTTGTTTCTACAAATGTTAGGTTAGATGTTACCCATGAAAATGACACTTGAAACCAACATTACTAATCCATGCAAGATATAGTTTTCTACAAATGTTAGGTTAGATGTTACCCATGAAAATGACACTTGAAACCAACATTACTAATCCATGCAAGTATAGTCCATTCTTTAGCAATATCCAAACCAACATTAAGGGATCGTTCGATACGAAGACAAGTAATTAGGGATTAGTAATGCAGGTATTAGTAATGCTGAGACTATTTTTTATCAAGGGTTCATTGTATTAAAAATTAGAGTGCAATGTATAATCTAAGTTTGTGTTTGGTTTAAAACTATACAAAATCTTCTTTACAATTATACCATTAAATATTTGTGAGATTTTTTATTTCATGTAATTGGGAAAAGGGTTTGAGGGTTAGTTCAGTCATTTTAGGGGTCTTATCCAGGTATAGTTAAACCTGGTATAAGTAATCCCTTGGTTTCCTCGGTATTAAATAAGCCTCCCTATGATGTATAAGTAATCCATGTATTAGGTATGATTACATTGAATTAACCAAACATTATTTTGGATGGACTAAATTTTAATATAAGGACTATTTTGATTAGTACAGCGTACCAAACTACCCTTAATTGTCATAAATCACATCAACTATCACCTTACAATAGTAGCAACACTTGCAACCACAAAAATAACAATCAGTTCTATGATGTCAACACAACAAATCATGTTGATATATTAAAGTTCCATCCATGTGATATGATTCCATTTTTCTAACAAATAAAACAAACTTTCAATCTCCCTATAAACGACCTTCTTCCTCAACAAAAAACAGAGTAAAAAGTCAAACAAAAATGGAAACTCTACCTCTGCAAAAGTGCAGAGTCCACAAATTATCAGCCATAATACACAGAACTCACACTTTTCTCCACTCGATCGCAATACTCTTCATGCTATATTACAGACTCATAATCAATCTCAATGCAATTCAAATCTCATTTTTACCTTATTAATCCCATCTTTGCGATAAAGATCAAATATGCCGCTGAACTTTGCGACAAGGATCGAATATACTCATGAACTTTGCAAAATGATCAAATATCCCCTATATAGCTTTTATTTTAATAAAAAAAAAAATTAAAATCTATTTTGTTACTTCTGTCAGCAGAAAATGATATATCTGAGCCATTTGTATAACGAAAGGTGTATAAATAAGCCGCTTTTTTAAGAAATGGTATATTTGCTCTAAATATTCGGACATTTTTCCAATTAGTTACTTAAAACCCCAATAAGTTACGTTGCCTAAAATTCAGAATCCATAAACTCAAAATCCTAGTTTCGTCTCCATATATTAAAGTTACAACCATGTGATATGATTTATCTAACAAATAAAACAAACTTATATATTTTAAGCTCCTTATAAAAACCTCCTTCTTCTTCTTCTTCTTCTTCTTCTTCTTCTTCATTTACACCATCTTCTTCAACAGAAAATCATACAAAAAATGGAAACTCTACCTCTACAAAAGTGCAAAGTCCACAAATTATCAGCCACAATAAACAGAACTCATACTTTTATTCATTCAATAGCAATACTCTTCATGCTATATTACAGACTTATAATCAATCTCACCACAATTCAAATCTCATTTTTACCTTATTGGTCCCTAATTTTCGCTTCCGAGTTAATTCTCTCCTTCCTCTTTCTCCTAAACTCAGCACATATATGGAGACCGATTTCTCGCTCCGTTTCCCCAGAACGATAAACTTTGCGAGAATGTAGTAATTGTTTTGGTTGTGAAAAAAACTAAAAATTTTAAAAAATAATTTTTTCTTGTTTTTGATATTCCGGAATACAACTTCAAATTGTATTTGAAATTTTTATGGCCAAACGCTGATTTCGAAAAAAGTGAAAAAAAAAATCAAATTAAAGTGAATAATTCATATGGTCAATCGGGCTCTTAAATTATGTTTAATATTTGCCTAAAAAGTGTTTTATGGGATTTAGGCCTCATTTGTTTTCATTAAGATTAAGACGTCTGAATTTGAATGCACATCTGAATGTTTAAGATGCTGACTTTACATCTGAACACTAAATGATTAAGACTATTTGTTATTTCAAGATCTGAATATGTATAATTTATCTATATTTAAACATAACAATATAAATTTGTAATAATTATACTAGTAACTTAATCTTGTACTAACAATAAAAACATTAGAAAAATCTAATTGAAACAAAACAAAATCTTAATTTGTTCCCAAACAAAAACCAACAATTTTCTTTATAGAGATTTTACAGTCCTTGGTCTTTGGTTATTTTCAATTATAATCAATTCATCGACTCCATTCTGCTATTATCCACGTTTGGGTGGTTGTAATTGAATATTAATGGATGGTTCATCCACGGATTCTTCCCTTTTGAGTCTGGAAAGGATGAATGGTTCAAGCTCTTATGAAAAGTTTTCAGACTTTGTCCCAGATCTCTGAATTATTCAGACCCATTCAAATGTATTAAGATGTTTCAAAAGTAAAAAAGACAAATGCAGTTAGGGGTCGTTTGGTAGGAGGAATAAGTTATCCCATATAGATGAGATTGGATGGGATTAGATGGAATAACTAATCCACCTTCTATAAGGGATTACTAATCCCGCTTTTTATGCCATATAATTGGGATTGGATAGAATAACAAAGGAGTTATCCCACCGACCAAATATGAAATAATTTTAATCCCATAAGACTAATAATTCAATCCATCCTATCTCTCCTACCAAACGATCCCTTAATGAGCTGAAATCTGAACAATAAATACAAATAAATGAGGCCTTAGTAAATCTTGGACTGTATTGGTGAATTGACTGAAGCACCAATGTCTTAATTGCCCGACAAAGGCCATGATGTGAGGAATACATGTGGATAACCCAGAGTACCATTAAAGTGACACTTTAACCACTGACCTTACGTGTGGATGTTAAGGACTCACAACATGAAGTATATGACTTACAGTGAATTTTTTGTTCGAGTTACTATTTAGAGGTAATATAAAATTGTTGAGACTAAATATAATACTAAATTAAATTTGAGTGTCCAATAACACATAATTGTGATTCATCCATATTTAGATACAGGATTATATTTGAGTTGAAAGTAGATTTGTTTCATATTAATTTTACTTATAGAGCTGCTAAAAAAAATAAAAGTGGGTACCGTTTACTTTATTGTAGTCAGTTATCTAACAACGTATAACAATCAAATATATTTGTTGTCATTAATTTAAACACCAAATAATTATGTGGAACGAAATGATCACAATTGATAATCTCCAAAAGCAATTCTAACTCAAAGATCAGCCAACCATAATTAAAAATAAAATAGAAGAAAATTTAAAAAATCAATGCCTGATATTTAAAAAAATTTAAAAAGCAATGCATGATATCAAAAGCAAATTAAAAAATAAATAAATCAATGCATGATATTAAAATAACATCTGAATAAATTCAAAATAAAAATTAGGCCTTAAAACAAACCTCTGCCTTAAGGCCTAACTTTTACCAAAATAGACATAATTTTGGGCAAATGTTAGGCCTCAAGGTAGAGGTTTCACGAAAGTCTTGCCTTGTGATTTTTACTTTTTTTTTACTGAGCGGGGGTTTGAATTCAGAACCCGGGATATTTTCGATCACTTTTTTAAGCGAAAGGCAAAAATTAAAGACCAGCAATTTAAGGGGCAAAAATTAAAGACCAGTGCGTTTGAAGGGAAATCCGAACAAAATAATGTAAGATAATAGCTTGGGCCCGTGCCCAGCACGGGCTATATATATATATATATATATATATACTCCCTCTGTTTCAATTTATGTGAACCTATTACTATTTGAAGAGTCTACGAGCCGGCTCTTTGACAACTTTTTCCTTATATTTTTCTAAATTATTTGAATCATAAAGTATCATGACTTTTAGTACTTTTTATGTAGTTTCTAAAATATAAATTTTATTTTTACAAACTTGAAAAATCTATATCAAAATTCATGATCAAAGTTATAAAGTTTGACCCTCGTACTCCAAAAAAATTTAAATATACCCTAAATTATACGATTTAGAGCAAATATATCATCCCAATAATTTACTTTCTCTAAAACTGGAATTAATAAAATCAAAATCTTAATCTCTTACTATTGTGGAGAGAGTAAAAGTTCCATTCATATGATATGACTCCATTTTTCTAACAAACAAAAACAAACTTTTAAATTTTAATCTCCCTATAAAAGACCTCCTCCTTCTCCTCCTTCAACCAAAAACAAAGTACAACAAAAAAAAATAAAAAATGGGAACTCTACCTCTACAAAAGTGCACAGAGCACAAATTTTCAGCCACAGTAAACAGAACTCACACTTTTATTCACTCAATAGCAATACTCTTCATGCTATATTACAGACTTATAATCAATCTCACCACAATTCACCTCTCATTTTTACCTTATTGGTTCCTAATTTTCACTTCCGAATTAATTCTCTCCTTCATCTGGCTACTTGACTCAGCAAATACATGGACACCGGTTTCTCGTTCCGTCTTCCCGGAAAACTTACCTCCGGACGATGAACTTCCGGCCATCGACGTGTTTATTTGTACGGCTGATCCTAAAAAGGAACCACCGTTAGGTGTTGTTAACACTGTTTTATCGGCCATGGCTATTGATTATCCACCGGAAAAGGTGACTTGTTAATTATCTCTTCGACCCGTCTCAATTTATAAGGCACCATTTGACTTGACGTGAAGTTTAAGAAAGGAACAATTTACAGGATTGTCCTTCGGTGGGGGGTGGTCTTTAATTTTTGCCCCTCAAAATGGTGGTTTCTAACTTTTGCCCATCGCTGAAATTCTGCCTGGAGGCAGAAGTTACACATGGACAAAATTTGTAAATTTCTGGCCATGTAAATTTTGTTTTGCAAATTTTTTTTCATTGAGTTGGGGTTTGAACCCACAACCTCGGGTATTAGGTGAAGGGCAAAAATTAAAGACCACTTCAAATGAAGGTCAATGCGCGCAAAGATAAGTTAAGAAAGAAAGGAAGAGTTTTGAAATATGTGGATCAAAATAAGTCTTATATAAATGTGTGGTTATAGTTATTTCTAAATATAAAAAGGTAACATAATTTTTTAGACATATCAAAAAAGGAAATAGTGTCACATAAATGGGGAATAGAGGGAGTACTATTCTTTACCATGTCTGAACTTTTGTTCGTATGGCATACTAGAAAACCATTATTTTCTACTGAAAATGTTGCTATTTTCACAAATATTTTAATTGAATTGTAGGGATAGTGTTTAATTTTCACACGGTAAAATTAGGAAGTTTTTGATCTTTTTAGTGGGAACATGTTACTCACTATTCCAGTAAGTTGGTTCAGTAGGAATGAAGTGAGAAAATTATGTAACAATAAATTTTTAATTGATTTGCAGTGGGAAAAGTCTCTTGTTTCTATTAATGTGTGACACGTTTTGCTTTTCGAGATTCAAATTGAAAGAACTTTGACAGATAGTTTAAGATGTATTTTTTTTACCGAATTGATATAAGAAAAGTTGCAACTTATATTCTCTCCTTCCTCTTTCTCCTAAACTAAGATATATAAATTTTAATCTTAAAATATTGAGTTAATCTAATCCAATTAAATTTTAAAATTTAATCGTATTGACTATTGAAAAGCAAAAAGCTTCACATAAATTGACATGCGAGAGTAGTTCTATTAACTTTATAAAGTATGCACATGAAATGCAAATAGGTGACCGAAACAACTTAACAGTGATTTATTTCGATTTTTCTTCTTCTTAAATTGTTGAAGTATGTTTCAATACTAATTATCATGTGAAACTCCTGAAAATGTAATACTTTTGATTTTACTTTTCACGTTTTCTTTGACTGTTATATCCTGTTTGGCCAAACTTCTAAAATTAACTTATTTTAAAAAATACCTTTTTTTAAAAGTACTTTTCAAAAAAACACTTTTGGCGAAAAACAGTTTGTGTTTGACCAATTAATTAAAAAAATACTTTTGAACAACAATTAGTGTTTGACCAAGCTTTTAAAAAGTGTTTCTATTTGTATTTTTCTCAAAAGTATTTTTAAAAAAAGTGTTTTTGGGCAAAAAACACTTTTTTTTAGCTTCTGAAAAATTGCTTCTGCTACTCCCTAGAAGTATTTATTTTTTCCCAAAAGCTTGGCCAAACACCTCACTTTTTTTCAAATAAACACTTATTGAAAAAATAAGTATTTTTGAAGAAAAAATAAGCTTGGCCAAACAGACTATTAGTTTGTCTCAGTACTAAGTGATACTAATATTAAACAAGTTTGGATTTAATTTAATTTTTAAATATATAAATTTTATTCTTAATAGGTGACGGTGTATCTATCCGATGACGGCAGTTCGGTTTTAACGTTGTGTGCGATACGTGAAGCGTGGAAATTTGGGGAACTGTGGATCCCATTTTGTAAGGAATTTGGTGTGAAGAGGATTTGCCCTGACGTATTTTTTCAAGCAGTTGATGAAATTAATGGCAGCAAGGAGTACTTGCAGGAAAGAGAAAAAATTCAGGTCAGTGGCCAAATAAAAAAAATTTAATACTTCCGTTTCGATTTATGTAAACCTATTATCTTATTAGTTTGTACCAAGAAGAATGACCTCTTATATATTTGAAAATAATTTATCTTTATGATGTTTTATATCAGCCGAATCTTCTAATGGTAAAACAAAATTATTATGAATATACTTTCTTAATTTTTAATTTATGCACATTCATTTCTAAAAAAAAAATAAAAAAAATTAACTTAAACTGTTTATGTTGCCAGAAACTTTTATATCCGTCAGGTAAAATCATAAACCAGAGGTAAGTTGCTTATTTTGGCAACTTACCTCTGTAAATTAAACCAACCTATTTTAACATAGGTAAGTTGCCAAAATAGGTTATTTGAGGGTAATGTTAAATCCCTCTGGTTAATAAATCCAACCTATATGAAACTATTTTGGCAACTTACCTCTGTAAATAGTATTTATTATTTGATGGTAATGTCAAAATCCAACCTATTTTAAAATCCAACCAATAAAATCACAAACTAGAGGGATTTATGACCTCTTATATTTTTTCTCCATTTTTCTCAAGTGCATGCTTGGATGACACTGCTGTTTTAAATTCTAAAGGCTTATATTAAATTGACTTAAACAAACATTCTAACCACAGTTAAGAATTTATCTTAAGAAATTATGCTTCAGGATAATCTTAACTTCCAAAAATTTAGTAACATATTAATATCATTATTTTCAATTGTAATTTTGACATCTAGTATAAAATTCTTAATGAAATGAGATCTTGTACGTTAATAATAATTATACTTTTTTTTTTTTTGCCTATTAATCGAAAATAAGATATCATCTCCCGGATTTCTTTTGGCAGCTTACCTCTGTAAAGTAAAATCAAAATATAGTATTAGTTATTTGAGGGTTTCTGACTAATTTTATAAGCTTAATTTATCAAAAAATCCCTCTAGTTTATGAGCAAAAGAAACAAAAGGATGGTTTCAAATGTCAATAAAGAATTCATTCTATAAACAATGTTATAGTGGCCTGGGATAAATCATTGCCCATGCAACCAAAGTATGATGATGCTCCTTACATGTTACATGCAGTGGCGGAGCCAGGATTTCCGCCGAGGGGTTCAAAATATAAAAAAGTAAACATACGAAGAAGCCTAAGGGGGTTCAACATCTACTATATATACATAAAAAATAATTTTAATTTAGTAAAAATAGTGTTTTTTTCCGCTGAGGGAGTTCGGATGAACACCCTCGGCATAGTGTGGCTCCGCCACTGGTTACATGCTTGCACGATATAAGTATCTGACTACTCTTCAATCCTTGTTGTATATGCTTTATTATCAAGATCATAAATTCACTTTTAATAGAACATTTTCAGAATGACCTATAGTATAAAAGATTTTTACACAATCTTAAACTAAAAAATTATTAACATTATCAGCTCACAAACAAGTCTCTCTTTAATAACATTGATTGTTACTCAAGAATAAATAGTAACTTTGAAATAACATGTTAAATTATACTGATAGTACAAAAATTCATTACCTGACAATGCATATAACTTAAATCTTTTGAAATATATGCATTGACAATATAAATATTTTAGAGCTTAACATATATATTCCGTCAGGTTGCCTTTACATGTTATATCAAGACATCTAGCTTATGTGCAAAATTATAAATTTTACTCTTTATGAAGGTTACATGAAGATAAAAAAAATTGTGACTTGATAATATAAATTTATTTATATATTAACGTATAAAAATTCTACTCATGGCCCTTCGGGATGGCTCAGTTGGTTTGGAGGGTGGTTATCCACACGGATGACCCGGGATCGATCCCCCCTCAATGCCTTCTGAGTCGAGCCTGTCGCATAGGGCTTGCCTAGTGCGGTTTACATCTCCTGTGTGGTTTGCAGGCTATTACACAGTGGGGGGTTTACCCAGTGCGCACAAAGTGCTCACCCGAAGAGCAGAGGCTGTGGCAGAGGTTGTAGCGGCAGCGGGTTATCCTGGGGTTCCAAAAAAAAAAAATACTACTCATTTTTTTGATATGAGTGTATTTACACTTGTTTTAGCAGGTTACTATTTTATTTACACATTACTAATTTTTTATATGACTTCTCAAAAAAAAATAAAAAATTACACTGTTAGTAGTATAAAAAAGTTTAAATTCCTTTTCTACATGAGCCTTGGTATACAATCATTTAATTGTTCTTTTCAAACCAGAGGCAGAGTCAGAATTTGAAGCTTATGGGTTTGGAGTTCTAATTCTTTAAAGTTACTGAGTTCTAAATTAATAATTTGTACATAATTGACAAAAAATTTAATACAAATACATGATTCAGACCAAAGCTACTGAGTCCGGCCGAACCCACGCCCGAAGGGCTAGTTCCGCCCCTATTTCAAACCTATCATTATGCTAGATTCCTATTTTTATAATTAATTTAATTATATTATCTCTTCAACTTCTAAAAAATATATTATTCCCCACATCTTAACTTTTGTGTGTGTGGCAAACACTATCTACAGAAAATGTATACTCTAAATATCTGACACTAATCTAATAAAGTAGTTGTCACACCCCGAATCATGGCCTGGGCGTAACACGACACTCGGTGCCTGACTGTATGTGACCGAGCGAACCACATGGCTTGCTGAACCATCATGAGGCATACATGAGCGGAAATATAACGTGAAGTGCATGTTGAGCTTTTATAAGACATAGTAAGTCATAATATTAAACATAAATACTTGATCAAGTCATGAATGCGGACAATATCATAATGAGCCAAACCGGCTAACCAACTCTAGAAATCTAACATGACACTTGTCTTGTCTATGAAACCTCTAACATGAGTCTGAAAAACATGTAACATACTTGCTGGGACAAGGCCCCCAGCATACCTTTAGATACAAAACTAGATAAAGAAAGAAGATGCCCAAACCCCGAATGAGATGGGGCTCACCAAAAAGCGGGTACGTGCAAATCCTAATGAGCAGAAGCGTCGTCCTGTAAATCTGTACCTGCATCGTGAAATGCAGGCCCCCGGGAAATAAAAGGGGACGTCAGCACATTGAATGTACTGGTATGTAAAGCAACTGAAAGAAACAACATGGGACATGGAATAACATGATAAGAACTGAAACTGAAAACCTGGACATGAACATGAGCATGAGTACATATATATATATATATATATATATATATATATATATATATGTATTTATAAAGCTAATGTAGGCCTTATGAACATAATGTCTATATATGTTATGTGTTCCATCCATTTGCATGGCTGCAACTGGTTTTTCTACTAATAGTGATTTACGACGATAGATGGTCAGACATGAAGAAATCAATAATAGGACTAACGGAGGTAGACATGACAAATATATATATATATATATATATATATATATATATATATATATATATATATATATATATATATATATATATATATATATATATATAACATAAGTAAAACATGATAAGTAGGAGAGCATTTCATAAACCGACACATGATATCACCGCGTGGATACGTGGAGTCTGGTACCTCGCCGGACTAGCAGAGCCCCTATACCTTGCCAGGGTATAAGGTGGTAACGTGTCTGATGGATCCATTCAGTGTAAAATTAAGGTATCGTCCTAACTGGGCGGAGCGATCCTTGTCCTACGGTGGCTACGTAGTTTCAGGCTATCTGAGCCTTCTCGGTAATTCGTGCAACTCCCAAAAATATGAACATAATATAATTAGCTAAGAAGCCCATGATTTTCGTGAATTAACTTGTACTTGTCTTGTAATCATGATTTCACGAAATAACTTGTAAACATGGTTTCATGAAATAACTTGTAAACATAGTTTCATGAAATAACGTGTAAGCATGGTTTCATGAAATAACTTGTAAATATGGTTTCATGAAATAACTTGTATCTAGTATGTATGTATCTTGTATCATAGCATGAAAGTAATTATATAATACAGTTGCATGAAAACTTGTAGACATGTAGGATATTCATGAAACCATCATTCTTAGTCAAAAACATGCATGCAAGAACCCATGGAATACAAGATATGGGTTTTCATAGATTACGGACGGATTCTCAATAATCATAAAGAAATATTAAGAACTCAATGATGAAATTATAACAATTCATACATAATATAATCATGGACATGGACCTAGGGTTATCATGAGCATGGTATTGAAACCCTAGTTTTAGTAGAGAATCATAATTTTATGGATTATGAGGCGTGGGGAAGAACAATGATGTTCCCACACGTAGATAGTAACTCTACATACCTTAGTCGCTCCAAAACTTGAATTAAAGACTTGAGCTTTGAAGAAGATTTCCAAAATCTTGAATTCTTGAACCTTGAGATGGGTTTTGTTGAAAACCCTAGTTTTAGAATGATAATTTCTTGTTTAGATTACAAGGATAGGTGTTAGAATTGAGTTGGAATAATTAGAGTAGGCTTACCTTGGTGTTCTTGATGATGGAAGAGGGTAGGAAGTCGTTCTAGGGCTTGAAGGAATGAAAAATAATGATTTGAACTGATATGGACGAATATATACTGTTCTGGAAAAAATAATTTTTCGGCCTAGTTAAATACTGGCCGTATTTTGAAATACGGACAGTACTGTCTCTCTTCAGTAAAATGGTCATAACTCTTTGCACAGATGTCCGTTTGACTCCCATAATATACCGTTGGAAAGGTATTTCAAAGCTCTACAACTTTCATGAAAGAAGTTTTCCCAAATTCCAAATAAGTTTTGAAATACGGGCCGTATTTTGAAATACGGTCCGTATTTAACCATTTGACATCAAATTGCCAAATTTCAGAATGCTCAGAAATCCTTGGTTTCAGTTTACGATTTGAAATACGGGCCGTATTGTGAAATACGGTCCGTATTTAACCATATGACATTCAACTACCAAATTCCAGAATGCTCAGAAATCCTTGGTACCAGTTTACGATTTGATTTACGGCCCGTAAACTGAAATACGGTCACTGTTCATGGGCGTAAACTCCCATCTTACAACGGAACAGGGAAATTCCAATTCCCACATTCTTTATCTGATTTATAAGTCTAGGATCATGGTTAAAGCTTACGTTAAAGTACGAGATGTTACAGTAGTACTACTATTTTTAACTTTACTTTTTTCATTTTTGTATAGTTAGTTTGTCTCAGTGCTAAGTGATAATATTAATTAAACAAGTACGGATTTAATTTTCTTTGTTATTATTATTATTATTATTATTATTATTTTATTATATTATATTATCATTATCATCATCATCCTTTAGAGAATCTTTTAGAAATAATAAGTTTGTGCAGAAAGCAAGCAGTAAAAAACTTTAACATAGTAGAGTTTTGTCAGTTATTGATTAAAAAAGTAGGGATTTTATTTGGTTTGTTATTATCTTTTAGAAATGATAAGTTTGTGCAGAAAGTAATGCAGTAAAAAACTTAATTTAACCTTGTACAGTTTACTAAAGTTGGAGCTTTATAATGCACTTCGTAACATTTATTTCTCCGTTTAAAAAAAAAAAAGACATTATTTCTTTATTAGTGCGCTAAAAAATTCACTAGCTCTTTATTTGATTTGGTTAGTACATTACTTTTAGTGTTGATTTCTCTTTATTATGGATACCCAATGTTTTTTACACGACGTTTAAATACATAGGTGGAATCATAAAATTTTCAATAAATATTAAATTTGAACTCATTATTTTTTAAAGTATAACTAATCGATACTAAAAATCTTAATGGTTGAATTCATTTGATAGTTAGCATCTATGTACGCAGAAAGAGTACGAGGTGTTCAAGGAGCGGTTGAAGAAAGCTCAAGAAAATGGAGGGACAGAGGAAAGACACTTTGGTCCAAACATTGAGGTACATTTTCACCTTAGTAATTAAAAATTAAAGTGAGAATAAATATTACAATAAATGTATGTATAGAATATATATCTCATGCATTCATTAATTTGGTATAAATATCGGCTATGAATAAATTTTTATTCTTATCCTCGGTAACAATTCATATTTATAGAACAAAGACACCTCTAAATGGAGGATAGTTGCCTCACTAAAGCTCTCAATGGAAGTACATTTTCTTTATATCACATGCTATATTAGCTTGTCATAATCAAATAATAATAAAAAGTTGATATACATACTCGTGACTCATGATCAAGTGATTTAAAAAAAAAAAAAAAAAAACATATGTGGTGTTTTATTTGGTCACGCGCAGCGTATCTGAACAAAAAGTTTCCTTAAATTCTTACGGATGACTGATTAGAATCAAATCACAAGATAGCATATATAATTACAGACAAACAAAACATCAGTCTCATCAAACTATTTAAGGTTTGTTTGGATTGTGAACAAGCTAAATAATGAAATTATAACTCGGGAATTAAATAATGACATAATTATTTATTAAATTATATTTTAGTGATAGATGTTTGGTTCATCAGAAATTTCACGTTTTTTTTTCATTGTCTTAAATTTTTATTAACATTATTGCCTATATGTTCTTGTCTTGCAGATAATAGGGCAGAGAGGCAAAAATAATGGCAAAGCTAAAATACCATCTCTTGTTTATGTTTCAAGGGAAAAAAATCCTTCTCATCCTCACCATTTCAAAGCTGGAGCTCTCAATGTTCTTGTACAACTCTGTTTACATTTTTCATGAATAGCTACTACCTCGTTTCAATTTATGTATCTTACTTTACTTTTTAATTGGTTAAAAAAATTACTTCTTACACTATAGTATATATTTTATTATAAGATTACCAGCCCGCTTTACCCTTTATAACGCTCTCTTACATGAATTACATGACTTGCATATTTAAGATTACAAGTTTTAAAAGTCTTCTTTAAATTTATATTCTTAAACTTCGTATCCAACCAACGAACATGCATAAAATGAAATGGAGAGAGTATTTTATTTTTTTTTGGTTTATGAAGACCTCTGTTATGTTGCTACTAGCAAATGCCACTACTTTTGGTTTTGGATTTCCCAAATCATTCCCTATAGAATCACGAGTTGAAGCAGTGGAACAGTCACTAATGCTTGTGTCAGTGTAGGTCATGCCTACATTACACCCGCTTGGGTGTGGGCTTTGGCCTTTCCCCCAACCCCATGTGAACGCTAAATGTTTCGTGCATCATTCTTTGCACAAGAGATTTGGACCATTTCTTTTTCATGATCTTATAAACAGGAGGCAAAACTAATAAACATTTCTCCAGTATTAACTTGTTTTATTTTTCTCATTTATTTTTATTAATTTTTTGGAAATGTCACTATGTGTAATTAATGATTCTTTTTTGTGCAGCTTAGAGTATCTGGGATAATAAGCAACTCCCCTTACATATTAATGTTGGATTGTGATATGCACTCCAATGATCCTTCTTCAGCTAGACAAGCAATGTGCTTTCACCTTGATCCCAAAATCTCTCCCTCACTTGCTTTTGTCCAGTTTCCTCAAAGATTTCACAACATTAGCAAGAAAGATATTTATGATTCTGCCTTAAGAGCTATTTTTGTGGTAAGTAATTCATATCTCTACATTATTTATGCACTGATGGTGTAAAAAACTATTCACATAATCAGGTACTAAACCTACATAAGATAAAAGTTCAATGAGTTAAGGTTATATATATTGTTAGTATAACAAATTTTCTGCTAGAAACACGCACCTTTTTCACAAAATATGCTCGTCAGACGGATATCCATTAGAAATCTCAAATTCCCGACAACGTTTTGACGGGAACATCCGTGGAAACTCTGTAAATGTCTAGTAAATATATATGAAACACTTGATGTATAACTAAGATTTTGATTTGTTACTATGTATATATATTAGCTCAAGTGGCCAGGGATGGATGGGGTCATAGGACCTATATTGTCTGGTTCATGCTTTTATATGAAGAGGAAGGCTCTATATGGGAATGCTACACACAATGGTATTCCTCAAATTACAAAAATGTTCCCTAATAAATTGTTGGGCATTAATTTGTCCCTTGAAAAAGTTCTCCTATAAACTCTGTAGTAATCACAATTCTTTAACTTGTTTAATCAGACATGGATCTTAGTGAGATGAAGAAGTGTTTTGGTCCCTCAAATGAGTTCCTAAATACTCTTAAAAGCACTAATCATAAGGAATTTGCTGACAATAAGATTCAAGAAGCAAAAATTTTAGCCTCTTGCACCTATGAACAGGATTCACAATGGGGAGAGCAGGCAAGTTCAACATCAATTCTATCAACTCTATCCTTTCCAATTTATGTGGCATAAGTTGATTGGATACGAAACACAAAAAATAAAGAAAGACTTTTGAAGTTTATGATTGTAAACATGTATATGCTACTTCCTTTTTTCCAATTTATGTTCTGCACTTTCTGTCTAGTTTCTATTCTATCCTAAAAAGAATGATTTTGTTTAGTCTGTCATATTCTCAATATTTAGAAATACTTTTTTTATAACTGTGTTTCCGGGCCAGCCTGCACGCATCTCATAATTACAAGGTTATCTACTACCTCCCATCAGCACAAGTACTGGGTAAATCTGTTCACCAAGGCTTTGACAGATAAGAAGACACCACCTAGTATTTTCGCCTCGCTGGATTTGAACATGAGAACCCATAGTTCTCAACCCACTTCCTTAACCATTAAGTCACACACTCACACCCTTGGATGCATATTTAGAAACAATTTAACTTTAAACTTCTCATTTCATCTTTGATGAGATGATCCACCCACATATATATCTATGACTTGTTTTTAGACCACAAATTTCAAAAGTCTTTTCTTAAATTCCATGTTCAGTGCAAAGTGCATCACATAAAATGGGATAGAGGGAGTATGAGATTCTTATGCTATACAAGCATGTCATTGGGGGTAAAAAAAAAAAGGTGTTGTTTTCGAAACGGACTAAAAAAGATAGTGCCACTTAAAATGGAATGGAGGGAGTAATTAACTTCTCTTATTCTATCATATTTGTGCTAATTTTGATTGATTGGCTTGATTATACATATAGATAGGATTCATGTACCGTTCAGTGGTGGAAGACTACTTCACAAGTTTCATTTTGCATTGCAAAGGCTGGAAATCTGTCTTTTACAACCCCACAAGGCCAGCATTTTTAGGCAGTGCTACAACAAATTTGAACGACACATTAGTTCAAGGCACAAGATGGAGTTCTGGTCTAACTGAAGTTTTGTTCTCAAGATTTTGTCCACTCATCTATGGCTTGAAATCAAGAATACCTCTTGTTGAATGCATGTGTTATGCTTACCTTGCTACTCAGGCTCTCTATTGCTTCCCAGCTTGGTTTTTAGCTATCATTCCTCAACTTTGTCTCCTAAATGGCATTCCCATTTATCCTAAGGTAAGAAAAAATATGATCATTATCAAGATTTAACTTATTATATACGCTCATAGCGCAAAAATATTTAAACGATCGGTTTATTTTAACGTGTCGTGGCAAGTAACCAGCTTCTTTATTTTCTGAGTTCTGAATCCCCCACTTTTTACATATGGGTACCAATGGTTGTCTTCTAATATGTATGATCTAATGTTGTCTAAGTTTCGTTGGACTGTTAGCATATAGAAGTTAAATTCAAATCTAAATAGATTTAACTTATATACACCGAGAGTCTACGTTGCTCAGACTCTTAAATATGCCACCGGATCCTCCAAAAGTAGTGTATCTATGGAGGATCCAACATGATTGTGGTGACAATTTGGAGAGTTCGAGCAACATAGTTGACAATATAATTTTTTTTGCACTATCACTATATTTTAATATGTTGTGACAGGTAACCTGTCTTATTTTCTTGGTTACTAATACCACTTCTGTTGAATGACTACCTGCAATTATCGTTTAGGTTACTTGATAGTGATAAATTTGCATTATATTGTTAGTGTATAGAAGTTAAACTCTAACTTTTGATTACCCAAGACAATTATTTCTTAGAAGATAGACTTGATAGAAACTATTATTGTTTTCACAGGTCTCAAGTCCATGGTTCATTGTATATTCTTTTCTTTTCTTGTCAACACTTTCCAAGTACTTATGGGATGTTGTCCACTCTGGAGGAACAATGAGAACATGGTGGAATGAGTGGAGGGTATGGATGATAAAGTCAATAACAGCTTATTTCTATGGAACTTTGGATGCAATCTTGAAGTTAATTGGCTTCAGAAAAGCAAGTTTTTTGCCAACAAATAAGGTTGTTGATGATGAAAGATTGAAGAGATACCAAATGGGAATTTATGATTTTCAAGCATCTAAGATGCTAATAGTCCCTTTGGTTACATTAGTCATATTGAATATGATTTCCTTCATTTGGGGAATTGGAAAAGTGATTTTTGAAGGGAGATTTAGTGATTTTTTTGGCCAAGTGTTCCTCTCATTTTTCATCTTGATGGTGAATTATCCTATAATTGAAGGGATGATACTGAGGAAAGACAAAGGAAGCATTCCGCTCTCTGTGACTATCTTGTCTAGTCTGCTTTCTTTTTCTCTCTTGTTCCTTGGTTCTATTTTTCTTATGTAAGATGATATATTTAGCTTAGGATAGACAATATATTTATTGATCTCTATTTTCCACTTCAGTTTTGTCTCATTTACGTAGTAATGCTCATTTTAACTGTGTGTATATACTATCACTTCAGAAGCATATACAAGGCGAGAAGAAAGGTTCATATAGCTTATCGTATTCTGAGTCTAAACATTAATGAACCTATTTGAAGTGGCCCATTCGTATCAGAGAAGCCCATGTATGAACAATGTCGCATTCACAATCTCTTGTCACCTCGATATAATGTGTGTCATTTCTAACTCTTTTAGTGATAGACATTTATGTATACATAAACTGTAGGGATCCGCCTCTGGCTCCACCAATTATCAAATCGATTGTAATAGAATTCCGAATTTGAACCCATAATGTTCGAACCTTGGATCCGCCTCTGACTCCAGCAATAACATTTTACAGTATAAAGGCACCACATATAACAGCTGCAAGTGTATATTATTTGTGACAACAAAATAAACTACACCAAAACATCACTAGAATGTTTAGAGGATCTAGATCATCAACATCAATCTTTCAAGAAGTAACTTCAAGATTCCTAGTGCTCTTCAATATTGTGCAAAATCTTTAGTTTCATTCAAATGCACAATACACTTTATATTTAATATTGTGGCCTTAAACATGCATCGTAATATCTGTGTGGCCATAAAAATTTCTCATCCAGGATAAATGCCAAGTGTACGTATAACGTTGATTGTTTCCAAATTCAAAAGTGTGTCAATATTTTTAGAACTGATTAATAATAAAGTAGTGTCACATAAATTAAAATAGAGAAAGTGATCATTAATGTAAACCTACCCTACTCTCTCTAGTCCTGGTTGTCCCCCATAGAGCCATTACAATATCTAATACGATCAGAAATTGGATTATTCCTTCCATTTCATTTTATGTGATGTTTGTAATTGGCATGAAGTTCAGGAGATAACCAAAAAAAATTAAATTCTTACCTAACCTACAAGGGATAAAGTGTATTGTGTCTGTACACTCTTTAGTTTCATTTGAATAATCCTTCATACAGTTGGCTATAGCTCCTTAATCCTTATTAATTGTGGCAGAGCTCAACGGTTTGGTTCACCCATAAGAATAGATATGGGTAGAAATGTAGCTTAATCAATTAGATGTCATTAAATCTTGACCTAAATTAATTAAACCTTCTTATCTTAATATATAAAAACAGGATACCGCTAAAAAATATCTTACATTTTTTTTTTTGCTTTGCAAGATGCCATCAACAGCAAATTTAACAGAGATGCAATGATCAAGCGGTCTTTGTGATTGCTTTGATGATCCCATCAACTGTATGTTTTTTTTTTTTTTTGTGTGTGTTTCATCATTGCAAATTTCATTTTTCTTAAATAAATTAAAACATCTTTCTTTTTAATTTGCTAAATATTCTTGATTGTTTGAAGGTGTGGCTACTTGTTTTTTCCCTTGCCTCACCATGGGGGAGAATGCTGAGATTACATCAAAAGGAGAAACATGTAAGTTTACTCTTCCTTCCTTGTAATTTTTTGTTGGTTAGTGACGCTTATGACTTAAGTGGTGGGGTGGTAAGTCGTCTTTGGAAGGGAGCACTTTATTGTCAAAGTGAGATTTTTCGATACGCGAAATACATAAACAAGCCCTCAAACTTGGCCTCAGCTGACAAGTATGCCTTCCAACTTTGAGTGTGCATAAGTAGACACCTCAAGTTATTTAAAGTTGAACAGGTAAACACAAATGTTGGCGTGACACATAAATTTTCCAGCCAAGTTGGACTACCTAGTTGGAAAGCCATATCACATTTTTTACCCAATCAGACTGCTTAGTTAGATGTCGTGGCGAGCCGTTAAAAGTGAGGGTATTTGTGGTCCTTGTGTTAGACGGAAAGGGCTGTTTTGGTAACAAAATCAAATGGAGGGTATATTTGCTTTATTTCGAATAGTTCGAGGGTAATTATGTCCTTTTCCATTTATTCAATTATAGATGTCCATTTAGGATTCTTACTTGATCGTGATGATGTTTTTAGGCTAATATATTGATAACCCCTTAAATTTGTCAGTAGATTTTATTTAGACATTCGAATTATGACATGTTCCGATTGAGTATATGAACACATGAAAAAATGTTTATATCAGATACTTTTGGCTCAAATTTCGAAAAAGTTTTTGCGCATGTTTTCAAATGCTCATTACGTAGATAAGTTAACCACTTAAAATATGTCACTTCATTTAATTATATGCATTAGCTTTAATAACCACTTAAAATATATCACTTCCTTAAAATTAAATTAGATCAACTTAATATTTTAAAATTAAAATTTTGGATATTCAAAACTTGTACGATAAGTATCATAAATTACTTATTCTCATGTCAATATGATGAAAACACACATTTCAAAATATTGATCAAAGTTCGCATATTTGAATTTTGAAAAACGAAAAACATTGCATAAATTAACAAGGAAGGAGAGATTTATAGCTTGTTTGGCTAAGCTTCTAAAATCAACGTATTTTGAAAAGTGCTTTTTCCAAAAATACTTTTTAGAAAAATACTTTGGTGAGAAGCAATTTGTGTTTAGTCAATTAATTTAAAAAACACTTTTGGACAACGATTCGTGTTTGACCAAACTTTTAAAAAATGTTTCTAAGTGTATTTCTTAAAAGTGCTTTTCAAAAAAGTGATTGTGTAACACCTCGTACATCCGGGTTAAGATTTGTCTTATAAGATGGGGGTATAATGAACCCAATTTGAGTAGTGTATAAATGGTGTTTGAAACCCAATCAAGACATGAGAAGAGTCTTTGGGCAAAGCAAAGTTGAAAACCACTCTACGGGGCATGTTTGCAAGTAAGTTTATAGAAGGTCTTACTTCCAACGACCATAACCCCATTATTAATTTGGAATTTGGGAAAACTTCCTTGATGACAGTTGTAGCCCTTTGAAATATCTTTCCAACGGTATATTATGGGGGTCAAACGGGCATCTGTGCAAAGAGTTATGCCCATTTTACTGAAGACTGTTCGCTGGAAGTTCTGCCAGCGTAACGGTGACGTTACGGACCGTAACACGTGTTACGGACCGTAACAGTGGACCGTAACACACCAAAAATTTCCAGAACCTCACTGGAAATTTTCACCAAGGTACGGTACCAAGTTACGGTCCGTACTTCGTGTTACGGGACCGTAACAGTGACCGTATCTTGGTCCGTAAGTACGTTTCGGGTCACCTGACTTCGGGAGGCCATAACCCTATCATAAATTGGGAATTTGGGAAAACGCAAAGAACGAAAGTTGTAGATAATTGAAATATCTTTCCAACCATAGGTTGTGGGTTCACAGGTGACATCGGGATAGGGAGATATGGACGTTTTAAGACAGAAAGGTCCCAACCCGTTTCCAAGTTGGGTCAAACCCATTTCCCCTTGGTATTTAAGGGAAATGTCAACCCTAGCAGCCCATTTTCCCCATAATTTCAGATCTTAGAGAGAGAAAGTGAGAGAGAGGAGAGTTAGAGAGATAAAGTAGAGAATCAACCAAGTTTAAGGCCCCGAATCCCGAGGCTCGTGAAGGATAAAGTGTAGTACAAGTTGTTGCCGTCATTCTAAGCTAAAGATCGAAATTGGGGATGTTGATTTTGTGGTGACTACTCATAAAAGGTAATGTTTCTACTCCCTAATCATTTATAGTTGTGAATTGATGAATTCTTGGAAGAAAAATAAATGGGTTTGATAGAGAGAATTATATGAACTGTGCTAGAGTTGTTGGATTGTTGACTTGGGATTGTTGTATTCATATGGGTGATGAAGAATGATGTTAATTACATCTAATTGAGATTGTAGAAGTATTTAGAAGTAATAGAATGGGGATTGGGTGAAAAAAACACCATTAATGAGGGTTATAGAGCTTCATACCCACCAAGTGTTTGATAAAATGCTTAGATGAACAAAGCATGGATATTGTTGTTAATATAGAATCCCTATGACCTGTATTGCTATAGATTGAAGTTGAAGGGATTGAAGGACATTGTGATACGCTCAAAAGCGGGAAGTTAAGGTATGTAGAACTTCCATCCACATGTGGGAATCTCTACGTTCTTCCCCATGATCTGTTTCGTAAAATCCATGAAGTTCGAATCCTAGGGCATTAAACCCAACATATTGGTAGCCCGAAATTATGTATGTATGTACGTGAATTTTGTATCTATGTTCGTTATTGTATTCCTACTCTTCCATTACGGATATTAGGAATCCTAGCTGTCACGACCCAGCCCCGTGGGCCGCGACTGGCACCCTACCTGGGTACCCAGACCAAATCACATATTCATTTACCAAATCCGAACGTATTTCAGAATTTCATAAAAGTCATATCAACATAGGTTATATCAAAATATGTCTTAAGCGGTCGCACAAATCAAAATGTCATATCGAATCCAAACGGAGCGGCGGAATAGACATCGCCGGTCATAAGTGCAAATATAAGCATAAGGGCCATTTAGGGCCATCATAACGAACTGACCGATGTAAGACCAGAAAACAAAATCAAACAAACATACATAGGACCCTCGCCCCACATATATGACTACAGGCCTCTACGAATTCAAAACAAAGACATATGGCGAGACAGGGCCCCGCCGTACCCAAATAGTCAAATGTACAGAATATATACATAGCCAAAAGAAGTCTGTACCGAAAATTGACTCCGAGTCAAGAAGGAGTACTCCGAAATAGCAGAGAGTGAAGCCTACAGCGGAGGATCACCAATGTCTGTACCTGCGGGCATGAAACGCAGCCCCCGAAGAAAGGGGTCAGTACGAAATATGTACTGAGTATGTAAAACACGGAGTACAGAAATATGAGCCAAAACTGAAAGCAAACCGGATATCAAAGGGAAGTACCAATCAGTATGTCAAAATCCGTATCAAATCATATACATATACATAATGCAAACGAAATCATGCAAACGCTCAAGAACGTGGTCGCCACTCCGACGCTGGCGCCACACACAGCATAACACCAGAAGGTTTCGAATCTCCGTACATCCCCGAACACAAACATAAGTGAGCGTATCGCATCACTAGCCATATCACAGCATAACTCCAAACGGAACCCGGCCCTATGGCGAGGCCTCGGGAACCGTAACACAGCATACGGCCGAATTATCATAGGGCGCACGAATCATAACCGGCTCGGGAACCGGTGAACGAAGTCAAAATAAGGCACGAGCGGAGTCGTGAGCAAACAAATGCAATTTATATTTCAAAATAGCCTTTCAAAACTTAATAATCTCATAAGTCATTTCATAAACCAAAATAGTCGAATGATTAGTTCATACGAAAGTTTATCTCACAAATTGTTTCCAAAGTGGTACGTATGGCTCAAACGAAACTTAACATATCATAATAGTCAAAACATGTTTCATAGAGGGAAGTTTCAAGGTCGAAGATCTCATATCGAAGTTCATCCAAAAAAGAGAGCCCGATAGGACAAATAGGGCGTCTCGGGGTTAGCGGGCCCACCTCGAGTCAAATTGAGGTAGCGAACATAATTTACGAACATTTAAAGGCCAAAAGATCATACATAATGAATTTCAAAGTGACCCGATCACATTTCGATAGGTTTCGAACATTTGGTTGCATTCTAGCCAAAATAGAGCCTTTAGGCTTCAATTGAATTGAATGAATAGTAGTCATTTTGTAGATCGGGTTTCGAGGAGCAGAAATGCTCCGGAGGTTCCAATATTCACCTAACATACTAAGACATGCCAAACGAAGAAGTGGGAAGCTTTACATACCTTATGGACGTCTTATGCTTTCCTTAAAATCAAATCCCGTTCCGTCCAGAATCTGCAAATGGTCAAAGTTACCAATTAGAGATTCTTAGGCTTAAGATTTCCATTAACTTGATTTTTGTCAACCGAAATTTCGGCAGCATTTCCCCTATATATCTAACACCCCCGAGACTTAGCTCGGCTCAATAAACATCAACAACAACAACCCAAACGTCACAAACAACATAAACCCCAACTAAATCATTCTAACTTCAATATTCTTCTTTACTATATAAGTTGGCAACTTTTTATTCAAACTTCACAATTCCAAACTTATGTCCACCTTATTGTATTCATTCACTCATTCAAGGTTATTCAAACATATTCCAATCATATTCCAAACGATGTACAAAATTTCCCGAAGTTCATTACTTTCCATATTTCATCCAAAACATCAAAAATTACGACGAACATTCTAACTCGCATTGTTTCATTCCAAATTCATTAACATCAACCATAAATCACATTTAAAGTCTTTAGCATCATAATTATACAACAATATACACAAATATACAAAAGGTATACACTTTCCCATAATACTCCGCAATCATTTCCAACTCCAATTCAATTCACTAAACATTCATTTACGTCATAAAGGTCACAACGACGCAACTAACGAACTAACAAATCAATTCCACCTTGCCTTACACACCATATGGCTCACGGCTAGCATACTAAACCCACATACACACACGGCTTCATACACATACATCAAAACTACGGAATTCTCGTCTATTATCAATCCTTAACATATTCATACCAATTCCATAACATTAGAATAGCAAAATTCATACCTTTACTTGAATTTCTGACTTGCCGCAAACGCCGCTCTTTCACCAAACTAATTGTATCACGTCGGAGAGCGCCTTGAACTTACTACAACACAAGAAGGACAAGATTTTTAGATCAAGATTGGAGGCTAGAAATTTTTTTCTTCTTTTCCAAAGGGTTCGGCCGAGAGCTATCTTTAGCTCAAAGTTGAATTGTGAATTTTTTTCTTGATAATTCCAAAGGCAATCTTGATATATATCTTCTACATGGTCACATGCATAACACATGACCATTTAAAATGGGTCTTGGGCCTTGGCCTTTGGCCGGCCACCCTATTAATCTTGGGCCTAAATTGTTGTTCAATCTTTCTTGGCCCATTTCATTAAAAGTCCGGTTTTGTAATTCCCGAAACTAATTTCCGAAATTCCAAATTTACCCTCGGCCTTTCCCAATGTCTTAGCACCAATAATTTCATAACCAACATAGTCATATCCACTAAAATCAAAATATTTCCTCATAACACACAAGTCTTGATTATTTCTCGATTTTCAATTATACGAAAACACGGAACATAACACTAGCTTAATCCATGAATCATGAATTCTTCCTCATGTGTTCTCATTATGTTCATATGAAACTTATGATTTTATTTTGCAAGTTACAACCATGTTTTCAAGTCAATTACACATATATGATTATGAACTATTGCTATTACTCATGAATCAAGAATATGTTTACAAGCTATTTCATGAAACCATGTTTATAAGTTATTTCGTGAAATCATTATTACAAGATAAGTACAAGTTAATTCACGAAAATCATGGGTTTCTTAGCCAACTATATTATGTTAATGTTTTTGGGAGTTGCACGAATTACCGAGAAGGCTCAGATAGCCTGAAACTATGTAGCCACCATAGGACAAGGATCGCTCCGCCTAGTTAGGACGATACCTTAATTTTACACTGAATGGATCCATCAGGTACGTTACCACCTTATACCCTGGCAAGGTATAGGGGCTCTGCTGGTCCGGCGAGGTACCAGACTCCACGTATTCACGTGGTGATATCATGTGTCGGTTTATAAAATGCTCTCCCTACTTATCATGTTTTTACTTATGTTATATATATACGTATGTACACATGCTCATGTTCATGTCCAGGTTTTCAGTTTCAGTTCTTATCATGTTATTCCATGTTTCATGTTGTTTCTTTCGGTTACTTTACATACCAGTACATTCAATGTGCTGACGTCCCCTTTTATTGCCCGGGGGCCTGCATTTCACGATGCAGGTACGGATTTACAGGACGATGCTTCTGCTCATTAGTATTTGCACGTACCAGCTTATTGGTGAGCCCCATCTCATTCGGGGTTTAGACATTGTATTTCTTTATTTAGTTTTGCATGTAAAGGTATGCTGGGGGCCTTGTCCCAGTAAGTATGTTTTCCAGTCAGACTCATGATAGAGGTTTCATAGACTAGACAAGTCAGTTATGTCATGTCAGACATTTGGAGTCGTATAGCCATTTTGGCTCTCTCATGTTTAAACGAGTATTTTATTAAGTATTATGACTTACCATGTTTTATAAAGGCTCATCATACATTCACGTTATATTCCGCTTATGTTATGTATCATGATGATTTAGCAAGCCATGTGGTTCGCTCGGTCACATGCAGTCAGGCACCGAGTGCCGTGTTACATCCAGGCCATGGTTCGGGGCGTGATAGATTGCTTCTGCCTTCTGCTAATCCTGAGAAACACTTATTTTCTCACAAAAGCTTGACAAAACACTTCACTTTTTAAAAATAAGCATTTTTGGCATTCCAAAAGATTTTTAGGGTTGAACTCATTACCATAGTATTTTAAGAGTTATCGGTTCATGTGTACGATTTATTGCAATTTAATAATTTTTTACACATATATTTATGCTCCGCATTAAAAGTTATGGGTTCAATTGAACCCCCACCTGTAGTGCTACATACACCCCAGAACTTTTCCTGCAGTATGTAGATTGATATCAATACAATTAAGCCATATATTCTTTGATCCTGGATAGAAAGCAGAACATTTAGAGGAAAATTTTAACCTAATAAAGAAAGAAATCAGCTAATACATTACAGAGAGTAGGGAAGGCTCGAATGAGAAGCAATGATCACCTGTCCCCTGATATTCAAAGGTGTGTATTGCACGCAACCAAACAAATTTGTAGGAATATTGAGAAGATTTGTTTAGTAAGTACAATTTTACACTTAGCATTAGCGGTCCAAGACTTCAAATTTATGTTCTTCTCTTGCATTTTATTCTAGACATAATACATAAATAGGCCCTCAAACTTGATCTCATTATTTAAGTATGCCCTAAAACTTTGGTGAGCACAAGTAGGCACGTCAACTTGTCTCCATTTTGTCAGTTGAACACTTTAACTTACAAAATGATCATCTAGACACCTCCAAAATTTATGTGTCACGTCAGTATTTATGTTTGCGTGTTCAACTTTTTACAAGTTGAGGTGACTACTTGTGCACACCCAAAGTTGAAGAACATACTTTAAAAATGAAGCTAGATTTGAGGCCCTATTTATGTATTATGCCTTTGTTCTAAGACTTAATTATAGATTGTTGAGAAAATTCCAAGTAAGCAGGAAGTGTTGTGTAATCGAAGACGGAACCATTTGGTGGTAGACGTAAAACTTCTTTGCAGTATCTCATGAATATGTCAACTTCAGCAATGATTAACAAAGAAGGTGGTAAAATCAGGTACTACATTTTTCACTTTACTCATTATTTAATTATTCGTTATTCATGATTTTTGAAATTTTGTTTCTACAAATGTTAGGTTAGATGTTACCCATGAAAATGACACTTGAAACCAACATTACTAATCCATGCAAGATATAGTTTTCTACAAATGTTAGGTTAGATGTTACCCATGAAAATGACACTTGAAACCAACATTACTAATCCATGCAAGATATAGTCCATTCTTTAGCAATATCCAAACCAACATTAAGGGATCGTTCGATACGAAGACAAGTAATTCAGGGATTAGTAATGCAGGTATTAGTAATGCTGAGACTATTTTTTATCAAGGGTTCATTGTATTAAAAATTAGAGTGCAATGTATAATCTAAGTTTGTGTTTGGTTTAAAACTATACAAAATCTTCTTTACAATTATACCATTAAATATTTGTGAGATTTTTTATTTCATGTAATTGGGAAAAGGGTTTGAGGGTTAGTTCAGTCATTTTAGGGGTCTTATCCAGGTGTAGTTAAACCTGGTATAAGTAATCCCTTAGTTTCCTCGGTATTAAATAAGCCTCCCTATGATGTATAAGTAATCCATGTATTAGGTATGATTACATTGAATTAACCAAACATTATTTTGGATGGACTAAATTTTAATATAAGGACTATTTTGATTAGTACAGCCTACCAAACTACCCTTAATTGTCATAAATCACATCAACTATCACCTTACAATAGTAGCAACACTTGCAACCACAAAAATAACAATCAGTTCTATGATGTCAACACAACAAATCATGTTGATATATTAAAGTTCCATCCATGTGATATGATTCCATTTTTCTAACAAATAAAACAAACTTTCAATCTCCCTATAAACGACCTTCTTCCTCAACAAAAAACAGAGTAAAAAGTCAAACAAAAATGGAAACTCTACCTCTGCAAAAGTGCAGAGTCCACAAATTATCAGCCATAATACACAGAACTCACACTTTTCTCCACTCGATCGCAATACTCTTCATGCTATATTACAGACTCATAATCAATCTCAATGCAATTCAAATCTCATTTTTACCTTATTAATCCTCTCTTTGCGATAAAGATCAAATATGCCGCTGAACTTTGCGAGAAGGATCGAATATACTCATGAACTTTGCAAAATGATCAAATATCCCCTATATAGCTTATATTTTAATAAAAAAAAATTAAAATCTATTTTGTTACTTCCGTCAGCAGAAAATGATATATCCAAGCCATTTGTATAACGAAAGGGGTATAAATAAGCTGCTTTTTTAAGAAATGGTATATTTGCTCTAAATATTCGGCCATTTTTCCAATTAGTTACTTAAAACCCCAATAAGTTACGTTGCCTAAAATTCAGAATCCATACACTCAAAATCCTAGTTTCGTCTCCATATATTAAAGTTACAACCATGTGATATGTTTCCATTTATCTAACAAATAAAACAAACTTATATATTTTAAGCTCCTTATAAAAACCTTCTTCTTCTTCTTCATTTACACCATCTTCTTCAACAGAAAATCATACAAAAAATGGAAACTCTACCTCTACAAAAGTGCAAAGTCCACAAATTATCAGCCACAATAAACAGAACTCATACTTTTATTCATTCAATAGCAATACTCTTCATGCTATATTACAGACTTATAATCAATCTCACCACAATTCAAATCTCATTTTTACCTTATTGGTCCCTAATTTTCGCTTCCGAGTTAATTCTCTCCTTCCTCTTTCTCCTAAACTCAACACATATATGGAAACCGATTTCTCGCTCTGTTTCCCCGGAACGATAAACTTTGCGAGAAAGATCAAATATACCCCCCCTGAACTTTGCGAGAAGGATCAAATATATTCATGAACTTTACTCAAATGATCAAATATACCTCTATGTAGCTTTATTTTAATAAAATAAAAACAAAAATTAATTTAAAATCGATTTTTTCACTTCTATCGGCTGAAAATGATAGGTCTTAGCCATTTGTGTAATGACAAGAGTATAAATGAGCTACTTTTTTAACGGAGGGTATATTTACTCCAGAATTCATGAACTCAAAATTTAGCTCTGTATCTTACTATTATAGTGATGTTTTACTTTACTTTACTTTACTACTATTATAGAAGCTAGAGCAGGGGCGGAGCTACACTATACGAAGGGTGTTCAGCTGAACACCCTTCGTCGGAAAATTATGTCGGGTATACAGGTTAAATATGGTATTTTACGGATATATGCCAGTTATTGAACCCTTGTCACAACTAAATGGCGCGGCTCAACAGTTAAGGGTGTTCATTTTGGGTCTCATCTCGCGGGTTCGAAGCTCATTAAAGCGCTCTTTTTGTGTTCCTTTTTTAACTGAAAACATACGCTGTTTGACAAGCATTGCACTTCGTCAAATAGGATTCAGTCAAAGGCAATTCTCTACTTTCCTTTCTTTAAGTATTCTTTTTAAATATTAGTCATAAGTATATGTTTAAAAAGGTTTCACTCAAATCTTCTTGAATATCTCAAATTATACGAGTAGCCTCTAAACATTTACCATCCTATGAAAGAAGAAAAGTAGATATATAAATAAATTATTTATATGAATTATAAATTAATTAGGTATTAAACCCATTAGACACATAGTTTTTTTTTTTTTATAAGAAAATATGATAATGAAAAGTGCAGTCCAATGCAAACTTTAATTCTAATAAAGATGTTTATATTTGTGATTTTATTAATATATAATATTAATTTCTATATGTATATACCTGAAAACATCTCAAGTAAAAATAAAGTTCGTTTGATTTGCTTTGTAGTTACTCTGAAAAATCTATTTAAAACCTCATCGTCTCCACCCGTTGGACGCTACCAAAGATGGTCGCCTGGTTCATTCTTCTCTGTCTTTTTTTATTCTCTTTTATTACCTTTCCAACTTTTTTCTTCATTCGTGCTTAGTGATTTTATTTATTGGAATTTCTCAAGTGATTTTCTTTGCTCAACTAAAATTTTCAGCGAAAATTTCAAACTATATTTCAAATTAATGCTTGGATTATGCTTAAGGACAAACAACAAAGCAAAATGGCAGCTAAATGTTATCTAGTTTGATTTAATTTTTTTGGTGCACCCAATCATGAAAAAATATGTTTACTTTATAATTTTGAACACCCTTAGTTAGATTCCTGGCTCCGCCACTGAGCTAGAGTTAGAGGAGCTTCCCGTTGTCCAGCTTGCCGTCCAGAGGCTAATTCTTGCATTCACTTAGTAGGCGTTTGGCCATAGAAATAAAAAAAATTCACTTTTTTTTTGGAATTTTGGAGTTGGAGTTGTGTTTGGTCATAATTTTTGAAATTGTATTTTTGTTAAAATGTAGTAATTGTTTTGGTTGTGAAAAAAAACTACAAATTTTAAAAAAATAATTTTTTCTTATTTTTGGTATTCCGGAATACAACTTCAAATTGTATTTGAAATTTTTAAGGCCAAATGATGAGTTCGAAAAAAGTTAAAAAAAAAATAAAAAAAAATAAAGTGAATAATTCATATGGTCAATCGGGCTCTTAAATTATGTTTAATATTTGCCTAAAAAACACTTTTATGGGATTTAAGCCTCATTTGTTTTCATTAAGATTAAGACGTCTGAATCTGAATGCACATCTGAATGTTTAAGACGCTGACTTTACATCTGAATACTAAATGATTAAGACTGTTTGTTATTTCGAGATCTGAATATGTATAATTTATCTATATTTAAACATAACAATATAAATTTGTAATAATTATACTATTAACTTAATCTTGTACTAACAATAAAAATATTAGAAAAAGTCTACTTGAAACAAAACAAAATCTTAATTTGTTCCCAAACTGCTCCGCCGTTTCCATCTTCTTCAAAGTCCCCTCTAGCTTTCAATGTCGCAATTCAAAGAGATTTTCTATTTTACAAATCAGGCCCTTCTCGTCTTAATACAAAGAAAATTATGAATCTTTTGTCACGTAAAAAAGGTATCTTACTATGTAAAAAGCAAGTCGGTCGAACTCGAAACAAAAACCAACAATTTTCTTTATGGAGAAAAAAAGTTACCTTGTTTTAGGTCTGAATAGTTTTCAGACTTTGTCCGGAATTATTCAGACCCATTCAGATGTATTAAGATGTTTCAAAAGTAAAAAAGACAAATGCACTTAGGGGTCGTTTGGTAGAAGGGATAAGTTATCCCATATAGATGGGATTGGATGAGATTAGATGGATAACTAATCTCACCTTTTATAAGAGATTACTAATCTCACATTTTATCCTATATAGAGGAGATTGGGTGGAATAACAAAGGAGTTATCCCATCAACCAAATATGGGATAATTTCAATCTCATCCTATCTCTTCTATCAAACGACCCCTTAATAGGCTGAAATATAAATGATTCAGATTCAGACCCCCATTAAATGTAAACAAATTAGCCCTTAGTAAATCTTGGACTCTTTTGCTGAATTGACTGAAACACCAATGTCTTAATCGCCGGACAAAGGCCACGATGTGAGGGAGACATGTGGATAACCCAGAGTACCATTAAAGTGGCACTTTAACCACTGACCTTACATGTGGATGTTGAGGACCCACAACATGAAGTATATGACTTACAGTGAATATAAAATTGTTGAGACTAAATATAATACTAAATTACATTTGAGTGTCCGATAACACATAATTGTGATTCATAATATCTATATTTAGATACAGGATTATATTTGAGTTGAAAGTAGATTTGTTTCATATTAATTTTACTGATAGAGCTGCTAAAAAAAATAAAAGTGGGTACCGTTTACTTTGTTGTAGTCATTTATCTAACAACGTATAACAATCAAATTGTTATGAAATAATAGTGGATGTCCATTAATGGAGATAGTGACCATTAGTGGAGATAGTGTTGATGACAAAGTCATGATGATGTTGCCATGTGAGCCCATATGACCATCATTGTATGAGGCTATATATATTCATTCATTCTGATGATCAATTGTAGAACATAAATTAGTAAAACAAAGTATTCTTCGTTTCTCTCTGTGTGTGTGAGTCATACTACTTACCTATTTTAGTGCTTATTTTATTTTATAACACGTTATCAGCACGAGACTCTACCGTCTCAAGGAATTCTTGAAGGTTAAGGTAATATTTTTATTCTCTCTATTTTATGGCTAACCTTACAAAACTCGAGTTCGTTGCCGTTAATATTTCAGGTAAGAACTACCTATCATGGGTGCTAGATGCTGAAATCCATCTTGATGCTATGGGTCTTGGAGACACCATTAAAGAAAATAATAAAACATCCAACCAAGAAAATGCCAAGACTATGATATTCTTGCGTCATCATCTTGATGAGGACCTAAAAATTGAATATCTTACTATTAAGAATCCACTCGTTTTATGGAAAAACTTGAAAGAAAGGTATGACCACCTGAAGATGGTCTTCCTCCCAAAAGCACGACATGAATGGATAAATCTAAGGTGACAAGATTTCAAATCAGTTATGAAGTATAACTCTGAGATGTTCAGAATTACTTCTATATTGACACTATGTGGAGAAAAGATTAGTGATTCTGATAAGTTGGAAAAGACGTTCTTCACTTTTCATGCCTCGAATGTGCTCCTGCAACAGCAATATCGAGAGAAAGGTTTCACAAAGTATTGTGATTTGATTGCTCATCTTCTTGTGGCTGAACAAAATAATGATTTGCTGATGAAAAATCACGAGAATCGACCTACTGGCGCTGCACCACTCCCCGAAGTGAATGAGGTGTATGCCCACTACTCCAGGCGTGGAAAAGGTCGTGGCCCCGGTCGTGATCATGATAATAGTCGTGGTCGTGGTCGTTATAATGGTCAAAGAAGAAATTATTTTCCTGGTGTTAATCACTCTTCAAAGAAAAATTACCACCAAAAGGGGAAAAAGAAGGATGATAGGCATGAAGTGCCAGAAGCACGTGGCTCAGAAAACAAATGCTATCGATGTGGTGGAAGTGGACACTGGTCACGTACCTGTCGTACGACAAAGCACTTGGTTGAGCTTTATCAGGCATCAATTAAAAGAAAAGAGAAAAATCTCAAAACTAATTTTATCTCTGAAAATCAAATTGACATCACACACTTGGATGTAGAAGATTTCTTTGAGCACCCTGAAGGAAAGATAAATCACTTGATTGGTCATGGTTCTGTGGTTAGAGATGATTGAGTTGTTTATTTTAATCTTTACTAGTCGTAATAGTTGATGAATAAAAGACCGTGTGACAATAGCTGTTTACATGAGTACTATTTTTTAAATTTAGTCAGTTTGTTATAATTAGTTATTAATAAAATTTTAATCTGATTTGTCGTGAGTAAATCATTAATGAAGGTGCAAATTCTATAACCAATTTGGTTAAACATTATAACTGCGACAATTTTAATGTAAGTTATTGTGTCAGAATAGTGTGGCAACACAAAAATAAGAGCACTGCAGTGAGGTCCACTTTAAAAAAAAAAAAAAAAACAATCCTTCATGTATATCCCATCACTTACGAACAACTTCCAATTTCATGTATTATCCAATCACTTATTGAGAACTTCCAACCCTATAATCCATGAATATTGCAACAACCATGATAGAAAAATAATAGTGTAGCAAGATGGGACAGTGGTTAGCAAACTATGAAACAGCTTTCTATGAAAGAGCTTCATACATATAATAATACAGCTTTCTCGTAAATGCTTATTTTTCCTAACTAAAGAAAAGGAAATTATGGGTACATTACTATTTATAGAAATTGTTTACAGCAACTCTGTTAATCATAATTTTTAATTTCGAGTCCTTATTTCGGTATAAGAAATTTTTTGTTATCCACAGAAATGTGTTATTAAATTAGTCTGTTGACCTAATAAGTTAAGTAAATATCCTAAATGATATATTGGCTTGGATTATTATATTGCAACGTTGTATTGGTATGTAGTTTCATTTGTTTATACAACTTTGGTTTGTATTTAGTTTACTGGAATTTCTAATACTTAGTATTTATTTTGCTTTGTTTGTGTCATTTCATTCGAAGATATGGATAACTCTCAAAGTAAGTTTGGATTAAAATACAATTATGAAGACATATGTTTGATTGATTCTGCTACCACACACACGATCTTCAAGGACAAGAAATATTTTTCTCATTTACTTATGGGTAAGGCAAATGTTAATACCATTTCTGGTAGTACTAATTTGATTGAAGGCTCCGGAAGAGCCGCTATAATTTTGCCTAAGGGAACAAAACTCATTATAAAGGATGTCATGTTCGCTCCTAAGTCCAGAAGGAACTTATTAAGTTTTAAAGATATCTGTCAAAATGGATACCATATTATAACAATGGATGAGATGAATCTCGAATATATTGGTATCACCAAGGATGTCTCTGGCCAGAAAGTTGTTATAGAAAAGTTTCCTGCTTTGTCTTCTGGCTTATATTGGACAAAAATTGGAGTAATTGAGGTACATTCTGTCGTAAATCAGAAGTTTATGGACTCCAATACGTTTGTACTTTGGCATGATCGATTAGGACACCCTGGATCTATAATGATGAGACGAATTATAGAAAATTCAAATGGGCATCCATTAAAGAACCTGAAGATTCTTTTAAACAATGAATTTTCTTGCCCTTCTTGTTATCAAGGCAAGTTAATTATTAGGCCATCACCTACAAAGGTTGAGTTTGAATCCCCTGAATTTTTGGAACGTATACATGGGGATATTTGTGGACCAATTCACCCCCCGAGTGGGTCATTTAGATATTTTATGGTCCTAATAGATGCTTCTTCTAGATGGTCTCATGTGTGCCTACTATCATCTCGCAACTTGGCGTTTGCGAAATTATTGACACAAATAATTCGATTACGGGCACAATTTCCTGATAATCCGATAAAGTCTATTCGCCTTGATAATGCTGCAGAGTTTTCATCCCAAACATTTAATGACTATTGTTTATCAATTGGGATAAGAGTTGAACATCCTGTAGCTCATGTTCACACTCAAAATGGCCTTGCAGAGTCATTAATTAAACGTTTGCAGTTGATTGCAAGACCATTACTCATGAAAACGAGGTTGCCCACGACTGTCTGGGGTCACGCTATTTTGTATGCAGCAACACTCGTTCGTCTCAGACCGACAAACTATCATAAATTTTCTCCGTTGCAATTGGTTTTGGGTCAAGAACCTAATATATCCCATCTAAGAATTTTTGGATGTGCCGTATATGTGCCTGTAGCACCACCACATCGCACCAAGATGGGTCCCCAAAGAAGATTAGGAATATATGTTGGGTTTGAATCGCCCTCCATTATTCGCTACCTTGAACCATTAACCGGAGATTTGTTCACTGCTCGATTTGCAGATTGTCAATTTGATGAGACAATTTTCCCAAAATTAGGGGGAGAGAATAATGAAATAAAAAGGAAAATTTTGTGGAATAATTCATCATTGTCTCATCTTGATCCATGTGCTTCTATTTGTGAGCAAGAGGTTCAAAAGATTATTCACTTACAGAAAATAGCAAATCAAATGCCAGACGCATTTACAGATTTGAAAAGGATTACCAAATCACATATCCCTGCAGAGAATGTCCCGATTCGGATTGATGTCCCTGTAGGACCATCTACTAGTGTCATAGCAAACAAGTCCAAAGCACGCCAGAAGCGTGGTAGACCATTGGGTTCTAAGGATCGAAATCCTAGAAAAAGAAAAACAAATGGTCAAGATGACACTACGAAAGAACCTCACAAAGAAATTCGAGATTTGAGCAATAGTGATATTCTTGAAGAAATCAATGAGCCTGAGACTCAAGAAAATGAGGAAATATCAATTAATCCAATTAATGTTGGGACTAATTTGAATAGATTGGAAATAAATGTGGATTATGTCTTTGCCTATAATGTTGCAACAAGAATTATGCAAGATAGTGAGGATCTTGAACCCCAATCTGTTAAAGAATGCCAAGAAAGACGTGATTGGCTAAAGTGGCAAGAGGCAATTCAATCAGAGGTAAACTCACTTACCAAACGGGAAGTTTTTGGACCTGTAGTCCAAACACCTAATGGAATTAAACCTGTTGGTTATAAATGGGTTTTTGTGCGAAAAAGAAATGAGATACAAAGATATAAGGCACGCCTTGTTGCACAAGGATTTTCACAAAGGCCTGGTGTTGATTATGAAGAGACATACTCCCCTGTTATGGATGCAATAACATTACGTTATCTCATTAGTTTCGTTGTCCATGAGAGACTTGAGATGCATTTGATGGATCTAGTTACTGTTGACACCCAATTTTGTCCCTCCTTTATTTTAATATTTACTTATTGGAGCTTCTAAATTTACTGACGAGCTAAATACTTTATTTTTACTATCCTATTTTTTATTTCACCATTTATTATTTTCGCTACTTTTATTTTCAACATTACGAGCATTACTTTACCACAAATTTTAAATGATTCGTCATCATTTCGTTTTTTTCGGGTTTGGACTCGTTAAATTAATTATAGAACAACACTTTCTTAAATCCTTATTTTTTACACATTAATTATTAATTGTCTTCATATAGTATATATTGTACTAGTTGTTAAATTAGAGGCCCAAGAATAATTAAAATAGAGGATGAAGGGTCAACAATTTCAGCCAAATAAATGACCCCAAATTATCAGCCCATACTCTAATTAATTCAACCAACCCACATTATTCCCTACCCAAAACAATTCAGCCCAACTAAAATACCCGGTCCAGCCCAAAATTACTGACCCGACCCAGACGAAATAATACATTTCAGTCAAAACCTAATCTCTTTCTCTTTCAACCTCAGCCGCCCCTCACCCTTTCCTCTCTTCCCTCTCTCCTCGTCTCTCTCTACCCTACCTCTCTTTCCCTTTTTCATCTTCACAGCCGCTTCTCCCTCCTTTCTTCCTCTCCCGCTCCTCTCACGCCCTCCTCCACTTACCCCTGTCCCCCACGCCTGTGTCACCCACTCATCTCTGTCCCCCACGCCTCTGTCACCCACTCATCTCTGTCCCCCACGCTCCCTCTCTCCTTTCTTAAACCCTAATCACAACCCTATAAAGGGGGATGGGGGGAAAACCAAAAAATAAAAAGGAAATCAACTCAAATCAACAAGAAAACAGACCGAGAAAAGGGAGGAAGAATCCAGCGTTTTTCTTAGAAAGAAAGGGGATTTTTAGGAGTAAAACCTAACAAAAACAGATCAAAGACAGACGAAAATCCCATATGGGAGGAAGATTTTCCCTCATAACAGTCTTGAGCTCCCTTTTCTGGTTTTGAACTTTTTCAAATCAAAAAAAATATTTTTTGTTATGAGATTTGTGTTGAAAAATTAAGTTTTCACAATTCGACCAACTTTCGTCACTGTTCGGCAAAAGGACTTTAATTACGACAAAGGTATTTTAGTTTTAATTCGAGTTTCGGATCTGTCGATACGAGAGTAGATTCGAGGCGTCGACGCCCCATTACACTGTACACGCAAAAGGTCAGCAATTCCCTATCCTTTTTTTTTAATATATATTATTGCATCTTTGTGTTCCTCTGAATGTTTTAGTGTTTTATCTGTTTTAATTTGGTTTTGCTATGTCTGTTTGGTTGCCTGTCTAGTTTAGTTCTCATGTTTTAGGATAAGGTTTATCCTCTGTTCAGTTTAATTATAATGTTCAACACAATCTAATTTAGTTAATAGTGCCTAATGTGGTATCTATGTCCTGTTCAGCCTGGATTATCATGTTTAAATTATTAATTCAGTTACCAATATGATTAGGTAATTTGTCCGTAAGACAATCGATTTTAACGGGTATTATGTGCTGCCCAGTGTAGGTCCCTTGATAAATGATTTAGTTTAAACAGGATGCTTAACTTAAACTTTGAATTTGGTTCCTATAGAAGAATGAAAAATTGTGCAAACAGAGCTCATGAAGTGATAGACGAATATTAGGTATAATTAGCATTGTTCATTCTTGTTGTCAGAAGATGATAAAAAAACAGTCTAGCAGGGAGTTAAGACTGACATCATAGGTTGAGTATAGAAACAGTGTCAAATAAAGTGTGATGAATCAGTCCCCTATGTTTGAAACAAATATCATTTTGCTTTTGTGTTGTATGGCAAGTCCCTTGATAATGCGAAATTTTTTCATTTGGTATTACTTTGTATGACCCCTGTCGAGTTCGAAAGGGATAAGCTGGTCATTAATTTGTTAACTTATGATTATACCTGTTTGGATTTGTGTGAGCTTATGTAAAGTCTGAAAGGTATGTTATTTATACTCCTACATTAGCATACTGTCCATTAGGAATTTGTTTGCTTGTGTAAGTGATTAGCTTGATTACATTGTGTTGGTTTGGGATATTTTGTTAGTTAGAGCTGTTGAGAACACGTAGGCAGCAGGCTTGATGATGTATCTTGATTCAATCATTGCATTGTTTTTTTTAAAACATTTTACTCTACCTGCATTCTATGTGTATCACCTTTAATGTCATTATCCATATCTCATGTCTTCATTCACCAAGCTCCTATTTCCTGTTAATAAGTTCATGTCTCATGCTCACTGTATTATTATCTGGGCTGCTTAAGTGTATGATATCTCTCTGGTAACCTCATCATCAATCCTGTTCACTTGAAACATTTCTCTTGTGGTATATCATGATTTTGTTGCTCCCTCAATTTGACTCATATGGGGTCATATGTGTATACAGTAGCATTGGACTTAGGCTTATGTGTTAATTAGTATCTGGAGAAGTTGTTTGACTGTCTAGATTTTGTACTCAAGACCCATCCCTGTTAGTTTTACACAGTTAGTTTTTCCTCTTTAGAATCCTATGGTGTCGTATTTCAGTCTAGACATACTTATTGATTGTGAGCATTCACTTCATACTTGTTTTACTTTTTATCTCATGGAATTTGCATTGTTATTGTGACTCAGCTCTTTTTTTTTTCCTTAGTTCCAATGTTGTTCAGTTGATTCTGTGTATTTATCCGTGCCTAAATCTTTGAATGTTCTAGTCTGCGATAGTTCCTCCTTGAACTTAGCTGCCATCGTACGAAATTAATTCGAAACACTGATTGCAAATTGGTTTGAAATCTCATATGTATTCTTGATAAATGGCCACTCTCAAATTTCTATCAACTTACGTGTTACAATTGTTACTTGTGCCTTGCCCTGCTAACAACCCAAATTAATCAATCATCTATACTAATTCTGCCACTACTATCTGCATATTTGTGTACATAGAAGAATGATGCCTGCCCTCTCTGTCCTAAACGGCTTGGGACATTATTTCTTTCCTGCACACGTTGTGGTTATATTTTGAGAGTTAAACTTAGCGCAAGTCTGGTTTCAGCTGCTGTTTGGCAGCAGCAGATATCATTGTTCATTGTTACCTGGAAAGTCGCGATTTAATGTTTGTGATAATTTTTGAGTTAAATACAAACTCACACATTAGTACTAGCTGAAAGTTTTAGATTAGTCCCTGCATATGCAAGTCATAATCAGTCCCACATGCACTTGAGTGTGTAAGTTGGTATATCCAATTATATAAGATATATCATTCCTTACTGGGTTGATTGATAAGCTGCCATTGTTTAAATTTAGACCATACTATTGTTATATCACTCCCTTGGCTGATTCTGTTTTTTTTTTTTTTTTTTTATGTATCTTTCATGGTTGTTCGTTGTAAATGTACCGTGCGATTATGTATATGAGTGTATATTTCAAATATATCTTAATCAATATGTTTATGGGGAGATTAATAGGACATTACGGATTAAGCTTGAATCCTCCCCGGTGTTAGCCATGCCTGGGATTCATGAAATCCCTTGGAACTTGTGCGACATCGGGAAGACGGGCGCGAAAGCTTTCCATTATTAACTTCCTATATATCCTTATGAATGTATATACATAAGATATACTAAAATATACACAGTGTATACATACTCTACTGATTTTGTTTGAGTTATATTTTTGTTTATTGGTCATATATTAATCTCGTTTTCTTTCGTTTTATGCATGACCATCGCATGCCAGTCCGAGAGACTCGTCAACATTTCCTCCTCTCGAGTCAGCCCCTCCGCAGCCAAACAAGAAAAAAAAAATCTGGGCCACAACCTAAATGAACAGTGAACAGGCCACAACAATCCACAAGATGACTGGGCCAAGGCCCAACAGTAGCCTGGTCACAGCAATCCGGAAATGGGCTGGGCCCATTTAAATCATTTTACTCTTTTATTTTTATTCTATTTTGTGCATTCAATTGTAATTACATGACTAACACTTTACTTGTTTATTTGCTTAGATTAGGCGAGCCTTAGCAGAATTAGCGGGTTTGATTTTAGCCAAACGGGTAGGAAGAAACAATAATTAATTCCTTAGTTTCGTTTTCTTCTTTCATATTAAATTATTTATAGTGTCTAGGATATTTCTCTATATCAAAGCCATTGAATTTCAAGGACGAAGCTATAAATATATATATTTTGAATTAAGATCATGTTCTCATTCTTACTGTATTAGAAATTTCAAAACATCACGGATACGCAAAATATAAATTCAAATATATTTTATGAACACATTTTCCAATCACACATATTTTAGCTCAAATAATGTTAAATAAGAGTGATAAAAAAAATGGAAAGAAATTCATGGCCTTTTCATCAAATTTAAGAATATAAATCTTGCATTATTTCTACACCATCATATTCATACAATATCACTTTTATCTAAAGATCACATTTGTCAAATAATCTTTTAAAGGGCTATTATTCATACGTAAATTATCCTATTTTTTCCAAATCTTATTTTGAATAACATTATTATATTTTTCATTTAAGGCCTTAGCAATATCTTTCAGTCTCATTTAACATTTAGAATCTTCTTTTACGCAAATTATTATGTCTTCTACAAGTATTATTTTAAACAACACTATTATACTTTTGTTTAAAACTTTAACAACATCTATAAGTCGTATTTCAAAATAGCATTAAAAGTACTCTTTTATACAAATTATTATTTTCTATAAGTTCCATTTTGAATAGCATTCTCAATGTCTATCTGTAATTTTAGCCATACTTACAAAGCTACTTTCTTTTTCTATAATACTATATTTACACTTAGCCTAATTAATTATAAGTCTGGTCGGATTAAACATTATTAATGGAATTTAGAGGATGTCTGATACCTTCCCTCTAGATTAGTTGAACCCTTACCTAGAATCTTAAGTTTCGCAGACCTTAAATAGAGTTAACTTTAAACATAACTTTAATAAACTTTAGGTGTCCTAATTCACCATAAATAATTAGGTGGCGACTCCTTAAAATAAACAAAAAACAGGAATCTCCAATATGTCGTACTTCTAATTTAACCCGAGGTTAAAAAATGGGGTGTGACAGTTACAACCTATCTGTATGGATCACTTGAAAATGAAATATACATGAAAATCCCTGAAGGATTTAAGATGCCTGAAGCATGTAGTTCAAAGTCTCAGGAAATGTATTCAATCAGATTACAAAGGTCATTGTATGGTTTGAAGCAATCCGGGCGCATGTGGTATAACCGCCTTAGTGAATATTTGTTAAAGGAAGGCTATACAAATGATGCAATTTGCCCATGTGTTTTTATAAAGAAAGTAATATCGGAGTTTGTTGTACTTGTTGTATATGTTGAGGACATAAACCTTATTGGAACTCCTGCAGAGCTCAAAAAGGCAATTGATTATTTAAAGAAGGAATTTGAGATGAAAGGTCTTGGAAAGACAAAATTATGCCTTGGTTTGCAAATTGAACATTTGACAAATGACATTTTTGTCCATCAATCTGCCTATACAGAGAAAGTGTTGAAACGATTTTATATGGATGAAGCACATCCATTAAGTACTCCGATGGTTGTTCGATCACTTGATGCAAATAAAGATCCGTTCCGACCTCAAGAAAAGAATGAGGAAGTTCTTAGTCCAGAAGTACCATATCTTAGTGCAATTGGTGCACTAATGTATCTTGCCAATACCACAAGGCCTGACATAGCATTTTCAGTTAATGTATTAGCGAGACATAGTTGTGCTCCTACAAGGAGACACTGGAACGGAATTAAACACATATTGAGGTATCTAAAGGGGACTATCGATTTGGGCTTATTTTATTCTAGCAATTGCAGTCCCGATCTTGTTGGTTGTGCCGATGCAGGGTATTTATCTGACCCACATAAAGCTAGATCTCAAACAGGCTATGTATTTATTTGTGGGGGCGCTGCCATATCTTGGCGATCTACAAAGCAGTCTATTGTGGCTACCTCATCAAATCATGCTGAGATAATAGCTATTCATGAAGCGAGCCGTGAAGTTGTGTGGCTAAGGTCAATGATACATCTCATTCGAGAAAAGTATGGTTTGAAATGTGATAAAATACCCACAATCTTATATGAAGATAATGCAGCATGCATTGCCCAATTGAAAGGAGGTTTCATAAAAGGAGATAGAACGAAGCATATTTCACCAAAGTTATTCTTCACACATGATCTCCAGAAGAATGGTGATATTGATGTGCAACAAATCCGTTCAAGTGACAACCCTGCAGATTTGTTCACCAAATCTTTACCAACTTCAACTCTTGAGAAGATGATATTCAAGATTGGAATGCGAAGACTCCGACATCTGAATTTTGGTCTTTGTCAGGGGGAGTGAAATACGTGTTGTACTTTTTTTCCCTTAACCAAGGTTTTGTCCCATTGGGTTTTTCTTGGTAAGGTTTTTAATGAGGCAGCTCTCAAAGCGTATTACTAGATATGTGTACTCTTTTTCTTTCACTAGGACTTTTTCCCACATGTTTTTTTTTTCTAATAAGATTTTAACGAGGCACGTCATTTAATAAATGGACATCCAAGGGGGAGTGTTATGAAATGATAGTGGATGTCCATTAGTGGAGATAGTGTTGATGACAAAGTCATGATGATGTTGCCATGTGAGCCCATATGACCATCATTGTATGAGGCTATATATATCTATTCATTCTGTTGATGGATCGTAGAACATAAATTAGTAAAACAAAGTATTCTTCGTTTCTCTCTGTGTGTGTGAGTCATACTACTTACCTATTTTAGTGCTTATTTTATTTTATAACACAAATATATGTGTTGTCATTAATTTAAACACCAAATAATTATGTGGAACGAAATGATCACAATTGATAATCTACAAAAGCAATTCTAACTCAAAGATCAGCCAACCATAATTAAAAATAAAATAGAAGAAAATTTAAAAAATCAATGCATGATATTTAAAAAAATTAAAAAAGCAATGCATGATATTAAAAGAAAATTAAAAAATAAATAAATCAATGCATGATATTAAAATAACATCTGAATAAATTCAAAACAAAAATTAGGCTTTAAAGCAAACCTCTGCCTTAAGGCCTAACTTTTGCCCAAATAGACCTAATTTTGGCCAACTGTTAGGCCTCAAGGTAGAGGTTTCACGAAAGTCTTGCCTTGCGATTTTTTTTTTTACTGAGCAGGGGTTCGAATCCAGGATCCGGGATATTTTCGATCACTTTTTTAAGCGGAAGGCAAAAATTAAAGACCAGCAATTTGAGGGGCAAAAATTAAAGACCAGTGCGTTTGAAGGGAAATCCGAACAAAATAATGTAAGATAATAGCTTGGGCCCGTGCCCAGCACGGGCTAATCCCACTAATATATATATACATACTCCCTTTGTTTCAATTTATGTGGACTTATTACTATTTGGGGAGTCTACGAGCTGGCTCTTTGACAACTTTTTCCTTATATTTTTCTAAATTATTTGAATCATAAAGTATCAGTGCCAAGTCAATACCACGTCAGCATTTTTGTTTACATGTTCAACTTTATACAAGTTAATTCTCTCCTTTCTTTTTCTCCTAAATTTAGCACATATATGGAGACCGATTTCTCGTTCAGTTTTTCCGGAAAATTTGCCGCCGGACAATGAACTTTGCAAGAAGGATCAAATACACTTCTGAATTTTGCGAGAAGAATCAAATATACTCCTGAACTTTAGGAGAAGGATGAAATATAACCTTCAACTTTGCGAGAATGATCAAATAAACTCATATGGGGCTTTTATTTTAATAAAATAATATAATTTAAAATCAATTTTTTCACTTTTGTCAGCCAAAATGGTATATCTGAGCCATTTGTATAACGACAGTAGTGCAAATAAGTCACCTTTTTTTAGTAAGAAGCGGAGCTAATATTTTGAGATTATTGATGCTCAATTCTAGAGGACTTAATTTATTGGAAAAAGGTTCAAATATATCCTGAATTATACGATTTACAGCAAATATATCATCCCAATAATTTACTTTCTCTAAAACTGGAATTAATAAAATTAAAATCTTAATCTCTTACTATTGTAGAGAGAGTAAAAGTTCCATTCATATGATATGACTCCATTTTTCTATCAAACAAAAACAAACTTTTAAATTTTAATCTCCCCATAAAAGACCTCCTCCTCCTCCTTCTTCTCCTCCTCCTTCAACAAAAAAACAAAGTACAACAACAAAAAAAAAAATGGAAACTCTACCTCTACAAAAGTGCACAGAGCACAAATTTTCAGCCACAATAAACAGAACTCACACTTTCATTCACTCAATAGCAATACTCTTCATGCTATATTACAGACTTATAATCAATCTCACCACAATTCACATCTCATTTGTACCTTATTGGTTCCTAATTTTCACTTCCGAATTAATTCTCTCCTTCATCTGGCTACTTGACTCAGCAAATACATGGACACCGGTTTCTCGTTCCGTCTTCCCGGAAAACTTACCGCCGGACGATCAACTTCCGGCCATCGACGTGTTTATTTGTACGGCTGATCCTAAAAAGGAACCAGCGTTAGGTGTTGTTAACACTGTTTTATCGGCCATGGCTATTGATTATCCACCCGAAAAGGTGACTTGTTAATTCATATGACACCATTTGACTTGACATGAAGTTTAAGAAAGGAGCAATTTGCAGGATTGTCCTTTGGTGGGGGGTGGTCTTTAATTTTTGCCCTTCAAAATGGTGGTTTCTAACTTTTGCCCATCGCTGAAATTCTGCCTGAAGGCAGAAGTTACACATGGACAAAATTTGTAAATTTTTGGTCATGTAAATTTTATCTTACAATTTTTTTTTTATTGAGTTGGGGTTTGAACCCACAACCTCGGGTATTAGGTGAAGGGCAACTAATTTTGAAGGGCAAAAATTAAAGACCACTCCAAATGAAGGTCAATGCGCGCAAAGATAAGTTAAGAAAGAAAGAAAGAGTTTTGAAATGTGTGATTCAATATAAGTCTTATATAAATGTGTGGTTATAGTTATTTCTAAAGATAAAAAGGTAACATAATTTTTAAGACAGATCAAAAAGGAAATAGTGTCACATAAACGGGGAATAGAGGGAGTACTATTCTTTACCATGTCTGAACTTTTGTGTGTATGGCATGCCAGAAAACCATTATTTTCTATTGAAAATGTTTAGCTACTATTTTCACATATATTTTAATTGAATTGTAGGGATAGTGTTTAATTTTCACACGATAAAATTAGGAAGTTTCTGATCTTTTTAGTGGGAACATGTTACTCACCATTCCAGTAAATTGGTTCAGTAAGAATGAGGTGGGAAAATCATATAACAATAAATTTTCAATTGATTTGCAGTGGGAAAAGTCTCTTGTTTCTATTAATATGTGACACATTTTGCTTTTCGAGATTCAAATTGAAAGAACTTTGACAGATATTTTAAGATGTATTTTTTTTTATCAAATTGATATGAGAAAAGTTGCAACTTATATTCTCTCCTTCCTCTTTCTCCTAAACTTAAATATATAAATTTTAATCTAATCCAATTTAGTTTTAAAATTTAATTGTATTGACTATTGAAAAGCAAAAAATTTCACGTAAATTGAGATGCGAGAGTAGTTCTATTAACTTTATAAAGTATGCACATGAAATGCAAATAGGTGACCGAAACAACCTAACGGTGGTTTATTTCGATTTTTCTTCTTCTTAAATTGTTGAAGTATATTTCAATACTAATTATCATGTGAAACTCGTGAAAATGTAATACTTTTGACTTTACTTTTCACGTTTTCTTTGACTGTTAGTTTGTCTCAGTACCTAACAGTCTCAGTACTAAGTGATACTAATATTGTATCAATCCTTACATCTCCGACAACGGGTGGAGTGACAACTAATTTTGGTATGTTGGGGATATCATTATTAAACAAGTTTGGATTTAATTTAATTTTTAAATATATAAATTTTAATCTTAATAGGTGACGGTGTATCTATCCGATGACGGCAGTTCGGTTTTAACGTTGTGTGCGATACGTGAAGCGTGGAAATTTGGGGAACTTTGGATCCCATTTTGTAAGGAATTTGATGTGAAGAGGATTTCCCCTGACGTATTTTTTCAAGCAGTTGATGAAATTAATGGCAGCAAGGAGTACTTGCAGGAAAGAGAAAAAATTCAGGTCAGTGGCCAAATAAAAAAAATTTAATGCCTCAGTTTCGATTATGTGAACCTATTATCTTATTAGTCTGTACCAAAAAGAATGACCTCTTATATATTTGAAAATAATTTATCTTTATGATGTTTTATATCAGCCGAATCTTCTAATGGTAAAACAAAATTATTATGAATATACTTTCTTAATTTTTAATTTATGCACATTCATTTCTAAAAAAAAAAAAAAAAAAAATTAACTTAAACTGTTTATGTTGCCAGAAACTTTTATATCCGTCAGGTAAATTCATAAACCAGAGAGGTAAGTTGCTTATTTTGGCAACTTAAACCAACCTATTTTAACATAGGTAAGTTGCCAAAATAGGTTATTTGAGGGTAATGTTAAATCCCTCTGGTTCATAAATCCAACCTATATGAAACTATTTTGGCAACTTACCTCTGTAAATAGTATTTGTTATTTGATGGTAATGTCAAAATCCAACCTATTTTAAAATCCAACCAATAAAATCATAAATTAGAGGGATTTATGACCTCTTATATTTTTTCTCCATTTTTCTCAAGTGCATGCTTGGATGACACTGCTGTTTTAAATTCTAAAGGCTTATATTAAATTGACTTAAACAAACATTCTAACCACAGTTAAGAATTTATCTTAAGAAATTATGCTTCAGGATAATCTTAACTTCCAAAAATTTAGTAACATATTAATATCATTATTTTCATTATCATTATCATCAGCATCATCCTTTAGAGAATCTTTTAGAAATAATAAGTTTGTGCAGAAAGCAAGCAGTAAAAAACTTTAACATAGTAAAGTTTTGTCAGTTATTGATTAAAAAAGTAGGGATTTTATTTGGTTTGTTATTATCTTTTAGAAATGATAAGTTTGTGCAGAAAGTAATGCAGTAAAAAACATAATTTAACCTTGTACAGTTTACTAAAGTTGGAGCTTTATAATGCACTTCGTAACATTTATTTCTCCGTTTAAAAAAAAATGACATTATTTCTTTATTAGTGCGCTAAAAAATTCACTAGCTCTTTATTTGATTTGGTTAGTACATTACTTTTAGTGTTGATTTCTCTTTATTATGGATACCCAATGTTTTTTACACGACGTTTAAATACATAGGTGGAATCATAAAATTTTCAATAAATATTAAATTTGAACTCATTATTTTTTAAAGTATAACTAATCGATACTAAAAATCTTAATGGTCGAATTCATTTGATAGTTCGCATCTATGTACGCAGAAAGAGTACGAGGTGTTCAAGGAGCGGTTGAAGAAAGCTCAAGAAAATGGAGGGATAGAGGAAAGACACTTTGGTCCAAATATTGAGGTACATTTTCACCTTAGTAATTAAAAATTAAAGTGAAAATAAATGTATGTATAGAATATATATCTCGTGCATTCATTAATTTGGTATAAATATCGGCTACGAATAAATTTTTATTCTTATCCTCAGTAACAATTCATATTTATAGAGCAAAAACACCTCTAAATGGAGGATAGTTGCCTCACTAAAGCCCTCAATGGAAGTACATTTTCTTTATATCACATGCTATATTTAGCAAACTATATTAGCTTGTCATAATCAAATAATAATAAAAAGTTGATATACATACTCGTGACTCATGATCAAGTGATTAAAAAAAAAAAAAAACATATGTGGTGTTTTATTTGGTCACGTGCAGCAAATCTGAACAAAAAATTTCCTAAATTCTTATGCATGAGTGATAAGAATCAAATCACGAGATTGCATATATAATTATAAACAAACAAAACATGAGTCTCATCAAACTATTTAAGGTTTGTTTGGATTGTGAACAAGCTAAATAATGGAATTATAACACGGGGATTAAATAATAACATAATTATTTAGTAGATTATATTTTAGTGATTGATGATTGGTTCATCAGAATTTTCACGTTGTTTTTCCTTTTGTCTTAAATTTTTATTAACATTATTGCCTATATGTTCTTGTCTTGCAGATAATAGGGCAGGGAGGCAAAAATAATGGCAAAGCTAAAATACCATCTCTTGTTTATGTTTCAAGGGAGAAAAATCCTTCTCATCCTCACCATTTCAAAGCTGGAGCTCTCAATGTTCTTGTACAACTCTGTTTCACATTTTTCATGAATAGCTATTACCTCGTTTCAATTTATGTATCTTACTTTACTTTTTAATTAGTCAAAAAAAAAATTACTTTTTAGGCTATATATAGTATATCTTTTATTATAAGATTCCCAGCCCGCTTTACCCTTTATAATGCTCTCTTAGGAATTACAGGACATGCATATTTAAGATTAGAAGTTTTAAAAGCCTTCTTTAAATTTATATTCTTAAGCTTCGTATCTAGCCAAACGAACACGCATAAAATGAAATAGAGAGAGTATTTTTTTTTTTTTTTGGTTTATGAAGACCTCTGTTATGTTGCTACTAGCAAATGCCACTACTTTTGGTTTTGGATTTCCCAAATCATTCCCTATAGAATCACGAGTTGGAGCAGTGGAACAGTCACTAACGCTTGTGTCAGTGTAGGTCATGCCTACATTACACCCGCTTGGGTGTGGGCTTTGGCCCTTCCCCCAACCCCATGTGAACGCTAGATGTTTCGTGCATCATTCTCTCCACAAGAGATTTGGACCATTTCTTTTTCATGATCCTTTGATAAAGACTCTTTATTATAAACAGGAGGCAAAACTAATAAACATTTCTCCAGTATTAACTTGTTTTATTTTTCTTATTTATTTTTATTAATTTTTTGGAAATGTGACTATGTGTAATTAATGATTCTTTTTTGTGCAGCTTAGAGTATCTGGGATAATAAGCAACTCCCCTTACATACTAATGTTGGATTGTGATATGCACTCCAATGATCCTTCTTCAGCTAGACAAGCAATGTGCTTTCACCTTGATCCCAAAATCTCTCCCTCACTTGCTTTTGTCCAGTTTCCTCAAAGATTTCACAACATTAGCAAGAAAGATATTTATGATTCTGCCTTAAGAGCTATTTTTGTGGTAAGTAATTCATATCTCTACATTATTTATGCACTGATGGTGTAAAAAAAATATTCACATAATCAGGTAATAAACCTACATAAGATAAAAGTTCAATGAGTTAAGGTTATATATATATATAGTTAGTATAACAAATTTTCTGCTAGAAACACGCATCTTTTTCACAAAATATTGACAGAATTTGCAGAAAATATGCTCGTCAGAAACATTTCCGACGGATATCCATTAGAAATCTCAAATTCCCGACAACGTTTTGACGGGAACATCCGTGGAAACTCTGTAAATATATATGAAACACTTGATGTATAACTAAGATTTTGATTTGTTACTATATATATATATTAGCTCAAGTGGCCAGGGATGGATGGGCTCATAGGACCTATATTGTCTGGTTCATGCCTTTATATAAAGAGGAAGGCTCTATATGGGAATGCTACACACAATGGTATTCCTCAAATTACAAAAATGTTCCCTAATAAATTGTTGGGCATTAATTTGTCCCTTGAAAAAGTTCTCCTATAAACTCTGTAGTAATCACAATTCTTTAACTTGTTTAATCAGACATGGATCTTAGTGAGATGAAGAAGTGTTTTGGTCCCTCAAATGAGTTCCTAAATACTCTTAAAAGCACTAATCATAAGGAATTTGCTGACAATAAGATTCAAGAAGCAAAAATTTTAGCCTCTTGCACCTATGAACAGGATTCACAATGGGGAGAGCAGGCAAGTTCAACATCAATTCTATCAACTCTATCCTTTCCAATTTATGTGGCATAAGTTGATTGGATACGAAACACAAAAAATAAAGAAAGACTTTTGAAGTTTATGATTGTAAACATGTATATGCTACTTCCTTTTTTCCAATTTATGTTCTGCACTTTCTGTCTAGTTTCTATTCTATCCTAAAAAGAATGATTTTGTTTAGTCTGTCATATTCTCAATATTTAGAAATACTTTTTTTATAACTGTGGTTCCGGGCCAGCCTGCACGCATCTCATAATTACAAGGTTATCTACTACCTCCCATCAGCACAAGTACTGGGTAAATCTGTTCACCAAGGCTTTGACAGATAAGAAGACACCACCTAGTATTTTCGCCTCGCTGGATTTGAACATGAGAACCCATAGTTCTCAACCCACTTCCTTAACCATTAAGTCACACACTCACACCCTTGGATGCATATTTAGAAACAATTTAACTTTAAACTTCTCATTTCATCTTTGATGAGATGATCCACCCACATATATATCTATGGCTTGTTTTTAGACCACAAATTTCAAAAGTCTTTTCTTAAATTCCATGTTTAGTGCAAAGTGCATCACATAAAATGGGATAGAGGGAGTATGGGATTCTTATGCTATACAAGCATGTCATTGGGGGTAAAAAAAAAAAAGGTGTTGTTTTCGAAACGGACTAAAAAAGATAGTGCCACTTAAAATGGAATGGAGGGAGTAATTAACTTCTCTTATTCTATCATATTTGTGCTAATTTTGATTGATTGGCTTGATTATACATATAGATAGGATTCATGTACCGTTCAGTGGTGGAAGACTACTTCACAAGTTTCATTTTGCATTGCAAAGGCTGGAAATCTGTCTTTTACAACCCCACAAGGCCAGCATTTTTAGGCAGTGCTACAACAAATTTGAACGACACATTAGTTCAAGGCACAAGATGGAGTTCTGGTCTAACTGAAGTTTTGTTCTCAAGATTTTGTCCACTCATCTATGGCTTGAAATCAAGAATACCTCTTGTTGAATGCACGTGTTATGCTTACCTTGCTACTCAGGCTCTCTATTGCTTCCCAGCTTGGTTTTTAGCTATCATTCCTCAGCTTTGTCTCCTAAATGGCATTCCCATTTATCCTAAGGTAAGAAAAAATATGATCATTATCAAGATTTAACTTATTATATACGCTCATAGCGCAAAAATATTTAAACGATCGGTTTATTTTAACGTGTCGTGGCAAGTAACCAGCTTCTTTATTTTCTGAGTTCTGAATCCCCCACTTTTTACATATGGGTACCAATGGTTATCTTCTAATATGTATGATCTAATGCTGTCTAAGTTTCGTTGGACTGTTAGCATATAGAAGTTAAATTCAAATCTAAATAGATTTAACTTATATACACCGAGAGTCTACGTTGCTCAGACTCTTAAATATGCCACCGGATCCTCCAAAAGTAGTGTATCTATGGAGGATCCAACATGATTGTGGTGACAATTTGGAGTGTTCGAGCAACATAGTTGACAATATAATTTTTTTTGCACTATCACTATATTTTAATATGTTGTGACAGGTAACCTGTCTTATTTTCTTGGTTACTAATACCACTTCTGTTGAATGACTACCTGCAATTATCGTTTAGGTTACTTGATAGTGATAAATTTGCATTATATTGTTAGTGTATAGAAGTTAAACTCTAACTTTTGATTACCCAAGACAATTATTTCTTAGAAGATAGACTTGATAGAAACTATTATTGTTTTCACAGGTCTCAAGTCCATGGTTCATTGTATATTCTTTTCTTTTCTTGTCAACACTTTCCAAGTACTTATGGGATGTTGTCCACTCTGGAGGAACAATGAGAACATGGTGGAATGAGTGGAGGGTATGGATGATAAAGTCAATAACAGCTTATTTCTATGGAACTTTGGATGCAATCTTGAAGTTAATTGGCTTTAGAAAAGCAAGTTTTTTGCCAACAAATAAGGTTGTTGATGATGAAAGCTTGAAGAGATACCAAATTGGAATTTATGATTTTCAAGCATCTAAGATGCTAATAGTCCCTTTGGTTACATTAGTCATATTGAATATGATTTCCTTCATTTGGGGAATTGGAAAAGTGATTTTTGAAGGGAGATTTAGTGATTTTTTTGGCCAAGTGTTCCTCTCATTTTTCATCTTGATGGTGAATTATCCTATAATTGAAGGGATGATACTGAGGAAAGACAAAGGAAGCATTCCACTCTCTGTGACTATCTTGTCTAGTCTGCTTTCTTTTTCTCTCTTGTTCCTTGGTTCTATTTTTCTTATGTAAGATGATATATTTAGCTTAAGATAGACAATATATTTATTGATCTCTATTTTCCACTTCAGTTTTGTCTCATTTACGTAGTAATGCTCATTTTAACTGTGTGTATATACTATCACTTCAGAAGCATATACAAGGCGAGAAGAAAGGTTCATATAGCTTATCGTATTCTGAATCTAAACATTAATGAACCTATTTGAAGTGGCCCATTCGTATCAGAGAAGCCCATGTATGAATAATGTCGCATTCACAATTTCTTTTCTCCTCGATATAATGTGTGTCATTTCTAACTCTTTTAGTGATAGACATTTATGTATACATAAACTGTAGGGATCAAATGGATTGTAATAGAATTCCGAATTTGAACCCATAATGTTCGAACCTTGGATCCGCCTCTGACTCCAGCAATAACATTTTACAGTATAAAGGCACCACATATAACAGCTGCAAGTTTATTTTGTTGTCAAGTTGCAACTGTTATATGTGGCCTCAGTTGAACACTCCAAATTGGAGGGCATACTTGTCAACTGAGGCCAAGTTTGAGGTCCTGTTTATGTATTATGCCTTTTCGATATGAGTCCGAATTAGTCGAATTCCAAAAAAATATCGGACATCGGGTGGGAAGAAAGAGGTGTAGGCCATGGAAACTTAACATACAAACGAATTGCTTACCCTAGCTAGGAATATACTGCATTGATCTCATTATAGGACCTTGGTCAAGATTTTCAAGTTGTTTTACTCCCTCTGTTCTAATTTATGTGAAATACATTTCTTTTTAATATGTCTAAAAAATTTCATAGTTTTCGGAATCTTGTTAATCTATTTATATTTAGAAATAACGTCCGCTGGGCACTTTTCGTCACCATCTTGGGAAAACAGCTAGCATCCTAAAGTTTCAAAGTTTGCAGTGAAACTCTAGGATATTGAATTTTTACTTGTGAATTTTGTAACTCTATAGGACAATAGTTGTTTTTCTATTGCATGGGTGGAAGTGCTCTTGGTCAGACTGTAGCGACCTATTTTTAGTAGGGTCTTTAGTATTTTGATTAGAGTATGGGTCACAAGGGTGTAGAGCGTACCGCCCTGGCAAACAATCTCGAGTCTGTTTATAGTCGTGATTGTTATCATAATCAACAAGATTGAAATTTTGAGGAAAAAACTTTGAATAGGAAGATGATCCTCCCGATCATTCTATTTGTGAATTTTACCCCTTTATTTTCTCACATTTAGTTTTTCATTTGCAGCTTGTATAGCAGCGACCACAATTTACTTCTTGCTGTGCTCAATAGGGTGCCAAGCTGGTTATGGATTTCTTTGCAGATCAAAACTGAGAATATTATTAGGTTTGCCAAAGGAAGCATGCAAGGATAACATAGTGCATAGTTGTTGCTGTTTTTGTGCAATTTGCCAAGAGCATAGAGAACTTAAACTGCATGGAGCTGATCCCACCATTGGTAATGATTTAACTTTTCACGTAGTGAAGATCAGAGTTTAGGTTATATGCGTTGACACTGTCATATTGCTCAAATTCTTCAAGATTGCGGCTATATTCGTGTGGGATTCTTTAAAATATAAATATTTTTGAAAGATCCGGTACACACCCCATAGTACCATTTGTAAAGTGTCCAAGCACCATAGTTTATAACTAAACTTTCATAAAGTGAAGATCAGAGTTTAAGTTACATATGTGTCGACAATTATATTGTTCAAACTCTTTGAAAATGTTATCGTACTCGTGTTAGATCTTTCAAAAACACAGTATTTTTGAAGGATCTGATACACACCCGACAGCATTTTGAAGAGTCTGAGCAACATAGACAGACAAAACATATAACTTAAACTCTGATCTTCATTGTTAGCCTATATGGCTCGGATTCCTCAAAAGTACTGATTTTCTTGTTAGTTAAAATTGAATTTTTCAAGTGATTGTTTTTCTACTCACAAGACATCAACTCTATTATAGCGAAATGCCAAATACAATTTCAAATTTTAAGTACTATTTTTCAATGCAATTTAAATTAAATAAATTTAAACAAATTTATGACCAAACAACGCCTACTGACTTGTTTGATTGTTTGGTAATTGTACAAGGTTGGAAAGCAAATGTAGAGAATTGGGGAAGCCAAGCGGTAACTGTGCCTCCCTTCTTTGAACCGCGAATGATGCGTTAGGCCGACTGTTAGAGATGGCAATGGGCCGAGCCAGGTTCAGGCTTATTGGACCGACTCTATTGTGTTTTCGTAAAGCATTGTATGTCCCATAATAGGTCCCATTCTTCTACTTTTTTTCGAAAGTGGATGACTATTCATAGCTATTACCTTGACACCAGAATGTCGCTAGCAACCAGAGGCGGACCTACGTGGAACGATTGGAGTGCACGTGCACTCCCACCCTTCGGAAAAAATTATGTATATATATGTGTATATACCTTGAGAAATTAATATATATTTAATTGTGCACTCTAACAAACGAAAGTGTCTTTGGGGCACGTTGGTTGCAACTGCTGCTTCCCTTACATGTCACCACAGATCGAACCCGAATGTCACTTTTAATTATTTTTTTGAGCCTATTTTTAGGAAAACAATAAGCGTTAAATGAGCACGCCCAGATTCGAACCTGTACTGTCACCGCATGTTGCACAACCTTAGCTACTGAGCTATCTCTTTCATTTGCTTCATTGTGTTAAATTTTATTTATTACACATATTTGACCTATATACTTGTATTTTCGTCACTACTACGCTATTAGTGACCGGTCCGACGCAGTATTATCCCTCAGTCGTCATTAAAATTTTCATTGGCGTTTATGTTAAGATAATAGTGTCCCCGCTGTCTTAAAATCCTGAGTCCGCCTCTGCTAGCAACCTCCAGTAGTTAGAAGCTCTCTAGGACTTCCTATATCTATTAGTTGGTAGTTGAGTTTATGTTAGTACTCACTCTTTGTACTCTATCTATTGATGTATTAGTGTATGTAAATCGATCAATGAAGAATACAAGTCTTTCTATTCTCTAAAGTGCAGCTTAATATGGTATCAGACACCGGCTTTGATTTCTTGTTGTGGTGAAACATGATAATTAAGGCTAAAGTTAGTCAAATACCGCTCCTATTTAATATTTTTTAAGGGACGTGTGAAACAAAAAAGCGACATATAATTTGAGACGGAGGGAGTAGCACTTAGTAGACAATTTCTAGTGCCTACCTTCAATTCAAAGAGCCTGTTTGATTTAGCTAATTGAAGAGCATCAAGCGTTAAAGTCAATTTTACAAATAAATAATTCCATGATTGAGTAGAAGTATCAAGTTGAAAATGACTATTTTTTTCATCAAAATTTGAAAGGTTTTAAAGTTGTTTACTCTAAAACTAAGTTGATTATTGGAAACTTTTAATTCTAAATCGGAAAAGGGCTAAATTTGCCCTTCAACTATACAAAATTGCATGGATACGCCGGTCGTTTAGACGTTGGCTCACACATGCCCCTACCGTTACAATTTGGGCTACTCGTGCAGTTACACTAACATAACCCATTTTAAACCCAGATCCCACTTATTTTAACCCAAACCCACTAACCCGCCCCAAAAAAACCTAATTAAAATAATAAAACCCCGTTCTTATTTCCCCCTTCTTCTTCACCTCTTAATTTCATCTTCAATGGAGATTTTTCGATTTCTGAATTAGGATTGTAAATTCCCCTTAGATTGAGTGATATTTTAAGTTGTTTAGCTCTACTGTTTGATTTTGCTCTATTATTGCTAATGAAATGTCGCAAAATTCGAGCTCTTCAAATAGCCATGGTAGAGTTTGTGGATGTGGAGTTGCCGCACTCCATTTGACTTTGTGGACTCCAAATTATCCCGGGAGACGCTTTTTCAGTTGTCATAAGCCCGATGTAAGTTATCTCTTCTCTTTTTCATTGTGTAATTCTTTTGCCAGATTTGTAATCAAATCTTTTTGTGTTTGTTTTTATGTTTGGCTACAGGCGTTATCATGTGGATATTGGCTCTGGGAAGATAAAAAAAATTCAGCAAGAGCTATCCAACTGATCAACAAATTGAAATGTGAAAAGGATGCTCTCATTAGTGAAAATAATATTTTGAGGAGGGAATATTGACTCTCTTTAACTTGAAGCTTTGAAGGAAATTGTAGATGAACTTGAGGCCAACACTTCGACAATTCATAATGAGGATTTTAAGGAAATTGTAAATGAACTTGAGGCCAATTCTTCAGCTATTCATAATGAGGATTTTAAAGAAAATTGGAGATGAACTTGAGGCGAACTCTTCTACTATTGATAATGAGACTTTTAAGGAAGTAGTGGATGAGCTTGATGCTTCCTCTTCTATTGATAATGAAGATTTTAAAGAAGTAGTGGATGTGGTTGATGCTTCTTCTATTGATGGAAGAGTTGAGAATTTTGTGGGGAAAAGTTTATCTTGTGTTATTGGGTTGCTTTTTGGTTTGTGTTTAGTTACATGTTGTGAGGGAAGATTTGAAAAATTGATGTAATGTAAGGTAATGGCCGGAACATTTGGTTTGTGGGTTTTGTAGTTATGTTATTTAGATGCAATGTAATGTAATGGTTTAGTTGTAAACTTCCAATTAAGCTAGCATATTCCTTTTGATTTATCACATCATTTTCACTCTGAACAGGAAACAAGTGAACACTTGAATCAAAAGGAGTTACAACATGCTTGCAATCAAGAAAGTTATATTTTTTCAAAAATATTCTCAACATAATGTGACTAGTCAAGGAAAATTCCATCACATGTTTTACTAATTTTTATTCCAAGAATAAAATTTGCCTTACCAAAATCTTTCATGTCAAAATGGCTTCTAAGAATATTTTTAGTTTCACCAATAACATTCATGTTAGAGCCAAAGATCAATAAATCATCAACATAGAAGCAAACAATAACATGTGAATTATTCCAAGACTTATGATAGATGCAATTATCACACTCGTTTGTTGTAAAACCATCTTCAATCATGCAGGAATCAAATTTCTCATACCATTGCTTTGGTGCTTGTTTCAAGCCATATAGGGATTTACTAAGTTTACATACTTTGCTTTCTTGGCCTGCTTCAACAAAACTTTCGGGTTGTTCCATACAAATTTCCTCATTTAGGTCCCCATTTAAAAAAGCAGTTTATACATCAATTTGGTGAATATGCAAATAAAAAATTGCAGCAATAGCAATTAAAAGTCTTATGGATGTAATTCTAGTTGCCGGAGAAAAAGTATCAAAAAATTCTAGGCTTTGTAGTTGTTTAAAACCTTTAGCAACTAGTCTAGTCTTATATTTATCAACAGAACCATCAGGTTTTAACTTTTTTCTTATGACCCATTTGCACTCAATTGTTTTACAACCCGGTGGTAAATCAACTAGCTTCCAAGTTTTACTGGAAATAAGTGATTCCATTTCATCATTTACAGCCTCTTTCCAAAAAATAGCATCATGTGAAGATAAAGCTTCTTGTAAAGTACGAGGGTCATCTCTAACATTAAAAACATAAAAATCAGGACCAAAATGTTTTTGTACTCTAGCTCTTTTACTTCTTCTTAACTCATAATCATCATTCTCTTTATTTTCAAAACAGAAGTAGAAGAACTAGGTAGTGATAAAATATTTTCTTCAATCCTATGACCCCCACTATTCTTAGAATCAAATGAAAATTTATTTTCATGAAAAATAGCATCACCTGACTCTATTATTATATTATCTTCAAGACTAAAAAAGCTATAGGCTGTACTATTTGAAGCCTAACTAAGAAAAGCACAAGTAGTAACTTTTTTACTCAACTTAGAGATTTTGGGATCCATTAACCTCACATGAGCTAAACAACCCCAAACTCTTAGATATCCCAAATTTGGCTTATGGCCTTTCCACAACTCAAACGGTGTTAATTTTATCTTTTTATGAGGCACACGATTCAACTCATAACAAGCAGTCAAAATAGCTTAAACCCAAAAATTTAGAGGTACACTAGACTCAATAAGCATGGCATTTGTTTACTCAACCAAAGTTCTATTTTTTCTCTCTGTTACACCACTAGACGCAGGAGAATAAGGTGGAGTAGTTTCATGAATTATTCCCAATGATCTAACAAAAGAATTAAACTCATTTGGCTCATATTCACGGCCTCTATCACTTCTAATTCTTTTTATTTTTCTACCAAACTGATTTTCAACTTCATGGAGATAAATTTTAAAATTTTCAAAAGCATCACTTTTATTTTTCATCAAGAAAACATATGTATACTTAGAAAAATCATCAATAAATGTGATAAAATATCTATTTCCTCCACGAGCTAAAATTCCTCCAAGTTCACAAATATCAGTATGAACTAACTCTAACAATTCAGTTTTTCTTTCAACTTGAAAGTGAGGCCTTTTGTGACTTTGGCTTTACTACAAGCCTCACATTTTTCAAAATCTTTTTTAATCATTGGGATTAATTCTAAAGTACTCATGATTGATGTGCCGTGAAATTACGGGATATTCGATGCTAATTTCTTAAGTTTTTGTAACTCTTCAAGCACTTTTGGTGTTACTTTTCGTGCATTTATGTCATTTTGTAGGATAAGATGACCGGAGAGCATAACCGAGCAAAATGGACCAAAATGGAGCAAAACAAGCCAAAATAGAAGAAGCGTGACCTGCGAGTCGCAGGTCACACATGCGAGCCGCATGTTCTGCAGCAAGTTTGTACAGAGATTTTGGAAATCTGAAGAAATTGGATGCAGCATCTGCGAGCATCACCTGCGAGACGCATCCATGACCGCATGTGCTGCAAGTCGTCTATGTACATTGCAAGACCTGTGAGAGTTTTGCACAACCTGCAAATCGCAAGTTGAACATGCGATACAACTTGCGAGACGCACGTTGTGCACGCAGGGTATTTTTTTCCAGATTTTGTTCCCGTTTTTGGAATGTTATAAATACTCTTTTAGGGTTTGTAAAACACATCTTTGGCCATTTCATACAAGTTTTGGAGAGTAGGTTCCTACACCACACTTTGGGGTTGAAGATTTGAAGATTTGGTTGAGCATTTCTTAAACCTTTAATTCATTTCTTCAATTCCTTGCTTTGTATTGTATATCTAAGTGTGTAGTATTTATTTTCTTCACTTGAATCTTGTTTATGGAAATATTCTATGATTAAAGTGTTGGATGAAACTCTTATTTTGCTTATGTATTGAATGATTTTTATTGTCATTGAAGTGGGTCTTGTTGATTTAATTAATCTTGTTCTTTAATGTTTCTTAAGGGATTAGCTAACCCTAAGACTCGTCCATTTACTTTGATTGAGCTCGGAAAAGGAAATCTAGGCTAGGAAAGATTAATTAACAAGAATTTGGGTCATTACACCCATCTAATAACTTGAGCTAGGAATAGGAAAGTTACTTGAGATTCAATTGGTTGTGCTTGATATCACACTCTAAGGCTTGGAAAAGCTTAGAGTGAAATTCATTGATTTGGTTGGAAGACTTTCAATGAGATTTTAGAAACCATTATCTATTAACATAAACCCGCTCTTAGTTGTAAAATCGTAAAATACGTTGGATCGTTACTTGAGTGTAATCTCCTATTATCCATGTTTGTGGTCATTGATCATTTTACCCGCTTTCTAGTTAGTTTTATCTTTGTTAGTTTTTAAATCAAAAACCAAATATTGAAAACGTGTTTGGCTTAGCTTAGTTGGTGATACTTCCTTACTTGTTTAATTCGCCTAGTATATAGTTCCCTGTGGGATCGACCCCGACTCATAGTTGGGTAAATTATATTGCGACGACCGTGTACACTTTCTCTTTGAGGAGTGGATTTGGACGTTATCAATTTTGGCGTCGTTACCGGGGAATAATTTGGCGTATTCGAGTTAGTTTGGGATTTAAGGATTTAAGCTTGGTTGCTTTGGTCCAAACTTGTGAATATTTGTGTTGTTGTTTCGTTACTTTATTTGATTTTTATATAAAAAAAATGGCATCATATAATGAAAATTAGTCAGATGGTAGTTGTTCATACTTTGATGACCCTTGTCTTTATTGTGGAGGACCACACTCATGGAAAAATTGTTTGAATTCTCCCGGGGGCGGATTGTGCGCACAATCCCAAACCTATGAGTGGAGTATTTGTGACAGGTGTGGTGGTCAAAATGGTCATTGGGATAATTGTGCTTATTTGTCCTTCCCTTCCCCGAACCCCCACTATGACTATTCTAGTTTTGATTTTGATGATAGTAGGGATATGGAAGTGGAATAAGCCTCAAATGCTCAAAATGAGACGATAATGCTCATGTTGGAGACCATCCTTGAAAAAATGGAAAAACAGGACTTAGCGGTTAAGGACTTGAGGCAACCACTTGATGGCTTGTGGCAAGAAATTAATTGCAATGACAAAGCTATTCACACCTTGGAGGATCAAATGAAATTATTGATCCAGACTCATAATGCTCAACAACTTGAGGGTGTTGAAAGTAGACAAGAAAGTGGCCAAAACATGAATTTCTCCAAGGGTGGATTTTTACAAGCTTTGAATGACTCTTAACTTGAAGAAGGCCTTGACAAAGTGGAAATTGTGATCCAAGGTTGGCTTATGACTCAAACTCAACAACTTGAAGCCTATGGGGATCATCGTGAAGGCATTTCGAGGATGATGGAAGAATTTTTAAAAATCCATGTTGAGCAAAGTCAAGAGTTGAAGAAACTTGAAATTGCTATCCGTGACTTGAAAGTCGAATTGAATGCAAAAGTTGAGGTATGCAATAATCAACATCAAATAGTCATGGATAGTAGTTTTAAGTTGGTTTCCAATGAAAAAGTGGTCAAGATTGATTTTCAAGAGCTAATGATGAATTGCCAACCGACCAACCCAAAAATAATGCAAGATACCGAAGTTGAAGAAATGATACTAGAGTTGCATAAAAAAGTTCATACAATAATTTTTGAAGACTCTAGTTCATTTTTGGGTGAGGATGTCAAAATTCATGCAAATTTGGAATTTGAGCGCGTTGGACCTCATTCTAGTCATTTTTCAACATTGTGCTTGGTGAATGATATGGAAGTTGAACCAACCAAGCCTATGGAGAATTTTGGAGATGAAGATCAAAGCGTTTTCATTTTGAAGTTTGCTATGCCAAGAAGACAAAATGACATGCCTCACTTACGGGCCAAGAAGTACAAAATGCGATACCCGAAAGTTGGCCTCCTTGTTTTTCTACCACCGCCCCATGAGCGTCATCATGATCTTGATTCAAAGTTGGGGCGCAAATTCATATCTTCTAATGGAAGGAAAAGTCGTAAAATTGGTAACCGTCGTGTCGCGACGTTAACTCAAGCGCTTGGTGGGAAGCACCCCATCGTTTTAAATTTTTTTTAGTGGTTTTTGATTTTTTTTTTTTTAAATAGTTTATTTTATTGCTTTTGACTAATCTGCAAAGTTTCATAATTTTTGGAATTGTTTTGAGCAGGTCGGGGTTTCAAAGCAGCCACAAACCAGTAGCTGTTGTTGAATAAGATCCCAACAGCCACACCAAGTTTTTAGGTGACATCACCTGCGATTCGCAGGTCATGCTTGCGTTTCGCAGATGCTGACTCAGTAACATCACCTGCGAACCGCAGGTCATGCCTACGAGTCGCAGGTGGTGACAAAAAAAAATTAATTTCCCTCAAACTATTTTATGTTTTGTTTTGATTATGTGCAGTGAGGACATTTCAATGTTTGTAGTTGGGGGTGGCATGTGGTAGCACATTATATTTTGGTTATGCATAATTGTGCCCTTGCCAGGCTTTTGTCTTATATATGGATATTGTGTGCCCTTGCCGGGTTTGTTTTGTGACTGTTGGTGCGGTTGTGAATAAACCTTGTTACAAATGGAACTTGCTCAAATTTTTGAAGATTTTGTTTTGTTGGCATGTTGTGGATTAGTCACTTTTATTATTTTATTTTCTTTCTTAGCTTCTTTCATTAGTCTTGTAGTTTAGGTGTAGGTGCTCCTTTGAGGAAAAATATGGAAACTCTTGGCTTGTTTGGTACTAATAGAGTTAGTTTCTTGCATGTGAAATTGAAATGCGAATACCCCTCTAAATTATTTGTGGAAGTAAAAAAGCAAGGTGCATAGGAAAGAATGATCTTTGTGACAACTTTTTGAGTCATTTGGTGACTCTTTACCGACTAGTTGTGTTTACTTTGGATTATGAGATATTGCACTAGTTGTTCTTGCTTAGGAAGTGAAATTGATCCATCTTAACTAGTTCATATGCCATGTGTGGTGAGTGTTTGTTGAATAATTCTTGTGTTTACTTTTATCATCTAGAACTTGCCCGGTTAGTCTTTCAATGCTAATTTTGATTATGTTGGTTGGAGAGATGACCTTGGGCTATCTTTGTGATTTTTGAAAAAGCCTCTTTAGCCTTTCTAGCCTACCATTGCATAAATAATATCATTAGTAACCCCATTTGAGCCTATGACCTTTTCTTTGATTGCCACATTGCAAGCCTTTACCCTTTTTGATGAAAAGTCTCCCTTTTGAACCTTTCCCTCCTTGAACATGAAATTGTGAATTTGAGGCCAAAAGCCTAAGTTGGGGGTGTTAGTGTTGCTTGAGAGTGGTGAAGATTGGTGTTGTGGAAAAGTCAAAAGAAAGGAAGAAAATTTGAAAAATACAAAAAGGTTGCAAACTTTTTGTGCAAAAAAATGTATCTTTGTAAAAAAAAAAAAATAGAAATCAAGAAAATGGTTGCACAAAAGAAGTTGGAATAATTGGTGAAACTAGTATGCAAAGGAAGGAGTGATGTTTTGAAATGAAGAGGAAAGTGGACGAAAGGTTTTGTGTAGTGTTCAAGGAGGGCGTAGTCACTTATATCCCAAATACTTATCCTACCCTTCCCTAAGCCTACATTACAAGCTTAAAAAGTCTCTATGTGATCTCCAACTGAATGTTCTTGAGTTAGTGATGATTGAAAATAAGGGCAAGCTTATGGTGTGATATTTGTTAGCACTAGAATTTCTTTGTTGAGTGTGAGTGACTTTGTGTATTTGTCCCTTGCGTTGTTGTTGTGAATATAGTGATTTTGGGACTTTCTTTCTTGTGAGGGCATATGGATTACGATAGATTGGTGATGTTCAAAAATATTCCAAGTTAAGTCAATTGAGCATATCTAGTAAGCTAGTGATTTTGAGTCACTTATTGAGGCTTGAGTGTTGTCACTTGATTGTTTTGAAACTCCATTGCATTCTTGAAATTGTATTTTGAAATGAGGGAGTTATTTGGTTGAAGTTTCACATGCTTGTAGCCTAATTATTTGTACCAATCAAAGTCATGTTTTTGTGCTTAAAGTGGATCGTCATTGAGATTTTGATTTTGATTTGCTTGAGGACAAGCAAAGACTTTAAGTTGGGGGTGTTGATGTGCCGTGAAATTACGGGATATTCGATGCTAATTTCTTAAGCTTTTGTAACTCTTCAAGCACTTTTGGTGTTACTTTTTGTGCATTTATGTTGTTTTGTAGGATAAGATGACCGGAGAGCATAACATAGCAAAATGGATCAAAATGGAGCAAAATAGAGCAAAACAAGCCAAAATAGAAGAAGTGTGACCTGCGAGTCGCAGGTCACACATGCGAGCCGCATGTTCTGCGGCAAGTTTGTACAGAGATTTTGGAAATCTGAAGAAATTGGATGCAGCATCTGCGAGCATCACCTGCGAGACGCATCCATGACCGCATGTGCTGCAAGTCGTCTCTGTACATTGCAAGACCTGCGAGAGTTTTGCACAACCTGCGAATCGCAGGTTGAACATGCGATACAACTTGCAAGACGTATGTTGTGTACGCAGGGTATTTTTGTCCAGATTTTGTTCCCGTTTTTGGAATGTTATAAATACTCTTTTAGGGTTTGTAAAACACATTTTTGGCCATTTCATACAAGTTTTGGAGATAGGTTCCTACACCACACTTTGGGGTTGAAGATTTGAAGATTTGGTTGAGCATTTCCTAAGCCTTTAATTCATTTCTTCAATTTCTTGCTTTGTATTGTATATCTAAGTGTGTAGTATTTATTTTCTTCACTTGAATCTTGTTTTGCTTATGTATTGAATGATTTTTATTGCCATTGAAGTGGGTCTTTGTTGATTTAATTAATCTTGTTCTTTAATGTTTCTTAAGGGATTAGCTAACCCTAAGACTCGCCCATTTACTTTGATTGAGCTCGGAAGAGGAAATCTAGGTTGGGAAAGATTAATTAACAAGAATTTGGGTCATTACACCCATCTAATAACTTGAGCTAGGAATAGGAATGTTACTTGAGATTCAATTGGTTGTGCTTGCTATCACACTCTAAGGCTTGGATAAGCTTAGAGTGAAATTCATTGATTTGGTTGGAAAACTTTCAATGAGATTTTAGAAACCATTATCTATTAACATAAACCCGCTCTTAGTTGTAAAATCGTAAAATACGTTGGATCGTTACTTGAGTGTAATCTCCTATTATCCATGCTTGTGGTCATTGATCATTTTAATTGCTTTCTAGGTTAGTTTACATTTTCGCATTAGTTATAATTTTCTCAATTTTTAATGATTCCCACATAACGATTATTAATATGACACAAACGAGCATGCCAAAAATTAGTAGAAGAAAGCATGTAAACAGAATTAGTAACTTTATTCATCTCAACATTCAACTTGAACATCCCATCACAAGCATACCCCTTTCCCACAAAAATACCTTTTTTCAATTTTACATATTGATCAGACTCAATAATTTGCTTGAAGCCTGCTCTATTAAGAAGAAAACTAGACATCAAATTTTTTCTCATGGAAGGAGTAAAAAGTACATCTTTTAATGTTAACATCCTTCCTGAGATAAAACTCAACTCAACATCTTCCTTTCCAAGCACTTGAGTAGTGCGAGAATTACCAAGCATGATGGTTTTGGGCTCCTCAAATGGAGTATACACTTTGAACCAATTTTCGTCATAGATGACATGACGGTTTGCACTAGAATCAGCCCACCATCCATCAACATTTTCAACCATATTTATGTCTGTTATCACCGCCACAAGTGGCTCTTCAATAGCGTTCGCCTGAGGTGTAGGATCACGTTTCCGAAACTTGCAAATCGAGCAATATGCACACTCTTATCAATGACAGAGCATGGTCCTCCATTTTGTGCTTGTTGATTTTGTGCTTGGTTATTACCACTTTTATTTTTTTGGTTCTTGAATATTTTCTTCTTAGGCTTCATAGAGGTATTTTTGTTTGCATTAGGAGCAGCATTATTTGAAGTAATTAAATTTACCTTATTTGTGACGGGTTGTAAGTTGCTCTCTTCCGTTTGCAAAAGCAAATCTTGTCCCCTTGCCTCTTCTTCCATGCGGATTCGCATAATCAATGTTTTAAGTGAAGTTTCCTTTTGTTTGTGGCGTATAGTTTTTTGAAATTCCTTCCATAAAGGTGGAAGTTTATCTATTATGCCACAAGCAATAAGGTTATCTCTAATTTTTATCTCCTCGGACCTGAGCTCTCCAATGATCATTATAAAGTCTTGAGCTCGGTCTACCACTGATTTGTTGTCCACCATTTGGAAACGAAAAAAATCTACTAGCAGCATATTTTTTCGCTCCAGCCTCCTCGGTATCATATTTACTTTGCAATGCTTTCCAAATTTTCTTTGCAGTAGAGTAAGTTCTATCATAATAATCATAAAATTATTTGATTGACAATTTACTAGATAATACCAACACTTGTAAGAATTCTCATCGTACTTCTCAACTTTTTCTTGAAGAGAAATAAGTTCTTCATCATTCATGGAAGAATTATCTACTTTGTTTGGATTCTTCTCAGTTAACACATAAAACATTGAGAAGACTTAAGTAGAAAAGTACTTTAATCTTCTATCTCTTAAAATGAGTACCGTTGAACCGAAATGGCTTGTTAAGAACTCCCACTTTGACATCCGCGGATTTTTCAATTGTAGCCATTGAATCTCCTTAAATTTTTGGTGAAATTACAATTGAAAAATAAAATGAAGAAATAAAAATATCTTCGGCGGAGGCGCGGATATCTCGCTTTCTTTAAGGAGATTCGAGCCCACTGCAGTCTGCATCAAATCTTTACAGGTCCAGCAGTAATCTTTCTGACTTGTCTCCTCCAGGATACAACAGCCCGATCACTTCGTATAACTCAACAAACTCTGGACAGATGTTGAGTCCAAAGCTCCACAAAAAAAAAAAAACATCTTCCTTCAACTAAATAAACTCTCTTTTGTTTTCCTCACTCTTTTAAGAACTCTCCAAAGTATGTTTTTTTTCTCTACTCATAATAAGGTAAGGATGACAAACTATTTATAGTTGAAAAATTCATCCTTGAATTAATTGGATGAAAAGAGTGGATTAGTGGGATAATAAAGTGGTGTGAATATGGAGTATAATGACTAGAAGGTTACAAAGGAAATAAAGTAACCATATTGTGCCATTAACGTGCAGGAGTAATGAAAGAGGTTATGAAAATTTCAAAGGAAATTATGTCCACATTCATCCATTTACTCAAATGAGTAATTATGGAAATAATGATCCTAACGTAAATGGGAAATGCTGCAGAGTTAGGTAATGTACAATTGATGCACTTTAATATAATATAAATTAATATTAAAATGCTCTAAAGGTCCATCAACCTCAATTGAAAAAAGAGTAGGATAAAGAAGATTTGGAAAAAAAAAAAAAACAAGCACCTTCCTTCTTTGTCCTTGGTATCCTTTGTTCTCCTCAACATCAGTGGCCTTAAAATGGCCTTGATCAATTTTAGAGCTCTCTGATCACCATTTTCATAAGGTCTTTGTATTTAACTTGTTCCACCTAAATTAAGGACAAACAGGAAAATGGAACTAGGTCAGTCATGTTACACAAACATTTTTAACAGAAATAGAAAAAGGGCCATAGTTGGCATTTGAACACTTTTTAATTCCATCAACATATATATAAGTAACAAACAAAATGCATTAGAATCAATTCATCTAAACATACCATGCCCAGTTGCACCATGGCTCGACGTCCAAGAAACATAATAGGCTGTGAAGGTCCTCCAAAGACGTGCAAGAAACATAATAGGCTGTAAAGGTCCTCCAAATTGTTCTGCAGCATTTAGTAATTGTTACATCAATACATCCTTATGTAGCTTTTTTGGTACATCAATATACTCCTGAACTTTTGCGAGAAGAACAAATAAACGTATGATCTTTGCGAAATGATCAAATATATCCTTATGTAGCTTTTATTATAATAAAACACAGTTGAAAACTTTAAATCGATAACACACTAACATGTATTTTTTTTTTTTTTACACTTTCTTATAAAATATTAATATTACAACAAGAACAACAACAAAAATAAAAAATCAAATCACTTTTTCACTTCCGTCAGCCAAAAATGGTATATCTGAGCCATTTGTGTAACGACGGGGTTATAAATAAGCTATTTTTTTAACGGATGGTATATTTACTCTAAATCGTTTAATTCAAAGGTATATTCCATCCATGTGATGTGATTCCATTTTCTCTAACAAATAAAAACAAACAAACAAAAAAGAGGAAAACCAACAAAAATGGGCTCCTCCTCTGCAAAAGTGCACAGTGCACAAATTATTATCAGCCATAATACACAGAACTCACACTTTTATTCACTCAATAGCAATACTCTTCATGCTATATTACAGACTCATAATCAATCTCAACACAACCCTTATTGGTTCCTAATTTTCGCTTCCGAGTTAATTCTCTCTTTACTCTTTCTCCTAAACTCAGCACATATATGGAGACCGATTTTTTGTTCCGTTTTCCTGGAAAGTTTGCCACCGGACGATAAACTTTGCGAGAAGGATCAAATATACTCATGAACTTTGAGAAATGTTCAAATATACCCCTATGTAGCTTTTATTTTAATAAAAAATAGTAAAAAGCTTTGTGAGAAGGATCAAACATACTCCTAAGCTTTGCGAGAAGGATCAAATATATCCCTATGTAGTTTTTATCTTAATAAAAAATAAAACAATATATTTAAAATTGATTCTTTCACTTCCGTTAGCCGAAAATGGTATATATAAGTCATTTGTGTAACGATATGAGTATAAATGAGTCACTTTTTTTAACGGATGGTATATTTGCTTCAGAATTCATAAACTCAAATTTTTTGATCCATCTCTTACTATAATAGAGATGTGTGTGTATATATATATATATAAAAGTTCCATCCATGTGATATGATTCCATTTTACTAACAAATAAAACAAACTTTTAAAAGTTAATCTCCCTATAAAAGACCTACTCTTTCTTCTTCTTTTTCATTTTCACCACCTTCTTCGACAAAAATGGAAACTCTTTGCGAGAAGGATCAAATATACCCATAAACTTTGTAAAATGATCAAATATACCCCGATGTTGTTTTTATTTTAATAAAACTAGTTTTAAAAAAAAATTAAATCGATTTTTTCACTTCCGTCAGGCCAAAATGGTATATCTGAGTCATTTGTATAACGACAGGGATATAAATGAGCCACTTTTTTAACGGAGGGTATATTTGCTCTTGAATCCACCAATTCAAAATGTTAGCTCCGTCTCTTTATATATACTATATTAAAGTTCCATACATGTGATATGATCCATTTTCCTAACAAATAAAACAAACTTATAAATTTTAATCTCCCTATAAAAGACTTCTTCTTCTTCTTCATTTTCACCATCTTCTTCAACAAAATGGAAACCCTACCTCTACAAAGGTACAAAGTCCACAAATTATCAGCCATAATAAATAGAACTCACACTTTTATTCACTCAATAGCAATACTCTTCATGCTATATTACAGACTTATAATCAATCTCACCACAATTCACACCTCATTTTTACCTTATTGGTTCCTAATTTTCGCTTCTGAGTTAATTCTCTCCTTCCTCTGGCTACTTAACTCAGCACATATATGGAGACCGATTTCTCGTTCCGTTTTCCCGGAAAACTTACCGCCGGACGATGAACTTCCGGCGATCGACATTTTTATTTGTACGGCGGATCCAAAAAAGGTGCAGTAATTTAATTCTGCTGATTCCTGTATCCTCTAATTAATTAGAAGTAGATTTGTTTAATCCTAAGGAACATTTCACGTTGCTGAAATAGTTTCTTAAAATCGTGCACGACTCAAGTATATCTACTAAATATCTTATCGTAGTAGTATTATTCCTGGTCAGGTCAATAAAGTCATGAAATTCTTCGTTTTTGATTTTTTATAAAAAATGAATTTATCTGAACCAATAATTTTTCAATGCTATTATTTGCTAATAAATAATATTTTTGTTTTCCCAACAAAAGGAACCGGCGTTAGGAGTTGTGAACACTGTTTTATCGGCCATGGCGATTGATTATCCTCCAGAAAAGGTAACGGTTTATTATCTCTTCAAGTTTTGAAAAATATATTTTTCAATACATCGTAACTTTTGTGTATATGGCAAACACTGTATCTGCAGAAAGCCAGAAAATGTTTTCATACAAATGACCAATTAGTTTTTGCAAAAACTATAACAAACTCAACTTCAACTTCAAAAATTACAACTAAAGTGAAAAAATATTTGGTTTCTATGGCCAAACGCCTATTAAAATATCTGACACTAATCCAATAAAGTAGTACTCACTCTGTCCCAATTTATGTGACATTTTTCGCTTCTCGAGATTCATATTACATATGAGCTTTGACCAGTATTTTTTTTCCCACCAAATTGATATGAAAAATCACTATTTTCCATTTGAAAAATGTTCATAGGCTGTTTTCACAAATATTTTACTTGAATTAGTGAGAAAAAAAAACTCTAGTATTTTCACATGGGAAAAATAGAAAATTTCCCAGCATTTCAAATGGGAACTTAATCTCCATCATGAGTTTTTTCATTGAGCTGATTCGAAAAAAATGAGGTGAAAAAAATCATGTTTAAATAATAAATTACTGATTCGCGGTAAAAAAGCCTTTATTTCTAGTAGTGATTTAGAATAAAAAATTTAATCTAATTGACTTTTGTAAAGCGAAAACTGTCACTTAATCTCATATTTTTTTTATTTATTTTTTTGCAGTTAGTTTGTCTCAGTATTAAGTGATCCTAATATTCAACAAGTATGAATCTAATTTAATTTTTAAATATATAAATTTTAATCTTAATAGGTGACGGTGTATCTATCCGATGATGGCTGTTCGGTTACGACATTATGTGCAATACGTGAAGGGTGGAGATTTGGGCAAGTGTGGGTCCCGTTTTGTAAGGAATTTGGTGTGAAGAGTATTTGCCCTGAGGCATTTTTTCGAACAGTTGATGATCATGAAATTAATAGGGGCAAAGAGTACTTGGAAGAAAGAGAAAATATTCAGGTATTAGTATAATCCATCATTATATTTGCTGAATTAAAATGAGCTTCGTAGAATATTTGGTCAAATTCTTAGTAAGCTAAATTAGGTACTACTCTCTCCGTTTTAATTTATATGAACTCATTTGACTGGGCACAACATTTAAAAAAGAGAGAACTTTTAAAACTTGTGGTTCAAAATAAGCTTTGAAAATTTGTGTGGCTGTAAATCATTCATAAAGTGAATTTGTTTCCAAATTAGGAAAGAGGTCATTCATTTTGACACGGACTAAAAATGAAATAGGTTCAAATAAATTGAAACAGAGGGAGTATTAGTTTAATCCACCATTATTTTGCTGAATTAAAATGAACTTAATTAGTAGAATATTTGGTCATGTTCTTATTAAGCTAAAATTAATTATTCTTTCTACAGTAAGCTAAAATTAATAATTCTTTCTACAGTAAGCTAAAATTAGTTGTTCTCTCTATGTCTCAATTTATGTGGCGCTAGGATTGCGAGAGTTAATTTTTTTATTTTTTTTATTTTGATCGCAAATTCAGACATAGAATTTTTGAGCAGGTTTTTTAAATAAAATTTACATATTTAGAAACTACATATAAGAAGTATTATAAGTAACAATAATTAACAATTCAAAATATTTAAAAGGTATATGAAAAAAATTCTGTCAAAGCAAACTTCGTTTGGTTCTCGAAATCCTAAAGGTTCCACGTAAATTAAGACGGAGGAAGTATTCTCTTTTTTCAAAAAAAAAAAAAATTATCTTAGAGTGATGAGGCGTTTGATCGACAGCTTTTTGGGAAAAAAATAAATACATTTGAGTTGTTCTATAAGCTTCAGAAGTTGAAAAATTATTTCACCAAAAACAATTTTGGAACATCGGTCAAGTACATGTATGCTTTAATATTAAGTACCTTCGAGTTGTGCTATAAGCTTCAGAGGTCGGTAATGTTTTCGACCCACTATTTTCCAACCTACTATTGAGGTCGGCTTTGAGGTCGATTTTTGCCCAAAACCGACCTCATGAGGTCGGAATAGCCATTTTTTGAGATGGGGAAATCCTATTTACACTTTATCAACATTAATGTTGATAAAAGTGTTTTTCAAATGGATTGGCCAAACACAAATTGCTAACCTTAAAAAAAAAAAAAAAAAAAAAAAAAAACTACCCCTTTAAAAGTATTTTTCAAAATAAGTAAATTTTGAAAGCTTAACCAAATATGTTATAAGTTCTATGCACTTAACAATATTTTGGAAGTCCTACCATAAGCTATAACTTCCAATCAGGTCTAACACTTATGATAATCAAGTAAAAATAGCATAACTTGTTGTAACATGTTAACTACACCATAGTGCAAGAAATTCGCCAATTTATATATAACTTGAAGTTTTTACAATATTTATACTGACAGTACATATATTCTAATGCAGTTTAACTTTTATACTTCGTCATACCTTTACGTATTATATCAAGTGATATGTCTGATTTTCACAATTATAAATTTTAATTTTAATTTATGGAAAGTTACACAAAGATATATATTTTAGTAATTTGATAATGCAATTTTTTAATCGTATTAACGTATAAAAGTTAAGCTCATTTTATTTACAGATTACCAATTTTTTGATTAACTTCTCCAAAAATTATTTCACACTGTAGTAGTGTAAAAAAGTTGAACACCTTTTCTACATGAGCCTCCGTATACAGCCATATAATTGTCTTTTCAAATCTGCCATTATGCTAGATTCCTATTTTTAATTTATATTATCTCTTCAACTTTTGAAAAACATATTACTTCACCACATCTTAACTTTTGTGTGTATGGCAAACATTGTATCTGCAGAAAATGTATTATCTGACACTGATCTAATAAAGTAGTACTAATAGTACTTTTAACTTTACTTTTTTTTGTTTTTATAGTTAGTTTGTCTCAGTGGTGAGTGATAATATTAAACAAGTTTGGATTTAATTTGGTTTATTATTATCTTTTAAAGAATCTTTTAGGGATAATAAGTTTGTGCAGAAAGCAAGCAGTAAAAAACTTTAACATTGTAGAGTTTTGTCAGTTATTCATTAAACTAATAGGGATTTAATTTGGTTTGTTATTATTTTTTACAGAATCTTTTTGCAAAATAATAAGTTTGTGCAGAAAGTAATGCAGCGAAAAACTTAATTTAACCTTGTAGAGTTTACTAAAGTTGGAGCTTTATAATATACTTCATAACATTTCTTCTTTCCATTTAAAAAAGAATGGCACTTTCTGTTTATTAGTCCGTTCAATAATAATTGCACTAGCTCTTTATCTAATTTGGTGTCACATTACTTTTAGCGCTGACTACTCTTTATTATCAAACTGAATATCTTTTTACACGTACGATGTTTACACACATAGGTGAAAAATTATAAATTTTCAAAAGTATTAAAGTTGAACCCATTATTTTTTAAAGTATAACAAATCGATATTAAAAATCTTAAAGGTTGAATTCATTTGATAGTTAGCATCTCTGTACACAGAAAGACTATGAGGAGTTCAAGGAGCGGTTGAAGAAAGCTCAAGAAAATGGAGGGACAAAGGATAGACACTTCGGTCCAAATATTGAGGTACATTTTCACCTTAATAATTAAAAGTTAAAGTGAGAAAAAATATTGTAATAAATGTGTGAGCATGCATTTATTAATTTGATATAAATATCGGGTACAAATAAATTTGTATTCTTTCCCGCGGCAACAATTCATAATTATAGAGCAAAAGAACCTCTAAATGGAGGATAGTTGCCTCATTACAGCTCTCAATGGAGGTACATTAATTCTATATTTATCACACGCTATATTTATAGCAAACTATATTAGCTTGTCATAATCAAATAATGATAAAAAGTTGATATACATAGTTACACACTCGTGACTCATGATCAAGTGATAAACAAAACAAAAAAACATATGTAGTGTTTTATTTGGTCGATCACGTGCAGTGTCAAAAAATTTCCTTAAATTCTTATGCATGAGTGATTAGAATCAAATCACAAGATTGCATATATAATTACAGATAAACAAAACATCAGTCTCATCAAACTATTTAAGGTTTGTTTGGATTGTGAACAATTTAAGTAATGAAATTATAATACGTGGATTAAATAATAGCAGAATTATTCATTGGATTATATTTTAGTGATAGATGTTTGGTTCATCAGACGAAAAATGGAGGATACAAGGGTATATTTATACTAGATAAATTTGAATAAATTTTTAATTTTAATTTTAATCTTGCATTTCTTAAACGACTTTGGAAGAAGAGTTTCGGAGAAGGATTGTTTAAACTTGTCGAAGTAATTTCACGTTTTTTTTTCTTTTTCTTTTCTCTTAATTTTTTATTAATATCATTGCCTATATTTTCTTGTCTTGCAGATAATAGGCCAGACACATTCTGGAGCCAAAAATAATGGCAAAGCTAAAATACCATCTCTTGTTTATGTTTCAAGGGAGAAGAATCCTTCTCATCCTCACCATTTCAAAGCTGGAGCTCTCAATGTTCTTGTATAACTCTCTTTCACCTTCTTTCCATAAGTAGCTACTCCCACCGTTTCAATTTGCATATCTTACTTTACTTTTTAATTTGTTTAAAATAATAATAAGTACTTTTTATACTATAGTATAATTTTTATTATAAGATTCCCTGTCCCCTTTACCCTTTATAACGCTCTCTTACAGGAATTACATGACATGTATATTTAAAATTACAAGTTTCAAAAGCCTTTTTTCAATTTATATTCTTAAATTTCGTATCCAGCCAAACGAACACGCATGAAATGAAATGGAGAGAGTATTTTTTTCTTCTTTTCTTTTTTTTTCCTGAAGATCTCTATTATGTTGCTGCTAGCAAATGCCACTAATTTTGGTTTTAGATTCTCCAAGTTATTCCTTATAGAATCATGGGTTCCAACCAACACCCACTAATGCTTGTGTCAGGATACGTATGTTGCCTACATAATACCCTTTTAGGTGTGGCCCTTCTCTGGCGACCTTGTGTAAATGTGAGATGCTTCGTGCATCGCAGTACTGCCCTTTTATCTTTCATATCATTCCCGCAAGAGATTCAGACTAGTTGTTTTTCCTGATCTTGCCATAAAAACTTTTCATAAAGAAAAGTGGGAGGCAGAACCAATAAAGATTACTCCAGTATTAACTTGTTTCATATTTTTCTTATTTCTTTTTTTATACTTTCTTAAAAATGTGACAAAGAGTAATTAATGTTTTTTTTTTTTTTGTGCAGCTTAGAGTATCTGGGATAATAAGCAACTCCCCCTACATATTAATGTTGGATTGTGATATGCACTCCAATGATCCATCTTCAGCTAGACAAGCAATGTGCTTTCACCTTGATCCCAAAATCTCTCCCTCACTTGCATTTGTTCAATTTCCTCAAAGATTTCACAACATTAGCAAGAATGATATTTATGATTCTGCCTTGAGAGCTGTTTTTGTGGTAAGTTGTTCATATCTATATGATTTTATAAGTTCTATGCACTGACGGAGTAAAAATATTTATAAAATCAGGTAACTTATATAAACTAATGAGAGGTAAATTTCTTGATAGACATTAATGGATTATCTAGTAAAAACAGTAAGTAACTTGCTATTACAAGTTATGTTGATCCGACTCTGTAGAATGTTGCTGTAATCATAGTTTTTGGAGGATCCGACACATTTGATAGCCTTAACATAAAATATATGTCTAAACTGCCCTTTATCTCTCCTTAAAGGTCTCAATTAACACACTATTAATTGGAATAGTTAAGGGTGTTTTCTGAAACGTCAAATATTTTTTAAACATAGGCAAACAACTAATTATATTTGTGGACCAGAGACAGAGGGAGTATAAAGAACAAGTTTTGTAGAAAGGATATGAAATTTAATTACATAGTTTTGTTATGCAAGTGTTCTATGTTTCAGTAGTCAACCTCTTTTGAGTATAAGAAAAAGCTCAATGGATCGATTATTATGTTTTGAGCACATTCTTTTACTAGAAACAAACGTAATTTTACAGAATCCTTCGAAAATGTGCTCTACGGAAACTATTTTCGACCAATTTCTATTGAAAATCCCAAATTTATGACGATATTTTGATGGGAAAATCTGTGAAAAATCTGCAGATTTCTAATAGGGTGTGTGTGTGTATACACTTGTTGTATAACCAAAAAAAATGATTTGTTACTTTATATATATTAGGTCAAGTGGCCAGGGATGGATGGGCTTATAGGACCTATGTTGTCTGGTACATGCTTTTATATGAAGAGGAAGGCTCTATATGGGAATGCTACACACAAAGGTATTGCTCAAATTATAAAAATGTTCCCTAATAAATTTTTGGGCATTTAATTTGTCCCTTGAAAAAAAAAATCTCCTATAAACTCCGTAGTTATCACAATTCTTTAACTTTCTAATCAGATATGGATCTTAGTGAGATGAAGAAGTGTTTTGGTTCCTCAAATGAGTTCCTAAATACTCTTACAAGCACTAAGCATAAGGAATTTGCTGACAATAAGATCCAAGAAGCAAAATTTTTAGCCTCTTGCACCTATGAACAGGATTCACAATGGGGAGAACAGGCAAGTCAATAATTACAACTCTATTAACTCCCTCCATTTCAATTTATGTGACGTAATTTTATTGCGCAAGCATATAAGAAAGGAAGAAATATTTTTCGAATTCGTTCTTAGATATGCTACTCCTTTTGTCCCAATTTATGTTATGCACTTTCCTTTTTAGTTTGTCTCAAAAATAGTGATACCTTTTCATATTTTAAAAAAAAAAAAAACTTTAAACTTCACATTTTATATTTTGAAGATGATTTATAGCCAGTCAAGTACCTATGGCTTGTTTTAGAACAAAAGTTTCAAAAGTCTTTTTTTTTTTAAATTCCGTGTCCAGTCAAAATGCGTCATATAAAATGGTTTATTGAATGAATCTTATGCTTGTTAGGTCCACTCGATTGAGAGAGTATGAGATTTTTGTGGCTATAAAAACAAGTTAATAAAGGTAAAATAGAAAGTTTGAAGTTAGTAAATTATTTCCAAATAAAGAAAGGTGTCATTTTTTTGGAAAGGACTAAAACAAAAATAGTGTCACGTAAAATGGAAGGGAAAGATAATTTAACTTATCTATTCTATCATACTTGTGCTAACTTTGATTGGCTTCATTATACATATAGATATAGGGTTCTTGTACCATTCAGTGGTGGAGCTAGGGGTGCACGAGGTTCATCCAAACCCCTTTCGCCTTAAAATTACAATGTATGTATAAGGTTAAAATTATTTTTTATGTATATACAATAGATGTTGAATCCCATGCCTTCTTCGTATTTTATTGGGTGATCGTTACCAAAAAATGGATTGATTTTAATTTTCCACCTCTAGCATAACTTAAGTAATCAAATCTTCATGCTATCATGTTTGTTCTAACTTTGATTGGCTTCATTATATAGATTGGATTCATGTACCATTCGGTGGTCGAAGACTACTTCACAGGTTTCATTTTGCATTGCAAAGGCTGGAAATCTGCCTTTTACAACCCTACCAGACCAGCATTTTTAGGCAGTGCAACAACAAACTTGAATGACACATTAGTTCAAGGCACAAGATGGAATTCTGGTGTAATTGAAGTTTTGTTCTCAAGATTTTGTCCACTCATCTATGGCTTGAAATCAAGAATGCCTCTTCTTGAATGCATGTGTTATTCTTACCTTGCTGCTCAGCCTCTCTATTGCTTCCCAGCTTGGTTTTTGGCTGTCATTCCTCAGTTTTGTCTCCTGAATGGCATTCCCATTTACCCTAAGGTAAGATAAATTATTAACCTTATTATGTTGTTCGGACTCTTCAAGAATGTTGATAGGTACGTTTTGGATCCTCCAAAAATAATGTATCATTGGAGGATCCGACACGGGTACGGCAATGATTTTTTAGAGTCCGAGCAACATATAAGAATTCCGGGATACAACTTATATATGCTGACAGGGCAAAGTATTTTTAAATGATTGGTGTATGATCTTATCGTGTCGTAGCAGGTAACCAGATGCTTTATTTTCCACAAGTTTCTAATTCCACTTTTTGTGAATGGTTACCTGTAGTAAACTAGTAATCTTTGATAAAAACTTACATGCACCTGGTTTTATACAAAAACAATAGATACATGACACGTGTTTGCACATAATACTTCTATCACTTAATCATGGTTAATTAGTATAACATTCTCACCTCATTAAATCGTTTAACCATGGTTAGTTGATATGGTTTTAAGTAAACCCCAGGTTGGGTAAGTAAGTACCGTTGAATTTAAGGTACAAACGCTGAAAATGTATATATTTCTTACACTATCATCGAATTTAACCTGTAATAACATGTTAGTTACCATTTTCATTAGAGTTCCAATTAATGCTTATAATCAAGAAATTTGCCTTTACTTGCCTAGTAAGCTACTTGATTCTGTGAAACTTTTTTATCTTTCATTCCATAAAACCTGAACTTATTACCGTTATTTTTTATGTGACCTGAAAGTGAAAGATTTTGTTTACTTTCAGTACATATAACTTAAACACAAATTCAACTAGACTTTGATAGAAACCATATTATTTTTCACAGGTCTCAAGTCCATGGTTCATTGTATATTCTTTTCTTTTCTTGTCAATACTTTCCAAACACTTATGGGATGTTATCCACACTGGAGGAACAATGAGAACATGGTGGAATGAATGGAGGGTATGGATGATGAAGTCAATAACAGCTTATTTCTATGGAACTTTGGATGCAATCTTGAAGTTAATTGGCTTTAGAAAAGCAAGTTTTTTGCCAACAAATAAAGTTGTTGATGATGAAAGATTGAAGAGATACCAAATGGGAATTTATGATTTTCAAGCATCTAAAATGGTAATAGTCCCTTTGGCTACATTAGTCATATTGAATATGATTTCCTTCATTTGGGGAATTGGAAAAGTGATTTTTGAAGGGAGATTTAGTGATTTTTTTGGTCAAGTGTTCCTCTCATTTTTCATCTTGATGGTGAATTATCCTATAATTGAAGGGATGATATTGAGGAAAGACAAAGGAAGCATTCCACTCTTTGTGACCTTTTCGTCTATTTTGCTTTCTCTTTCTCTCTTGTTCATTGGTTCTATTTTTCTAATGTAAGATGATATATTTAGCTTAAGATAGACAATATATTTATTGATCTCTATTTCCATCTTCAATTTTATCTTATTTAAGTAGTACTGCTCATTTTAACTATATGCATATACTATAAGATCACATCAGGAGCATATTCAAGGCGAGAAAAAAGGCTCATGTACTTTATGCTGGATTAATCGTATTCTGAGTTGAAACATTAATAAACCTATTTGAAGTGGCCCATTCGTATGAGAGAAGCCCGTATCGCATCCTGATCTCTTTTCACCTCAATACAATATATATTAGCGTGTCATTTCTCTCTTTTAGTGATAGAAACTTATGAATACATAAACTGCGGGGATCCGCCTCTGGCTCCATCATTCTCAAATGGATTGTAATAGCATTCCGAATTTGAACCCATAATGTCCGAACCTTGGATCCGTCTCTGACTCCACCAATATTTTACAGTATGAAGGCACCAGTATATTATTTGTGATAACAAAATAAACTACACCAAAACATCACTAGAAGTAGAATGTTTAGAGGAGCCATCATCAACGTCAATCTTTCAAGAAGTAACTTCAAGATTCCTAGTGCTTTTCAATATTATGCAAAATCTTTAGTTTCATTCAAATGCACAATACACTGTATATTCAATATTGTGGCCTTAAACATGCATCGTAATATCTGTGTGGCCATAAAAATTTCTCAACAAGGATAAATGACAAGTGTGCGTATAACGTTAATAGTTTTCAAAGTCAAAAAAGTGTCAATATATTTAGAACTGATTAACAATAAAATAGTGTCACATAAATTAAAACGGATAAAGTAATCATTAATGTAAACCTACCCCTACTCTAAGGGTGTCAACCGGTTCCAACCGGAACCGGACCGGGAACCGGTTAGGAAACCGGCCGGTTCCGGTTCCAAAACCGGAACCGCCTAACCGGTTCCGATTTACCGGTTTTAAAGTCCAAACCAGAACCGGTCCGGTTTGGATTGCTTAAAAAAAAAAATTTTGTTTTTTGTATTATATATATATATATTATAGTATTTATTTGTATATTGTAGGTATATTTACATATGTTATACAACTTTATAATTAAAGTTTAAATATTTACTGACTAACAGCCTAACAGCAAGTCAGCAATACAGAATAGTGTTTTTCGTACACATATATATGTATAACTTACATATACTTATATATATGTATAACTTAATATATATACTATATGTACTTATATATATGTACTATGTACTCTATATACTTATATATATGTGTACTATATACTATATATAGGTATAGCTTAATATATATATATATATATAGGTATAACTTAATATATATACTATATATACATATCTACTATATATACAATATATACTTAATATATATACTATATATATTTATATAATATATATACTTATATACTATATATACTTATATATGTGTATAACTTAATATATATAGTATATATACTATATATACTTATATATATGTACTATATACTATATATACTTACTTATATACTAGATATACTTACTTATATACTATATATACTATATATACTTATATATGTGTATAACTTAATATATATAGTATATATACTATATATACTTATATATGTGTATACTTAATATATAATATGTTTAAGTATACTATATAACTTAATATGTTTATAAGTATATTCTTAGTATATTTTAGGTATATTCCTAACTTAATAAAAGTAAAAATATGAACACAAGTAAATAGAAGAAAGCTCAATGAGCCATATATTTTATTCATTCTTGGATAACATTTATTTGCAAGTTGTATTTTTTTTTAACTTGCAAATAATACATGAGTTATACAAAAATAGTAGAATAATAAAATCACCAATTTTGAACCATTTCGTTAATTTCCCCCACATCATATTCGGTCATGGAAATATCTTCAAAGTCTTCCATTTGGTCCGGTCCACTAGCTATCAAATCTTCAATTTCTTCCTCTTCGCCTTGCTCCGCTTCTGAGTTTTGGTTGCGTCGCTCCGATCTAATCCAATCTCGAATGCACACTAGTACTTGCAAGCTAAAGCCGGATAATGAATGTCTATGGTCTCCAATTTGTTGTCTTCCTTGGCTAAATGCGCTCTCCGAAGCCACGGTTGATACTTGAACCGTAAGGATATCTCGAGCCATTCTTGAAAGTACCGGATAGCTTGCCTTGTACTTCTTCCACCATGCTAAGACGTCCAAGTCATCCTTGATATCCACATTTGGCTGCATCAAATAAAAGTTATATTCATCAAAGTTTGCAGTAGAAGAAGAAGTTGGTTGTGAATGTAAAACTTTTAAACTCGACAAGCCCTTTTTGCTACTCTGAGAAGTAGTAGGGCGTGGAGCAACGGGTGTAGCACGTTCTTCCAAACTAGAATAATGAGTAAAAACTTTTCTAAACTCATCATCAATAGCGAGATCGGCTTCAGCTAAAGATGGTTGAACTCCCTCTTCAATTTCTAAAAATGTATAAATTTGACTAACCAAATTTTTAGTATAAGACACTTTTAAACAAGGATTTAAAATGGAACCCAATATAAATAAAGTTGGGATGGGAAAAAAATACTTCTTAAATTTGATTATCATTTCAAAAATAGCCACTTGATAATCGGGTTTATATTTATACTCTTGTAAAACTCTAGCTATTTCCGCTAAGTAGGCTAAAATTCCGGTTACCGTGGAATAGAATTGTCTAGAAAAAGCAAGAGTTGCATTATAAAAAAATTCTAAGAGTTCAATACATTCTTTAACATCTTCCCAATGCCTAAAAGTTAACCAATCCTCACTATCAATATTATATTTGTTGTGAACTTGTTGTATGGGAATCCTATACTCATATGCTTGTTGTAGCATAATGTAAGTGTAGTTCCACCTAGTCTCAATTTCTACTTGAATTTTCCTAGGTCTAAGGTTATTTTCCACACAAGCATTCTTAAAATCTCTAATTCTTCCCCTATTAGCATTACAAAAAAGAAACGCAACAGCATTTCTAACTTTTTGAACAGAATCATCAAAATGCATAAGACCATCTTTAACAATTAAATTTAAAATGTGACAACTACATCTTACATGAAAAATATTTCTTAGAGGAGGGTTTATTTCTCTTTTTAAAAGACCAATTGCCTTTGTATTATTAGAAGCATTATCTAAAGCAATACAAAGTGTTTTTCTATAAATGTTAAAAAATCTCATTATAGTAGACATTGAATCGGCTAAAAATTTTCCATCGTGACGACCTTTTCCTTCATCGTATAAAAAAGTTATAATTCCTTTTTGCATAACCCAGTTGTCATCAACCCAATGACATGTAATAGCAAAAAAATCTAAATGGTTAATACTAAGACCCAAATCAGCGGTAAGACAAACATTACAATTTAAAGAATTAAATACATGGCGCAAATAAAATCTATATTTTTTAAACAAATCTATAACATCGGCTCTACAAGTACTTCTAGGAATACCCTCAAATAACGGGTTATAACAACATTGAATGTAAGTAACAAATCTCAAACCCGAGGGAAAGGAAAATGGTAAACAATCATAAGCTACCATTTTAGCTATTTCTACGCATTCTTTTTTCTTGTCATACTTAAAATTTCTACCGGTTCGTGGGTCTATCGTCATTTCAATCCCCCCCCCCCCCCCCCCCAGATTTGAACCCGTTTGCTCTCCCCAAATATCCATATGTTTGGTTTTCATATGACCATTTAGTGTACCCGTTCCACCATCCTTACCAGTTCCTTGCTTAAAACTAAATACTTGTCCACATAGGGTACACGTAGCTGTTTGGTTTTCCCTATTCTTAATCATAAATTTCCAAACTTTAGTTGTTGCCTTACGAGTTCTAGGCGGTTTATCTTGTGTATGTGATTGTTCAGGACATGTATCTCCTATGGGATTTTCGGGGGGTTGTGTTTCATCATCATCATCTAAGTCTTCATTAAAAGTGTCGGTAAAATGTTGTTGCATTGCCTCATGACCTAAAAGTGGATTATTTCCACCAACATCAATACCTAAATTAGGTGTTTCTTCTACAAATGTTTCCTCATTAAGCGCACCCCTAACAGTACGACTACTACTACCGGCACCACGTCTAAATCTCTTTGACATTATTAAATAGAATTAATTTAAATCACAATCAAATAAATCACAAGAAAATAAATTACAACAAATTAAATTGCGTAAATTAAATTGCGAAAAATAAATTGCTAGAATTAAATTGCGAAAAATAAAGATAGAGTTGGAACGAAGGTACCAAATTGCCGGATTAATTTCCAACAAAGTGAAGCGGCTAGAATTGCAAATCCACCAAAGCTACTTCGGATTGTTGCAAAATCACCAACTCCACCAACAATATTATAATTGCAAAATTAATAATTGAAAGTTGAAAATATAATAAGACTTTGTGGCTAATTATTGCAAAGTAACTATAATTGAGAGATTGAGATTTGAGAGAAAGATGAAGAAGAGTGAATTGATGTGAATTAAAATGAAAATGAAGAAGGGTTTATATAGGGGTGGGGATGGGTTAAAGTGTTAAAAAAAAAATTGGGGGCCAAAAATTAAAAATATGACCGTCTGGCAACGGCCATTTTTGCAAATGGACCGTTGCCAACGGTCCATTTAAGGCCCAACGGCTCTTTCAATTTTTTTATTTTTTTTTATTTTCACCGGTTAACCGGTTCCGGTTTCCAGAATATTGGAACCGGACCGGTAAACCATTACACGGTTAACCGGTTCTACCGGTTCCGGTTCCGGTTCCGGTTACCGATTAAAACCGGTAATGGCAAACCGGTTGCCAGGCTTACCCTACTCTCTCTAGTCCTAGTTGTCCCCCATCCTTTACTTCCTAGAGCCATCACAATATCTAATACGATCAGAAAATGGATTATTTCTTCCGTCTCATTTTACGTGATATTATGCAATTCTTACCTAATCTATAAGGGATAAAGTGTATTGTGTCTGTACAATCTTTAGTTTCATTTGAATAATCCTTCATAGAGTTGGCTATAGCTCCTTATTAATAGTGGTAGAGCTGAACGATTTGGTTCACCTATACGAATAGATATGGAAAGAAATGTAGCTTAATTAATTGGATGTCATTAAATTTTGACCTAAATTAAACCTTCTTTATCTTAATATAAAAATAAGAGATACCATCAAATTAAAAGTTTCTTACATTCTTTTTTTGGCTTTGCAAGATGTCATCAACAGCAGATTTAACAGAGATGCAATGGTCAAGTGGTCTATGTGATTGCTTTGATGATCCCATGAACTGTATGTTTTTTGTGTGTGTGTGTTTCATCATTGCAAATTTCATTTTTTTTTTAATTTGCTAAATATTCTTGATTATTTGAAGGTGTGGCTACTTGTTTTTTCCCTTGCCTCACCATGGGGGAGAATGCTGAGATTATATCAAAAGGAGAAACATGTAAGTTTACTCTTCTTTCCTTGTCATTTTTTTTTTTTTTTGGTTAGTGACGCTTAAGACTTGAGTGGCGGGGTGGTAAGTGTCCTTTTATTTTTAACTTAAGGTTTCATGTCTGAGTCTTGAGATTGGAGTCATCTCTGGCAGGACTTTACTGCGAAAGTGAGATTTTTCGATACGAGTCCAAATAAGTCAAATTCCAAAGCAATATCGGACAACGGGTGGGAAAAAAAGAGGTGTAGGCCATGAAAACTTAACATACAAACTAAGTGCTTACACTAGCTCTCTCTCTCTCTCTCTCTCTCTCTCTCTCTCTCTCTCTCTCTCTCTCTCTCTCTCTCTATATATATATATATATATATATATATATATATATATATATATATATAACTGCATCGATCTTGTTATAGGACCATGGTCAATATAATTTTCATGTTGTTCTGCTCCTTCTCTGTCCTAATTAAGTGAAATAGTACATTCCCTTTTAATAGGGAAACTTACATAAATGACTACATTTTGGGGGTTGTTTTTTAGGCATAGCTACACTTTAGCTAATTACATTTCGTAGCTACAGTAGATTGTATTCAAAATTCGGATTGTATTCAAAATTCGGATTGTATTCAAAATTCAGCTGCGTCAGATTTTGGTATATTCAAGTTAAATTTCGTTGTATTCAAGTCAAATTTCGATGTATTCAAGATAGATGTATTTAACAAAGTTGCATTCAAGTCAAATGTATTCGACTCAACCATATTCATTTGTAGCTACTTTTACACTGTATTCACTTTATTGTATATAAAAAAATATCCTTCAAAATACAAGAAACAAAAATACACCCCAAACACATTTTTGCACTAAAAATTAACGAATACACTCAAATACTGAATACAAGAAATAAAATACACCCCAAACACTGGATCGTATGCTAAAAAATTAATGAATACACTTGTAACACCCCGTATCGTTAGAGTTCTAGTGGAAAAACAGAAGGTTTGAACGTTTTCCGAAAATGGTTGACAGGCCTACTTGGGGAAGCCATAACTCCTTGATTAGTTAGGAATTTGGGAAAGTACCCTTAATGAAAGTTGTAGTACGTAGAAATACCTTTCTAACGATATAAGTACCAGGCCAATGAGAGATCGGAGCAAGGAGATATGATCGTATCAATATGGCTAATAGTAAGGCACTTAAAATTCTATAGAATCGGCTAAGTTTTCGATACGTCTGCCTTATAGTCCAATTTCGTGAAAATAAGTTGGTAATTTGAGAAAACTTAAAACATAAAAGTTATATCCCTTTGAAATATCTGTCCAACGGTATATTGTGAAGCCCAAACAGACCTGTGTACAAGAAGTTATGTCCATTTTACTGAACACTGTGCAGAACCGACACAAGTCCTTTGAGAGGGCGCGTGCCGGCGCGTGCGCTGTCCCCCCGTCGCGCGCCGATCACACAAAAAACCCCTCTCTAAATATTGACCTGCAGACGGTCGTGCTATGCATGTACGTCGTGGGCCCATTGCATAACAGGTCCGGTTTCGGGTCAAAATTCAGGATTTCGCGTTTTAAGTTATATTTAAACTTGGGGTTTATTTTCCTAACACCCCTAGTCACGAAAAATCACCCTAAAGTCAAAGGGAACAAGTTCCAAGCCTCAAGAACCCTCCAAGGTAAGTTTTATCATGATTCTAGATTAAATTCAAGTCCCTAATCTCTTTCTAACTTGAGTAAACCCTTCTAATCGATAGAGTTGTGAGTGGAACATTATTGTTGGGCGTGGAAACCCTAGAACTCGAATTCAAGAGGATTGAACGTCAAAAAGGTAATGCTTCTACACTCTAATCATTCATAATAGTGAATTGATGAGTTCTTGGGAGAATAGTAAATGGGTTTAGTAAAGAGAATTACACGAACTATAGTAGGGTTTTGAATTGTTGACTTGAGATTGTTATAATGATATGGGTGATGGTAATGATGTTAATTACACCTAATTGAGATTGTAGAATCACCTAGAAGTAATAGAATGGGAATTGGGTGAAGAAACACCATTAATAGAGATTGTGGAGCTTTATGCCCACTAAGTGTTTGATAAATGCTTAGATGACTAAAAGCATGGATATTATTGCTAATATAGAATCCCTTTGACTTGTATTGATATAGATCAAAGTTGAAAGGGTTGACGAACATTATATTACGCTCAAAGGCTGGAATTAAGGTATGTGAGGCTAACTATCTACGTTAGGGAATGTTCATGATTCTCCCTACGCCTCATTCTTCATACTTGTCAGTAATTTGACTCAAAATACAGTTTAGCCCTAGTTTCATGATATGTTGTAGAACTGTTATCTTCTACAGTTGCAGTTACAGAATTCGTTCATGGTTGTCAATTTGAATGTCATGAACTCAGCACGTAATCTTTATAGACTTATGTATTGTTACCACATGAGTCTCAGTCTAGAAATTCAGTATGCTCAGAAACAGTCAATGTTTTCAGTTCAGTCCAGCATTCTATTTCAGTTCAGCATTGTTCATTGTTATTATGGTCTCAATCCTTATTAATTAACCATAATTAAACATATGTGATTTTGCCCAAGGGCACAGCACAGTGTTGTGTATACGTATACATGGCCGAGGCCATTGACTGACGCACTACTAGGCCAAGGCCATAACGTGCATTTATTATTGGGCCGAGGCCCCACATATACAAACACAGATAATACAGATGATTCAGATACAGAGCAGGGAGTATTCATATCTCTACTTCCTTGCTATTACGGTTACAGTTATCAGTTTCAGTTTCAGTATTTTATTGCTTCAGTTGCTTACATACCAGTACAATTCAAATGTGCTGATGTCCCTTTTTATTGCTTGGGGGCCTGCATCGCAACGATATACAGGTTGACGACTCAGCTATTTAGGAGTGCACGTATCAACTACTGGTGAGCCCCAAATTCCTTCGGGGTGTTGTCAGCTATCTAGTTATTTCAGTTTATAGACAGCTCTATTATTCAGTATTCTTAGAGGCTTCATAGACACAGTTCAGACAGTCAGATATTTATTATGTTAGCCTTGTTAGCAGTTGTTCAGTTGTTTTGGTTTAAGCCATGTTGGCTACGTTCAGATATTTCAGATTGTCTAAGTATTTTCGCATTAAGCATGTGTTTAGTTGTTTCCACATTCAGTTATGTTTTTTATATCACATGTTGATTCAGCCAGCCAGTTGGTTCGGTCGGTCACATGCAGTCAGGCACCGGGTGCCGTGTTACGTCCAGGCCCAGGTTCGGGGCGTGACAAAGCTTGGTATCAGAGCCCTAGGTTAAAGTGTCTTAGGGAGTCTATGAAGCCGTGTCCAGTGGGGTCTCTTTTATATATGTGAGGGCCCCACACATATAAACAGTTGACCACTAAGACATTCAAGATTTGTCTCATTTCTTTCTACTCTAGATCGTGCCATGAAGCTTAGAACAATAAGTAACTTCTCTTCTTATCGAATTACATACGTTTCGAATGCGCAGGCGACGAACAGGTAATTCAAGGCCCAATTGAGGTTGATTATCCATAGGGGTACAACTGTGAAGTACTTGCTGGTAACAAATGAGACTTGAGGTGTTATTGAAAGGTGAATAAAGTGTAAGTTTCCCGAGAAAGGGTGTTGTATAATGAATGGGAAGTTGAATGATAATGATGCTCTTGAGAAAGTAGAATGGGATACAATAGGGAGAGGATATCAGAGAAATTAGAAAAGAAGCTAAGTCTACAGGAAACGTAAATCATGGAGGCAGACAGTATTCTACAGTTGCTCATCAGGACCCACTCCATCTGCAGCTACTGACTGCACTAGTCTCGAGGTCTAGATATGATCAAAAGGGTCAGTTCAACTAGAAACAGATTTTAAGAGCACGTCTCTCAGTGACATACTAGTGTGAGCCATAGAAGTTTTCAGAATCTTATATGCAACAAGTGTTATATGAGACACCAAGGGGTGTATCGTTTGGGCCTTGATATGTGTTTCAATGGCTCCTCTTAATTCTCAAGCTCAGTCAGGTTGTAATACAGCTAAGCCTGATATTTCAGTTCTCAGTGAAGACTGCTTGGAAGTTTCAGCAGGTCGTCAGGATAAAGAGGCATCCCCAGTTATCACCACAGATGAAATTTTCGTACGAACTATGCCTGTTAAGAAAAGAGGTATGTATGAAATAATAACCATGAGCAGACGATATTAAATTTTCGGGAATGATTTTAGTTTGTTTAAGTTAGTCAGATCAGAGTTAGAGAGTACGATGGTTGTAAGTTACTATAAGAAGTAATTATTATTATGAGATAAGTAGATGTGACAGTTCTCGCTTAAGCTATGTGAGTAAGTGTTTGTGGTGAAATATGATAATTAAGAGTAAAGTTAGTCAAATACCCCTCCTAATTGATATTTCTTAAGGAGACATGTGAAACAATAGGTAACAAATTAAAGGTTGCAGGTTCAGAACTTATAAACTAAAAATCTTGCGCCCGCCTCTGCTGAAACACAATAATTGTTAATTTGCTCACTTACATTGCAAAGAAATAGCTCAAAACTTACATTGCAAAGCTTTTAACCCAAAAACGCTTTATACAGTACTATACACTTATATACAAAAGACAAGTATATTATGTATATAGGTGTTTGAAGGTGTATACTTATTTATACGCTTATATACATAAACACCCATATACAATATTATAACCCATATACCTATATACACCCATATACAATATTATAACTCATATACCCATATACACTCATATACAATGTTATACACTATTATACAAAAACTAATTTCGTCTTCTTCCTTGGAGGCAAGCACCAAATCCATCCAAAATGCCTCAAAAGCTACACGACATCACCCTAAATTTCAGATTTAGGTTCCTCAATACGTACCCGATCTTTTGCAACAATACCCACTTAAAATGGAGCTTATTTATGGAAAACCCATTTCAAACTTTGAAGCTTCGAGCTTCAACAAGGGCCGCTTATGGAGTTTCTGCTTCTTGTTCATGTTAAATCAATGGATAATCACATCTTTAGCTTCAAACAACAGATTCTATTCACAAAATTCAAACTCCTCGAATCAAATTAAAGACAACTTCGAACTCTATAAATGTCAAAATTGAGCTTTGTCATGTACTTGGCTTGTATTTAAAAAAAATGAATTACTCCAAGTATTGTTGCTAATATTTGTGTATTTCATAAGAAAGTAATTATTGAAATTAAATTGTATCTCTAATTATAAACCTTGATGTTGTGAATTATAATTCTTGTCCAATGCCCACATTATATTGAAAGAATAGTGATCGAGTTAATAGTCAAATGCAGTAAGAGAGAAATGCAGACTAGCTCTTCAATGCTCTGCACTGGCTCGTCCATTTTAATGTTGGAATTTGAATTTATGTTAATTAGTACCAATAGCTTAAAAAGATAGTAATTTGTGTGTTGGAGGAAGAGATAGAAAGAATAAAGGAGTGGGTGGAGAGAGAGGGGGGAGGGAGTGGGTCATTTTTTGTAAAATTTTGAAAAAATGGGTAATTTTTTATAGCATTGGAGCCCTAATTAACATAGGGTGTAATTATTTCTTGTTACATAGTTAAATTTTCTTGAAAAGTATAAACTATATTCCTTTTATATATTAGGCCTTTAGGTTTAGTTGAGAAGACAAATCTTCCTAAAGTAAGATCCAAGGAGATCATAAGAATCTTATCCAAAATATTACTGATCATCCAAAAAGAATATTACACACCTTACAATGTTCATGCAACTTCACTGTTATGCTGATCAACAAAATCTATCTCCAAGAAAAAGTTTTTCAACATCGGTATAAAGTTTTAGCAGTGAAAAGTAGCATCAACTATCTCTCTTCGAATATAAGAATACTAGATTTAGTAGAATAACTATCGAATTTCTTTGACATCTTTGAAGACACTTCCATGCAAAAGGAAGTTTTTTCTAGATACCCAATATAAAACAGTAGTAAAATATAAGTTACAGTTTAAATTATATACATCGTAAAATCTTAAGAGTCACAATCTCTTACCATAAGCTCTATATAAATAGCCATTGACATGTCCCAAAACAATGTAAGTGTAGTGTGCCTCCAAATTTGAAATCTCAAACATAAGTACTTTAGAAGAAAAAAAGGCTCCAAATATAATCAATATGGAGGGTAGTTCTTCTTCTTCTTCTAAGGGAAAAAAGGCCATGCAAGAGATAGAAAATGGCAACAAAGGGAAGGATGACATCAAATATCGAGGTGTCCGGAGGCGTACATGGGGCAAATTCGCAGCGGAGATACGTGACCCCACGAGGCAAGGCGCTCGCCAGTGGCTCGGGACATTTGAGACAGCCGAGGACGCGGCGAGGGCCTATGACAAGGCAGCATTTAACCTAAGGGGAAGTCTCGCTACTTTGAATTTCCCTAATGAGTATTATTCTAAGCTCAATGATCCTCCTTATTGTAAAAGTTAATTCAAGAAGAGTTTTGGAGAATGGAATTTCATCAACTGGTCAAGGAAATGAAGTTATTGAGCTCGAGTATCTTGATTTTACCGTGCTAGAGGAGTTTCTTGGAACAGAAGAGCCAAAGATGACAAGAAAGGGAGGTTAAACTTTGTACTTTTTAAGTTGTTAGTAACCTTCCCATTTCCCCTCATCTTTTTTTCTTCTTATTTTGTTCCTTATATAATCATTCGGTATTCAGAACTTATTCAGTGTAATATTAGTCTAAGACAAAATTAAAAGGAATAATATGATCAGTTGAGGATTCATATATTCAAACCTCAATTTGTTTGGGACTGAGATTTAATTGTTTTTGTTGTATTCCTTATGTATCCAGAACCCACTGACCCCAGCTAATCTAAATTCGCTCGCTCTAGATCCTATGAAAGAGGAAACTGCTCCTTACTAGAAATTTCAATCTTTAATGACAGGGCTTAAATCTGAGCATTTAATTAAAGGTGGAGAGATCTCAATCATCCCACCATATACCGGGTAGATGCATATGGTATCATCTTTCTTGTTTTATTCATTACCTTATGGGTTCTTCAATCGCCAGGTTTTTATTTATTTATTTATTTATTTATTTATGAAAAAGACTTTTTTTGTGTGTCAACCATATAAATTAAGAGTTTGACTTGGACCTATTGGATGCGAATACTACATTTTCATTTTGAAAACGTCTGTACAAATTGAACTATTCCGAGTATTTTTCTTTCTGGAATGAAGGAATGGTCAAATATTAGACTTAATTGAATATTTATGATGCAATATTGATCTAGTTACACTAGAAAAAAAACATGATGATTAAGATAAAAAGGAAAAAGAAACTAACACAAAATAATGAGTATGATCCAGGTCATACATAACAAATTTAAAATATCTCATTTCATGTGACTATATAATCCTTTAATTGTGGATCGAATGTATGTTTGTGGAAGATTACAATAAAATCAATACTATGTCTTGAGTGTGATTGCTGGTGAGATTTTTTTTTTCCTGCAATATGAAAGAAGTTTGAGGAGATGATCCATAAAATATCCCACAAACAATCTTTACAAGAAGAAAAAGCTAAACAATCTTAAAATTTATTAAGATTGTCCTTCATTAGAATTATTTTGGATAAATAATATGTGAATTATTCTCATCCAAGTATTTATGTACATCGTCAGTTTTTCTTGTATGAAACGACTTGTGACCTCATCGATATATTAGAAATGATACTTTGAAATAGTTGCAAGGCTAAACAAATTCCTTCCGCTCCATAAACAGAGGAATGTGTTGGTCGTAAGAGATGCGAATCTGCATGTCCAACAAATATCTTGAGTGTTCGAATCTATTTGTGGCATGAAACAGCTCATTGTATGAGTTTAACTTATTGATATGTCCAAGAAAACTTTCTACTTGAATCCATTGAACTTTTTTTATCGACAATCCTGTGTCGAAAATTAGAATATTTTGAGCATGGGTTTTCATATATGGTCTAAGATCTTGTCTTTACTATGAATTATTTTTCTCACCCATCTTTTCTTATAAAGGAGGAACTCTATATTATTATTCCGTTTAAGTTATACACACCGCTTGTGTAAAGAGTTTTTATACCGTCATGTCAGCTAAGGATATCTACAGGTAAGTCAAAATGTTAAGAGTTGTAGTCTTGAAGATAAGACAGGTTGTCTGCTACAACATGTTAAGACAATCTGTAAAGATGATATGATGGCTTAGAAATTTCTTACGCTAATGATACATATAATTTTAATGTGAGGGCCCTAGGCCAAAAGCGAGTTGTGGGAAAAACAAACAAACAATTTTCTCTATATGTTGTCTAAAGACAGTATGCATTTTGACAAAACCACGTTAACTCTTATGTCCTTTATTTTTATCAATTATGTGCGATTGTATACTCTTTATCGCAATTTTTCCAACAAAAATAATGCTCATTGCGTATTACTACTGCTACCACTGCAAATTATGGAAAATCTCCATTTAGTGAAAGAAGCTATAAGCATATGTATTGATGGAAGAAATTCTAGGGGACGAGGAAAGAATGAAGGTTAATTAATTAAGGTGAAGGTCAAGCAGATGCCATTTCAATGGTATTTGACTATAATGTAAAAAGGAAAGTTCTAGTTAAAGTAATTAAGACACTTTTCTCTTTTTAACAATAATGCAGCAATATGCTAAAATTATTCAGATAACGATAATATTCGAATAATATCTTGTTGTCATTCTGAATCTTTTTTTTTTAAAAGATCGGGTGCATAATATATATTAGACGTATTATTCTAATTTATGTTTACGGTATCTAAGTACACATAGTACATCGTATATTAGAAGTTCGACGTGACTTAAATCCAAAATCTTTACTGCATATTTATCAACGTTGGTAAATTCCCTTAAAGAATAATTACAAGGTGTAATTTTTACGTGTATGAGAAGTAAAAGTATTCCTCTACCTTAGTCCTCAATTACTAATTGTTCTCACTCAGAAATATTATTCACTTGCAAAAAATAAAAAATAAAAATAAGCGACCCGTAAATTCAGTCATTAAACATTAAGAATTTATCGCTAATCATATATAGTGATGGATTATTAAAAAAATATTGGATACGGCCGTACAGGCTATTTACGACAGATTAGCAATGAATCTCTGTGCTAATTTCTGTTTTTTTTACCGTGGGATTGTTACGAGAAAAACTAACTAGAAAAAGCAATAGGCTTAATCCTGGTAAAGAAGAATATCAAAGATAATTAAGGTGGACTTAGAATGAAATCAGTAATATTGGATTCCATTTTTAGAGAAAACGACATAAATGGTCCCTTAACTATGAGGGTTGGTTCAAAATAGTTCCTTAACTAAGCACTTAACAGTTTTGATCCTTTAAGTTTGTCACAAGTTAATAAAAATGGTCCCTTAACTATGAGGGTGGGTTAGACATAGTCCCTTAAGTATGCACTTAACAGTTTTGGTCTTTTAAGTTCGCCAAAAGTTAACACTTTCAGTCTCCGGCAAAATATTCATCAAAATTTATTTGTTAAATTTGACAGGAACTATGAAAAAAAAAAAAAAAAAGAGGAAATGAGCGAGAACTCATATTTAGAGGCAGTGGCTACCGGCAAGGGTGTTCAACCGAACACCCTTCGCCGAAAAATTATACCGTGTAGGCACGTCAATTATTACGTATTACAGACATATATTACATATTGAACACTCTTAATATATAGATTATATGAATTCGAACGCCCTTGATAAAATTCCTAGCTCCGCCACTGTTTAGAGGTACACACTGCTAAAAGATGGGACAAAATCGATGGATGTCCATCGGTTATAGTGCAAAACTGAGGAAAAACTAACAGACTTGATAATGTCAGAAAATAGTATCTAGGCACAAAAAAAAAACTGACTCAGTTAAAATCGGGGAGTCCATCGGCTAGGTTAAATACACAAGACTCCATTTTAAAAAAGTCAATTAGAATAAAGGGGGGAGAATATTAATTATTCAAAGTTGGGGGGGGGGGGGGGGGGGGTTGTTATTTTAAAGCAAAGTTGGGGGTGAAAATCATTAATAATATCCACACGTTTGAAACTTTTTTATGGATTTAGATTTTAATGTTCCAAAGTCATTTTTATTTTTAAAATTTTGTGATCAATTAAATACCATCATATAAATTAAACTGTTAAAGTACTAATTAAAACTGGAAGGTTGTTGATTGCGAAACGAGTATATATAGGTTATGAACTTCTTGGTGATATACAAATAGCCATATAACCTCCTAATTGTTTATGTTATACTTCCCGAGAGATCTCTATGTACTCAGTATTTATTTGACATTAGAGAAGTTAAATAGAATTGTGATAGTACTTTATGTGGATTGATGATGGATCGGGTTGCACGTTCCGCAACACATGCATTATATATAGATCAGGTTGCACGTTCCGCAACACATGCATTGAACATGGATCGGGTTGTGCGCCGCAACACATGTATTGAGGACTTGGATCGGGTTGCACGTTCCACAATACAGGGTCAAATAACATTAAAATAATAAGCTAATCAAGCCATAACATTGTATATGGATGTAGCTGAGATTTTAAGAGTATTAAGGGTAGATATACATATATATACTTGTATACTAAGACTGCTTCGGTAAGGCAAAGGTGTCAAGTTACATTCTTACTCTTTCCTCTTATGACATATGTTTATTGCATTATGCTCCATGCCTTACATACTCATGCATTATTCGTATTGACGTCCCTTTGCCTAGGGGCGTTGTGTTTCATGCCACGCAGGGTTAGCCAGGCGAGATGAGGACCATCCACAATAGATTACCTCTAGAGCACAATTTTGGATTGGTGAGAGCGTTGCCGAGTCAAGGTTGTATATGTACTTTTGTATTATGGGTATGTCAGGGGCCCTGTCCCAACTTATATATTTTGGTCATGTTCTTAGAGGAATTACAGACAGTTCCTGTGTACAGTTTAGCGTAAGCCTTTGCATATATGTATATTATGGGTCGTTGTTCCCAGAGTTACATGTTAGCCTAGATGGCCCAGTATTCACTTATGCATGACATCATGTTCACAAGTTGGCCTCATTGGCCTTGTTTGTCTTTCAAGACATAGAGGATGCTAGTTACAGTTCGGTTCGCTCGGTCCTAGCCAGATACCGGGTGCCATCATACCTCACCAAGGTTGGGGTGTGACAACGGGTGTGACACCTGATTACCTTCTGCGCGACTATAATAAAAAAAATCAACTCTGCCCAAATATTTTTGAGTTCTTCAAGATTAAAATTATCATTTTGATCATACAAGATTGACACATGAAAAATATACAAAACTTAAGCATAGACAGCAAGAAAATATCTTGCTTTGTGACTTCAAAAAGACTTTACAAAAATTCAGGTGGAACAATTGTAACTATACAAAAACAATTTTATCCACCCTTGGGCATTGATTTCTCCTTTTTCTCATTTTTTTCACTAATTTAACATCCAATTAAATATATATAATTGGAAATTTGCAATATATTAAAACCAATTATCTGAAGAGCATCTTGAGTTCTTCAAGTCTGGCAGACCTCACTTCTTCATCAGTCAAAGCTCCAGCTATCATCCTTTGCTTTCTTGCTTGGACTTGTTGCATTCTTTCTTCCACTGTGTCCTATATATACCCCATTGACCATAAAGACAAATCAATAATATGTATATAAACTAAAAAACAAAATTAAACAAAACTGTTAACACAAAGTTGTAAAGAGATTTTGAGATATACTCTTGTTTTATGGAAATAGAGAAGTGATGCACAATGAACAAGTGCTGCTTTAATACCATGTCACGTCTCACATGTTTGATATAGTTTTTTTTTTTTAAAAAAAAAAAAAACGGTGGTGTCCGAATAAGCACTTGGACTATTTAACCAAGTACTTATCAACGGTGGCAGAATCAAGAATTCATACAAGAAATTCAAATTATACTAAAATGTTACACCTAAAATTTAAACTTGTAGTGTAAAATGATTTTTGAACCCCTTTTGTCCGTGAACATAAACCTTCTTTTATTTCAGAAGGATCCAACAGTTCATGTATAACTAAGAGGAACTATTGTTACCATATTTACGTAGCATAATTTTCCAACAAAAGGATTCAACTGAATCCCTTGCCACAACCTATCTTTAACTATAATTGCAAGTTTACAGTAAACTTAGGATTCTGTTAAATCTATCAAGTGTTTAATCAAGAAAATTACCTAAAAGTAACATTTCTTTAATGAGGAATATTTTACCTTAACAATGAACCTTCTAACACGAACTGTTTTCTTTTGACCAATACGATGAATTCTCATTATTGCTTGCTCCTCAACTGCAGGATTCCACCATGGATCCTGCAATAATTTAATGTGAGAACATTAACATTAGTATGAAAACAAAAGTGAAAATAAAAAATAACCAAAACAGAAAAGTATATAGAATTACCATGAGAAAGACATTAGAAGCTGCTGTTAAGTTCAAGCCCACACCTCCAGCCTTTAGTGACATTAACAAAATCTGAAGACATTCAATTTTTTTTTTTTTAAATAATGCTTCAAAAAGTTGAGCAAAAGATTCAAGAATCAGACTAGTGTATTGGTACTTATGTTGCTCAAACTCTTGCAAAAATGTCGTCGAATGTCAATCAGATCCTCCAAAATAGTGCATGGAGGATCCATCACTTGGTGCGACAACATTTTGGAGCCTGAGCAACGTAATTATGGTACCAATGTGGCTCAACTCTTTAAAAATGTTGTCACAACCGTGTCGGATCCTCAAAAGTGTACTATTTTTGGAGGATCAGAACTCACCCGGCAACATTTTTGAAAAGTCCGAGCAACCTAGATGATGGGTAATACTTACTGTTTTCTCATTAGTCTCACTGAACTCTTTCAAGACCCTTTCTCTATATTTCTGCACCAACTTTCCATCAAACCTCAAGTATCCAATTTTCTTTCTCTTAAGTGGAATCTCCAAAAGATCAAGAAATGAGGTCCATTGGCTAAAAACAATGCTTTTTTCACCAGTTTTTCTTATAGACTCCAAGCATTCCATCAACTTTGAGACCTTTGAAGACTCTTGCCAGTTCTTGTCAACATCAATTCGAAACCGATTAGCAGAAGGACATGTGACTAACTCGTATTTCTTCAGCATTTGCCTACAAATTGGACAAAGTCCACTTGCTGGAGTTCTCCAACTTGAAAGAAGGCATTCTCTGCACATTCTGTGGGCACATGGTGTTAGCACAGGGTCATCTGCTGACTCAAGGCATATGGGACATTCCGTATTTTCGCCATTACGAATTCCCTCAACAACTTCTTCTACATATGCTGGTGTAGGTGCTTTCTGTGTTGATGAATCAGGATTTGTTTCCAAAAACCTTCTTGCAAGCTTATCTAAGTCAGCAAATTCTTGTGTATCACTTCGGCTGCACATTTACAAGCAAATATATATAGTGTGTTAGATATCAGAAGAAACTAACAAGCTATGTTTTAAGATTCTATTTTGTTCGGACTAGGACTTTTCAAAAATATCGCCAAGTGTGTGCCGGATCCTCCAAAAGCTATGCAGCTTTAAAGGATCTGACATAGTTGCAACAGCATTTTTTAAGGGTCTGAGCACCATAGATTAGATTATAGCAAGTTTATTGGATTGAGACTCATTTTAACCTCATCACAAGGAAAGGATGGTTGCAACACTGCCTCAATCTTAGTAGCAATTCAAGAATGTTAGCATAGTTGTGAAGAACTTTTCCTTGTGCCACAAACTGATCAAATTGAACCTGGTTTATTCACCAAAAACAAAATTTCCATAAGCAACAACGATCATTTCATGTAAAATGTGCAAGACACGATCAAAGCAACTAAATGGTAAATTTCTCTTACTTTAGATCTTTTGAAGAGGGCGTCATAGAAGTCACGTTCAGCTTCTGATTGTATACACTGAATGACTTGAATATCGGTTGGAGGGAGAACAAGAATCGGCCTGATTTCATAAGAATACATATAAGTGTTGGGAAAAAAACTATATTTGCATCAATTGAAAGAAGAGTAGGATAAAGAAGATTTGGAAAAAAAAAAAATAGAGTTAGCACCTTCCTTCTTTGTCCTTGGTATCCTTTGTTCTCCTCAACATCAGTGGCCTCAAAATGGCCTTGATCAATTTTAGAGCTCTCTGATCACCATTTTCATAAGGTCGTTGTATTAACTTGTTCCACCTAAATTAGGAGCAAACAGGAAGATGGAACTAGCTCAGTCGAGTTACGCGAACTTTTTAACAGAAATAGAAAAAGGGCCATAGTAGTTGGCATTTGAAAACTCCATCAACATACATATACAAAATGAATAGATAGAATCAATTCATCTAAACTTACCATGCCCAGTTGCACCATGGCTCAACGTGCAAGAAACATAAAAGGCTGTAGAGGTCCTCCAAATTGTTCTGCATCATTTAGTAATTGTTACATCAATACAAATCTTAAAACATCAGGCATTTCTTTCTTTGGTAATTCGAATGAGACAACAATTAGCAGTAATCTTGCAATTTTTGTGGAATATACCTGAAGAGGGGTACCAGTAAGACACCACCTACAATGTGCTGATAAAGTAAAGGCAGCCTGTGCGCCCAGAGTCTTCCAGGATTTGATGGTGTGTGCCTCATCCAAAACCACCCGGTACCAATCAACATTATGAAATATGCTATTCTCCTTATCCTGAGTAACAACAAAGCTGTTATTAATATAACAGTAATAGCGAGGCGGATGATGTCAAGCGAATTCTGTATGCCAATACTTGAAAATAGCATCCATTACAACTTACAGCCTTATAAGTTGCACTCAAGACACCATACGTTGTCAGCACTACATCTTGTTCTGCTATCACTCTAGGATCATTACTTCTGTCCCCGCCATAATGAACGAAAACTGAAATGCTACCAGGTTTTGAATGTGCCTCAAGTTCATCCTAGCATTCAAAAGAAAAACAGAGTTTGTGTTATTGGAGCTGCAGCAGTATTTCAAGATCTGATAATAAGGTACCTATATGTTCACAGAGATTTCATACAAAACATGGCAAAAAAAATTTAGGGACATTTCAATGGTCGTTTTATGAGTCTTACCTTCCACTGGCCTAGTAACGCCATAGGACAGACAATTAGAGTGCCACCTTTTGCCTTTCTTGATACTTCTGTATCAGTATAAGTGATTCTTTTTGTTATACATTCAGTTTCGTCTGCGTCTTCTGAGACAAAATCCTGATCATCAGGGCTACCCTTGCCCAGTTTTGCGAGTACTAGAGCAATTGTCATCACTGTCTTTCCAAGACCCATTGCATCTGCCAATATCTGCAGAGATCAAATTGATTCAGACAAATAAAGAATAGCAGCAATTAAACTTAACACACACTAAGTAAAAGACCGATCATGTCAAATATAAGACAATTGACAGAAGGATGCGCAAGAAGGGAAGCTCACCCCTCCGCGTGCTGCTTTCGATGCAGTTGGGAAGTCGGTAGTTGCTTCCCCCGAGAAAATGTTGACATAAATTTTCCTCCTGTTGGAGAAGCTTGGTTAGTGAGATATGTTTAAGAATCTAACAATAAAAAAATTATCTAAAGGCACAGGTCAATTTTTTTTCCTATTTGCAATGTCTTTTTTTTTTTGGGGGGGGATTAACTGGATATCTATACATATAAACATTAATTGTTGAGTTAATACAGACTTGGGAGGCATTTACGTTCCCATCCAAAACCGAATACTGAGCCATTGCATTATTACTATTACAAACCAAAGTCTGTCTATCATATGTGGTTCCAGGATGTCTGGCCAAGAAGAAACTTTTTGGAAGACTGATCATCCTAGTAGTTCCTCCGGTGTTTGTATTTGCAATGTCTTATTCAGTGAGGAAAGTGCTTACTCTTCGCATATCCGATATGCTGCCCAACATGGATGAAGAGTTTTCGATGCTTCCTCTACATCAGCTCCTTTCTCTGATTCTGTCATCCAGTAAAGAGCTTCTTTCTGGTAAGGCCTTAGGCTGCACATAAGTGTATCTGGAGCCTCCATCTCCTATACAGCGTAAAAGGTATAAATCGGTGAGTAGCAAGATGAATATTAGTAAAAGACATAATTTAAATAAATAACATGTGCTTTCTCTAACAGCCTAAGTTTTTAAATGATATTGTCAAACACTTCAACATGATATCAGAGTGTTCGGCTCATGAAAAAAGAATTAAGCCCTCATATGAAGGGCTTGTTGAGAATATAATTTTCCTTTTTTTGGTAAATGTGTTGAGAATATAAAAGTAAATAACAATGTGTTCTCTAACAGCTTAAGCTTTTAGATGGTCACACACTTTAACATGGTACCAGAGTAGGCAGAGATCCTAGATTTGAATCTCACTGCCACCCATTATTTTTAAAAAAAAAATTACACATGAGAGGGCGTAATTGAAAGACATAATTTGAACAAATAAAATTTACTCTTCGTAACAGCTTAAGCTTTTACATCCAATAAATATGTTTCAGCTTCATCTTTTCAGTTTCAACAAAAAAGAAACATGTACATGGATCATACCTTCAAGTCATACATGTCTACAGAACCAACAAGTTTGTTAAAAGATGCTTCGGAGATATCTATCTCTTGCTCATCCTTGTTTGGCTCCGAATACTGCTGGCAGCCTCTTCTTCGCTTTGCTATTGATAACACTGAAGCAGCTTCATTTGAATCGGACTGTTAACAATAAGCAGAACATCAGTGACAATCTTCTTTTTTTCTGCTTTACTAAGTATAAAAAGGTTTTGAGCAAAGGGTAAATGTGCATACCAATCAAGGTGCAAAATCACTGGAAGCAATAATGAAATCAAATTGGCCTTTGTGCAATTTTTGCAAAAAGTTAAGTCATGCATGGGCAGAGCTAAGGTACCGCAAGGGGTTAATCCAGACCCCCTTTGTCAAAAAATTACACTACATATACAAGATCAAAGTATGTTTTATGTATATATTGTGGATGTTGAATCCCCTTGGCTTCTTTGTATGTCTACTTCTTTATGCCATTGTTTGGATGGTTATTTCATTGTGAAAAAAGTTGAATAAGAAATTAAAGTTAAAAGTGTTGAGGTGATTTTCCTTATCCAAAGAAAAAAGTGTTGAGGTGCTCTTTTCACCCAAATCCTGCCATTTCACAAAACTTTCACAAATCATTCAGATTAAACAACAACCATCCAAAGACATCTTTAACTTCCATAAACTTGTTTTTCAAACAAATAGTGCTTTCCAAAAGTTGTCCAAATGACTTAACTCTGGCAACCTTCTGGAACGATACAATCAACATACAATTTGTACTGATTAAAAAAAGTAACCAGCATATAATTTTTTATTCTTGCATCTAAATATCGAGAACTTGGCAACTTAAACAAAATAACAATTTCAAGATTACACAAATTAAAATCAACATACATCTAAATTGAGATGGCGTTTACGAGAATCAAGCTCATCCGGGGTGAATTCAGCCTGCATAATATAAGTAAAAGAGAATGAAGATATCAGCAGTGAGAAACTAGAGGGAGCTTTGAATATTTTACACACACAAAGATATGTGAAAAACCGCTAAAATTTCAATAAACTGTCTAACATACATTCTTAAAAGATTCAAGATCTTCACATGAACCAATACATGATATAACGATGGAAAACCAATTCCCTACTAGCAATAATGGATAGAGTGCTTGTGTAACTACTTCAACCGAACCCAACGTTTTACATACAGAATATATTATATATATACTTATGTGAAAAACCATTAAAACTTCAATAAACTAACATACATTCTGAAAGGGATTGACTTTGAGTAGCTTGAACAGAGTAAGTAGTGGATATGTTGTTGTATCAATTTGTGAGGGAGAATCCAGCCTCCATGATGATTTTTCACCGCTCGTAAACACTGACTGGTGAATGTAGAAACTGTTAAGGAGAAGAAGAAAAAAAAAGGAGCATGTTAGCAACTGCAGGCTATTCTTTAAAGGATTGAATTTCAAATGATTATTACCTTATTGTCAGAAGCATAAAACAGCAGAGAACATAGTATGTATTTACCTTACATACAACATGAGCTCCTGCATTAGGCACAGATTTACAGGCGCAGCAACGCATCGGCCAAGAACCTTTACCTTTGAAGAATTTACAAGTGGAATGAGGCATTTTGCCCATTCCATTGGGAGACGCCCAATCTGTGAAGTTGAAAAAAAATATGAGTATGATTTGTATCATTATGATCTTAAAAAAATATGATTTGTATCATTATGATCTTAAAAAATGAAGATTTTCACAAGAACCAATACATGACAAAATGAGGAAGAACCAATTCCCTACTAGCAAAGACGGAGACAATATTTGTGCAACGAGTTCAGCCGAACCCAATAGTTACACACAGAATACATATACATATGTGAAAAACCAGTAAAATTTAATAATTGTTATATCAAAAATACAACGAGCCTAATAAGAATCATAGGATCTTAGTTATATATTCTGACTAACAGTGTAAAAAGAATTTGCGCTATTCGTGAAAATATATCTCTACAACTAGAAAAGTATACAAACATTCACCTATAAACCAAGAATCTTCAACAAATTGAATAACAAGACTTAATACTAAAACAAGAATCCTAATGATTGAATTCAAGTTTACCTCCCCAGATGGCTTGGTCGAGAACCCAATATACAATCTCAACACCAAAAAATCAAGATTTCCACATGAATAAATTCCCAATAAAGTATACCTAAAGAGATTTAATCCCAAATAGAGGGGACTTAAGCAAATAACAAAAGACTAACAAGACTTAATATACTAAAACTAGGGTCCTAATGATTGAATTCAAGTTTACGTTCCCCCGTTCGTTTGGTCAAGAACCTAAAAATAAATGACGCTTTACACATGTTATACATAAACATATGTGAAAACCCATTAAAATTTCAATAAATGTCATATAGGAACCCTTAACTTCAATAATACAACGACCTCAATACTAAGAATCATAAGATTTATGTTATATACACTAATAGTATAAAAAAGAATTACTACACTATTCATGAAAATTCGTCTCTACCTACTAGAAAAACGTACAAACATTCACCATAAAAGCAAGAAACTTCAACACATTAAATAACAATACTTAATACTACTAAAACTAAGGTCCTAACAATTGAATTCAAGTTTTACCTCTCCCGATCGTTTAGTCGAGAACCTAACAATGGATGAAGCGGCAGCATGAGCAGCTCTTGATCCACCCCAATGTGAACTACTTTTACTACTCCCAAGCTGAGGAAAATTAAAATGAACAATCTCATTATTCTCCAATTTTCTCCCTTTTGTAGTTGAAAGCCCAGTAACAACAGTTCTTCCAACTAACAACCAATCAGACTCTTCAGGAAAATCACCATCCTCCATCACAACAGTACTAAGACTATTTTTCGCAATTCCGGTCTTTTCTTTACTTCCTAAAATACCCCTATTAGTACAACTCTTCAATGGCTTTACTGATAATGGTTTAACATTAAGTACATGTTCTTCTTCTTTGAACTTTACTATTTCAAGTTTCTCTTCCTCTTTCGGTTGTGGATTGTTTTCGGGCAACTCTGACCATTCATAGAATTCTTTCATCAAATCACGTCTCCATTTCGATATACGACCACCAAGAACATCCTTATGTACCTTGTTTTCACCTGTTTCATCGATAAACACGTCAGGTTCTTCTTTAACTTTTAGCCCATTAACCATTTCACTGCCCGAAACCGATTTACCAGCTGACTCTTTTGCTCCATATCCATCAAAAACCTTCATTTCTTCATCATTTTTTCCTTTTTCACAAATAGCCACATCAGGTTCATCTTTAACTTTTAACCCATTAACCACTTCACTACCCAAACCCCATTTATCAACTGACCCTTTTGCTCCATAACCATCAAAAACCTTCATTTTTTCATCACTTTTTCCTTTTTCACAAATACCCACATCAGGTTCATCTTTAACTTTTAACCCATTAACCATTTCACAACCCAAATCCAATTTACCAACTAACCCTTTTGCTCCATAACCATCAAAATCCTTCCTTTCCTCCATAACCACATCAGTTTTTTCTTTAACTTTTAACCCATTAACCATTTCACTGTCCAAATCCCATTTATCAACTAACCCTTTTGCTCCATAACCATCAAAATCCTTCCTTTCCTCCATAACCACATCAGGTTCATCTTTAACTTTTAATCCATTAACCATTTCACAACCCAAATCCAATTTACCAACTAACCCTTTTGCTCCATAACCATCAAAATCCTTCCTTTCCTCAATACCCACATCAGGTTTTTCTTTAACTTTTAGCCCATTAACCACTTCACATCCAGAATCCAATTTCCCAACTAACCGTTTTGCTCCATAACCATCAAAATCCTTCTTTTCCTCCATAACCACATTGGGTTCCTCTTTAACTTTTAGCCCACTAACCATTTCACAGCCATTTTCTTGATTTATCGGACCAGATATACGTACCCCAGTACTCGTAACAGTTTTATTAACTGTCGATAACTGTGAAAAATCAAGCAAATAATTAATAGCTGCTTCAAGATTGTTGTTTTTTTGTAAAAGCGCTTCAAGAATGTCCTTTTCTGCAATTTCATAACCAATTACTGAACGTATCATCTTGATTTTGCTCTCATTTTCTTCAACTATTGCTTCCATTTCCATTATTATTTTTTTGTAAATAATGAAGAACTTAAGCTATAATAAATAAAATAAAAAAAGAGAAGATTTTTTTGTTATAAAATACTGAGAGAATGAGTTAGTGAAGTAATGAAGATGAAAGTTTATAGGGTTTGAAATTTTTGGCGCTAATAGAAAATATAATAGTAGAAAATTTTGGCGCTAATAGAAAATGAAGAATTAAAGTTAGAAAAAAGGATTTTTTTTAATAAAAGGATGAGAGATTGAATTAGAGCTCATTTGGATTGACTTATAAGTTGATCAAATCGAGCTTTTTTTAACTTATTTGAGTGTTTGATAAAATAAAAAACAGTTTAAATTAAGTTGAAAAGTGTTTAAAATAAGCCTAAATCAAGAAATTGCTCAACTCCAACTTATTTTTTTTGCTTACAAGCCATTTTGGTTTGATTAACGACTTTAGCCTTTTATTTCTTATATTTTCTGTTAATTTCAATACCATCCTTACTTCTAAAAACTCTTTAAGAGCCCGTTTGGATTGGCTTATAAGTTACTTATAAGCTGTTTTCAATTGTTTTGAGTGTTTGGCTGGCCAGCTTAAAGTCATTTTGTGCTTAAAATAAGCTCAAAAAAATAATTGGGCCCATTTGACTTAGCTTATCTAAAGCAGCTTATAAGCTGAAAACAGTTTATAAGCCAAAAAAAAAAAAATTAGACTATCCAACTTATTTTTTTTAGCTTAAAACAGCTTATAGGCATAAGCCCATAAAAACAGGCTTTAAATATTTATGCTTAAAAGTCACTTTTTTCAGTTAATCCAAACAGGCTCTTAGTGGAGTAATAGAGGTGAATTATTATTTTTTTTTAGAATGATTATTGATAGGGTTTATTATTGAGAAATTTTGGCGCTAATTAGAATTTACCTTACTGTTAAATTTTCGCGGGTCGTTGTGTTAAAGGCTTTTGGCGCGAAAGAGGAGGTAAAAGGCAGTGGACAGTGGTAAAAAAGGTATTGAGCTTTTTAATTGTGAAACGATGTCGTTTTGACTTACGCAGTTTTTGAGGAAAGTAGGGAACAAGTCCTAGGTGTACAAATTGTCTATTACTAAATAAGGTGTATAATTAATAATGCATGGATTAGTTATGTTAAGATTATTTTCTTATTCACTATTTGGTTCGTTGTATTAAAAAAAAAAAAAAAAAAACACGCATCACGTGATTTTTAAAAAAAATATTTGTTTACAAAAATATCCTTCACATTTTTTTTGGCTTTGAGGGACTTCAAAAGTAATTTTGTATTTAACCATGCTTATGCATGTATTAAAAATCTTGATATTGCTAATATTATTGTTTGCAATGTGTTAATTATACACAGGATAATATTAAATAGGGTGTATAACTAATAAGAATACCAAATTAAATTAGTAATACACAAACCTAATTCATATATTATTTTCTGTAATATCTCCTACCAAACAATCCCTTATATACAAGTGAAAATTGTACTCCACAGTACACGCGTGGAACTCTGATTTTATGAACCTAAATTTGATTAATTTTTTTTTTTTGGGTAAACAATCTCAATTTGATTGGATACGAATATATGTTACGACTTAGATAACACATCCCCTAATAAAAATAAGTAAAATGTCCTAATAATTTTAATGTTTGCGATTTATTTCATATTTGCTCCACTTTTACCTATAGGTCCATGAAAGTCCTATCATTATCATTTATCTTAAATATGCTCTTTCCAATTACCGGGAAAAAAAAATATGCTCTTTCCTACATGAATTGATCAAAATTTAGTTGATAAAATGGAAGCCTCGTTGGGATATATTTGGAGCTCTTTTAATCGTTTAGAGATATATATCTAGACAATTTCAAGTATTTAGGTAATACTACTGAAACTTCGTGAACAGATTAGTTAACAAAAAGGTAATACTACTAAAATTTGAATCTTCTTCCTATAAACAAATCCACATTCTTGTACAAATATAAGCCAACTAACGAACTTCAATGTTAAATACGGCAAGAATATTAGTAGGCAAAAATTATAATTAATAGAAATGGAGGGCAGACCAGAGAGCCAAGCCTATAGAGTTCCACACATTATGTCGAACATATTGTCTTGATAGCCATACAGCAGAGACAGTGGCATATTTAGTCAATCAATCAAAACTAATTTTGGTCGGAATTTTTCTTTAATGTACCAAACCAGATAAACAAAATCATTAATCGATCTTTAAGCAATTTGATTCGATACATTAATTTGGTGTGATTTGTTGATTTTCTTTTATCATTTCTAAATGATATAAGCTGAACAACTATGAGAAAGATGAATATTATAGAGGGTCCACGCATGAAATATTCCGCATGCCGACTTATCCCAATCCCTCTGTAACCTATAAACCATGACAAATACTCCGTTTCTTTTTATATTTAGTAAGTTGACAATTTAAATATTCTACATGTTAAGTTTTATAAACACAAAATTCAGAGAACATTTTAACACATTAAATTCAAAACCACAAAATTTTAAAGTCTCTTTATTTCTTAACTTTAATATCATATATGAATCCATAAGTAATCAGAAAGTGAAAATATAAGAAAAATTTATTGCTCGAATATATCTATCCTAAATCATTTCTGATGACAACGCTAAATTAGCTTAGAAATGGAGGGTCGGCCAGGCGAGCCAACCCTATGGAATTCCAGAAATTATGTCGGCCATATGTCTTGATAGCCATACAGCACTCACCACGCAGGTGAGAGTGGCATATTTAGCCAACCGACCCTTTTTAATCCTTCATTGAGTTACACCCTTTCTTTTTATCTTAAGCTATTTCTCCTACACTTTGCTATCTGTCGATGTGGGAGTATTGGTTTTCCTTTTCCTCCCATGACATTTTATCAAACTATATATTAGTTTGTCTTTTTTTTTTTATTATTTATTTATCTGGTATTTGGTTTCCGCATTGAAACCTGACTATTTCGAGTTCGCGTCACGTAAGACACATTCAAAGGAAGCGCTTCCTACTAAGAATTTTTTCATACCCAGACTTGAACCCGAGACCTCTGATTAAAAGAGAAACAGGTTCATCCGCTGCACCACATCTTTTGGTGGTATAAAGAAGTCACTAATTAAAGTGAGAATGTACATTAATAAATAGTTATTTACTCTCTCTATTTCATAACAAGTGTCCATTTAGTCATTTTATTCTGGTTCAGAATATGTATTCGTTTATTTAATCAAGACGAAATTAATTTCATTTCTTCATATTTGTTCTTATTAAGTGATAAGATATCAATGTGCCAAGTAAATAGTGATATGCAAATTTAATTAAAAGTAATTTATTCAAAATATCTATTTTTTACGGGGAGTTAGTATTTTATTAAGGAATGTGCTAAAGGCTAAGTGGACACTTACTTTGTACCGCATGGAGTATCATTTAGTAGATAAGAATGTATGTGAAGACATGTATCATGTGTTCGTTGAGTTGATATAAACAAAGTGCTACTAAATTTTTACTTGCTAATTAAACAGGGAGAAATAAATTTTTGGCCCTTTACATTTTTTTTTAGTTTTATGACATTTTTACAAGAGATCTTCATTTTTTACACATAAGAGATCTGAAAAGGACATTTTTTTTTCTATTCAAATTGTAAGAGGCCAAGAGATCCTATTTCTTCAATTAAATGTTATTCATATCAATTATATTACGTAGTTTAATAGACACGGATTTTTAAGAAGGAGACAATATTCTTGAAAGTTATGGTTTAGGAAACAATATTCTTGAAAGTTATGGTTGTCATCTATCTATATAAAGAAGTTCAGAGGTTTCTTGGATATTCACCGAAAATACATCTTTTGATCTTCTACTTCAAAGTTAACATTTTCTTCTGTTTTCTAGGCAATAGTTTGTGCAAACTCTAAACTTTCAGCCACTAGTGCAAGTGACATTGAGGAGCGAACCGGCTAAACGATTTGCACCGTAGTTGGTCCAAAATCGCTTTCAAGGGCAGTAGCTTAATTATTTGATAAGTTGGTTTCCTGTTTTACTGTTTCTAGATCGATAATGTTTCTATTTTTACTAACATGTGTGATTATAATAATATATGTCCTTAATTAACCAAAACCGAAATTTTAAGTTAAATTTATTTTCAAATTTAGAACAATGTCAACTTTTTAACATGTGAGAGCCATCTAAGGCACCATCTGATCAGGATGTCTTTTTAAAATAGATGTTGGCTTATTGATAGAGTAAAGCTAGATTTGCAAATAGAAAATTATATATGGCATGTTCCCACGTTGTAACACTTGTTAATCTTTCTTCATGGTCAAGCAAATATTGAACATGCATGCCCTCTCCCATTTTCTTCCAATTATTTCTTAATTGTATATTAATCTTAATGTTCAAGCCATGTTTTCCTCTTTTTGAAGAGCAACTATTTTACTCATATTATTTGAAAAAAAAAGACGTTTCTCATTAATTTTAAGGTATATATTGATTTGTCTTATCAGTCTTTGAAAGTTCTCAAAAGTATATTTTTCTTCATCTTTTTCCGTAGTTTAGAGCCCGTTTGGATTGACTTATAAGTTGTTTTCAGTTTTTTTGAGTGTTTGGCTGACCAGCTTAAAGTCATTTTGTGCTTAAAATAAGCTCAAAAAAATAATTGGGCTCATTTGATTTAGCTTATCTAAACCAGCTTATAAGCTGTTTTAAGCCAAAAAAATAAGTTAGACTATTCCAACTTATTCTTTTTAGCTTATAAGCTGCAAGGCAGGCATAAGCCCATCCAAACAGGCTCTTAGTGTTTTCGTGAGCTGTAAGGAAAGTTCTAATCAATTACCAGTCTTATCTTTGTCAAATATTTTGTTCTGCCTACACACGAAAAGTAACAGAAAGAAGAAAATTAAGAAGATCACAAGAAAACAAATGAAAGTCTACCAAATTCAGTCAAGTCTTTCTTTAATTATGTTGTTTGTTCGAATGCCTTTTGGCTATTACAATAAAAAATATGCTATTATAGAAAATATATAATATAACATAACGTGAAAAGTAGATTTAAAAAAAAAAGACTGAAATATTATTATAAATAATGACTCTATAAAGAGATTTGACTGTATATCATAATGACAGCAGCAACATATTTCTAATTTAAATCAGACGGATTTAACCTTTAAGTTTTTACCGTTAAATCTATTGTACTTTCAAAATCATGACTTAGAATTTAATATTTATCAACATTTAGTAAGTTTAGGTTGGACTGAACTTATTGAACACGTCTCCATGCGCCACTTAGATAGGTGGCTTTTAAGTTCTTAGTCTCTGCATTTATTTGAAAAGAGTCCTTTTTGGAATATAGGAAGTATAATACAAATTTTCTAAAGTTTCGGGGTCCATGTAGCACCCATTTAAAGACTTTTCTCAGAAGAAAATAAGCTAATTGTGATATAAAAAGTCTTTATGATGAATGGGAGTTTAGTTTTTTCTTCATCAAAGGTGGTAGAGATAATTATTTAAGTTAAAGAGTAGTATTATTTCGAAAAACCAATTAGAAAACAAAGCTAGAGAATTGACCAGTAATTCTATTGACATGTCAAAGCCAAATACATCTCTTCTTCTTCTAATATAATTAATTGGTATTCAAAAACTCATAATAGAAGTTTGAACATCAATTGACTGATATTTAAGAGAAAATTATATTTGAAATTAAGTTAATATAGAGTTTTCGAAAGTTGTATTCTATGTGGTTGGATATGAGAACACGGTTAAAGTTTTACGAGCAAAAGCTTAAAAAAAATTCTAAAAAATATTTTCTAAATTTCAAATTTCATATTTTAAGTTGAAGTTGAAATAATCTACCAGTTTAATACGCTTTGGGGTCATTTGGTACGTAGACAAAATTATTCTAGCATTATAATTTTGGGACTAATTTATCCATATAGGAGATGGGATAAAATAATCCTAGGATTAATGAGATAAGATGGAATATTCCATCTTTGAGTTTGGGATGCACTTTATACTTTGTTTGGTAGAAGGTATAAATTTATCCTGTACCTTCTACCAAACATGATACAAAATTAGTCTCACGGTTAGTGTTGGGATATCCCAGCTAATACCGTGTACCAAACGACCCTTTAGGAGTAAATGAATATTTATTTGAAATAATCTTTAAAATTATTTTATTTAAACAAGTTATATGAACGGACATAACCTAGTTACTTACAAGTCATTTTTTAATCAATCCAAAACTCAGAAAGAATTTCAGGAAGTAATTCCTCCGGATAAAAAAAAATGTTCACTTGACCTTTTTTTTTTTTAGTAAAAAAAAGTATCCACTTATTAAATCAAGAAACAATTAACCTTGATTTTCCATATTTGCCCCTATTAAGTGTTATGTGATTAAATCCCAATATCTATTTAATTAGGGGCAGTTTAGTCAATTTACATTTTTTTTTTCTTGAAGTGAATAGTTTCTTAAGGGGTGTGCAAATGACTAAATGAACATTTTTTTTATCCGGAGGGAGTAAAAGGTTGGTTGAACGCCTTAAGATTAGTAGATCTAACCACTTGACCCAGTTCGACTTTCACACCATAATTACTCCAGTAAATAACTAAAGAAGATATATAGATCACAAATAGAAAAATACAAAAAATATTTGAAATTCATTAGCTCAACCAATCAAAATTCACATTATAACAACGTAAAACTCATTTAAAAAGAAAAATATTTATTATTAATTTTTTTTATTTTCAAAACTCAAACTCGAGTTTGACATATTAAATTAGGAGTGACAGATCTCAACTATCCTACCACGTTTTTTCCGATGGCTTTTCTTCTTTCTCCAATAAAAAAAGCAAAACACTTCTTTTCCTTTTTCCAATAAGAGCAAAGTATTTATTCTAAAAAATGAACTCACAAATCGCTCACTTGCTGTTGTTAACTACTCGCTCAACCAATCCGCCACGTCACCAAATCATACATCACTTGACCAAATGCAATTGGTCCTTAAACGTGTACCCTCAACAATAGAGCGAGTACAATCTTCTCTTGTACTCGCGAGCGTTTGCTCAAATATAACTTCAAATACTCATAGCGCGGCATTGGAGGGAAAATACAAAAATTTAACCAAGCAGCCAAAATTTTGAAAAGGAAAATAAAAAATAAATTAATTTTATCTCTTTCGTGAACTGTACTTTTAGGGGTTGTTTGGTACACATGGCAAGAATAAATTGCAGGGGAAGATCGATGCATTAAGTTCCAGCAATGCGCATTCGGGAGAGGACTGAATTACAAAGATTTATTGTACGCAGTCTTACCTTACATTTTTGTAAGAGATTGTTTTCATGACTCGAATTTGTGACCTTCAAATTACATGACAACAACTTTATCAATTACGCTAAGGCTCCACTTCGACAAAAATAAATAGTCCAAATAAAAAATTAGTTCTGCATTATCTCTTGTTTGGTTATTAATCACTGGATAAGTTATACTAGAATTAGAAATAGTACCTAGATTTTGTTATCCCTGTCAGATAGTGAAGCAATAGTACCAAAATTAGTCATCTCTTAATAAAACAATAAAAATAACATAAATATTTGTGAGATCCCGAAGACCCTTTTTTCGCTAAATAAGTAGAGCGTATTTTTGTAAGCAAACAATTTTTCTTTAGAAATTATATAATGCACGTTATTTCTAATCAAACAATCAATAAAACAAATATGACTAAGAGCCCGTTTGGATTGGCTTAAAAGTTACCTATAAGCTGTTTTCAGCTTTTTTGAGTGTTTAGCCGGCCAACTTAAAGTCATTTTGTGCTTAAAATAAGCCCAAAAAATTAATTGGACCCGTTTGGCTTAGCTTATTTAAAACAGCTTATAAGCTGAAAGTACAACTTAATTTTTTTACTTATAAACTGTTTCCAGCTTATAAGCTGTTTTTTTTAAGCCCATCCAAACAGGCTTTAATTGTAACATAACTTGACTTCAAACCAAACGAGCCCTTATATATTACCTATAAATGGAGTAAATAAATCAAACTGCAGTCCCTTGTGTGTCTCTCTATCTTCAAATCTCTTGTTGTTTTCTAGAGAGAGAAAGCTTTTAAAGTTACACTAATGGCTTTATTATCCTTCTTAGGGAGAGTTCTATTTGTATCAGTCTTTGTTCTCTCTGCTTATCAAGAGTAAGATAACTCATCAGTAACTTAATTCAGATCTACTCTGTTTTTATTTTTATTTTTTTTACTTTTTCTATGTTCTACTTTTTCTGTATTTGTCAAGGGCGTCTCAATAAAATTATTGGCCTAAATTTTCTATGACCGATAAATATTTATACAAGTTTGTGTAGTGGTATTTGAGTGCAATGAGTTTGTCATAGTTGTGTTTTTGTTTGTTGTACGGTTTATAGTGCACTTTTAACAGAGCTAGTTTTGGATCTAGCTGTATTTGTCAAGGGCGTCTCAATAAAATTAGTGGCCTAAATTTTCTATGACCTACAAATTTTCTACTTTTTTTTTATGTGTTTTTTATGCAATTTCAATGGTTATACAAATTTGTGAAGTATTATTGAGTTCAATTGGGCTTCTTATTGCTAAGTTTTGGTTTGCTGTATGGTTTATTATTATGCACTTTAAACAAATCTAGTTTTGGATCTAGCTGCATTTGTCAAGGGCGTCTCAATAAAATTAACACTTGTAACGCAGCATTGGAGGGAAATTAGAAAAATTTAACCAAGCAGCCAAAATTTAAAAAGAGGAAAATAAACAAGACATTAATTTTATTTATTTTCTGTACTGTTATTTCTTTTAACTCTCTGTTTCTGTGTTTTCTGATGCAGTTTAAGTGGTTATTAAGTTGCATTGAGTTTTTCATGGTTAAGTTTCTGTTTGCTGTGTGTTTTGTTTGAAATTGGTATTTGAGGAGTTGGATCTAGTGGAATTTGGATGAACTAATTGTTTGGATGTTACATTTGTTACTACTACAGTTTTCTAGAACAATTAGTTGTATGAGGAGTCTAGTAGTTGATTTAGTAAGATATTCAGTTTCTTAGTTTTAGTAAGAGTCTTAATGCTTTAGTTGCAGGACAAGTTATTACTTTGTTTATCTGCCTGTATAAAGGCTTATGATTAATAAAAGGGAAAATTTCAGAAATATACAAGTTGGTCACTTACATTGCAAAAAAATAGCCCAAAACTTATATTACAAAAAGTAGCCCAAAATATACAAACATATACAGACACTTATACCAACATATACAAAGGCAGAGAGGGAGAGAGAAAAAAACCCTCAGGGGTTGGCTTGGTGGCAATTGACTTGAGCCTTGGGGTGCTCCCTTTCAAGGTCTCAAGTTCGAAACCCACTGGGTGCAAACAATTTCTGAGGGCCATCGGACTGGGTAAAACCTGAATTAACCGTGGTGCACTTGCGGGAAACTCCTTGCCGAGGGCCTGTGCACCCCCGGGATTAGTCGGGGCTCTAAGAGACTCGGACACCCGGTGCTTAATCAAAAAAAAAAAAGAGAGGGAGAGAGAAAGAGCGAGAGAGAGTGAGAGAGAGAAAAGTTTGGGTCATTTATTGTAAGAATTAAAAAAAGGGGTCAATTTTGGTAGCATTGTTGCCCCAGTTAACATACAGTGTGATTTTCTCAATTGAAATGTATGTGATCAAAGGAAGCTAGGGTTTTATGGTTTGAACTAGTATCTAAGGAATTGGATCTGGTATGATTGGATGAGCTAGTAGACTAGTGTTAGAATTGAAGTTCTAGAATATGATCATGTGGCTTTTGATAAGCTAGCCGATCAATTCTACTCTGTTTTTAATTATCTGTTTATGTTTTTTTATTGCAGTTTTCAATGTTTATACAACTTTGTGTAGTATTGTTAAGTTGTATTGAGTTCATTATCGCCATGTTTTGGTTTGCTGTGTGGTTTAAAGCATTAGGGGAAGCTAGACTTCTCCTTGGTTTGAACTAGTTTCTGCGTAGTTAGATTGGATCTAATGGGATTTGGATGAACTAGTTGACTAGAGTTGGAACTTAAGTTTTAGATTTACTATATGGCTTTCGATCAGCTAATTATTGAATTGCATAGAGTTCTCATCATTAAGTTTTGGTTTGCTGTTTGTTGTGTGCTTTGAACGATTTATAGTATCTGAAGAGTTGGATCTAGTGGGATTTAGATGAAATGGTAAACTGGATTTGGAACTGAAGTTTTTGAATTTGAATTCAAGTAGTTAATGCTAATTCATTAATTTGATGCTAAAGTTAAGACTGTTTGGTTGAATGAGTGCGTTTCTTTGTCTCCCTCTATGTATCGATCTACTTGAATATCTAGATTTACTTATATATTGCTTATAGATAATACTGTTTCCATGAAACCACCTCATTGTGTGCAGTATTAGTTGAGATTTGATCATAACTTCTGTTAGTTTGCGAGAGTTGCAAAAAAACTATTGCTTTGGACTTGATGACAATAATCAGGCTCAATCATGCTACCCCTTCAACGCGAAGATATTAATTGATAGATTTGAATACCTTTCCAAATAGCAAAGCGGGCTGACATATGTAATTCAAATTTGCTTAAAATTGCTTATTTCTTTTTATTTCATACTTCTGTTTTAAGACATTGGAGAATATTGAAAGGTGATGTATAAGATATCACAAAAATTAACATCTTGAGTTCTTTAAATCTTAATTGCATAGATGCCTTATGTTTTATCGCTGTTTATAGGTTCAGTGAATTTGGGGTTGATGGTGGGTCAGCAGCAAAAGCACTAAAACCTAAGTTCGATGTTTTGTCAAAGCATGTTGCCACACATACTGGACTTCAAGTACCACATGTAGAGGTAGTTACTTGGCTTTTGCTTATTTGAATTTGGCTATAGTAATTATCCCATTTGATCTATCTAACTTAAGATGTCATTTACAGATGAAACATCTAGTGTTCGGGGCCTTAATCATGAAGGGTCTTGGAAGCCTTCTCTTTGTCTTTGGTAGCTCTCTTGGAGCTATCATCCTGGTGTGTATTTTATTATTTGCTCAAATAAATTTTTGAAATTGCTTTAAAACTTATGTTGCTCGGACTTTCCAAAAATGCAATATTTTTGGAGGATCAGAAGTGCATCCAGTGGCATTTTTGAAGAGTCCGAGCAACATAGTTTAAAACAAGTGAATTGTTTGAACTTGCTTGTTTCATCTTGCTGACTGCATTTTCGTCTTGCTTTTCCTCAATGAAGGTTCTGTATCAGGCCATTGCTACTCCCGTTTTGTATGACTTCTACAACTACGATGTCGACAAGAAAGAGTTTGCTCAACTTATTGTCAAGTTTACTCAGGTAACCCAATGGATGCCTTGTTATATTTTTATGGGATAACCACATTTTTGACCGCTCCGTTAATGATAAATTCTAATTTTAATCCTTGCAATATCTGATTGAGAACATTTAATCTTCAGTTAATTGAAAAATGTGTTTTGAATCGAAATTTTGCAAGTTTTTATTTAGTTGTGTATATTCTTTTTTGACAGAGCTTGGCACTCCTCGGCGCATTGCTCTTTTTCATTGGCATGAAGAACTCGATGCCCAAGAGATCTCCCCCGAAGAAGAAAGCCCACAAGACAAAAACAGTTTAAGGGATGAGATATTGAGAGATCGGTTCAATTTTGTTGCGATTAATTCACAGCACGCCATAGTCCTTGAAGAGTTTCTTGTAAGCATTGTATTTTGCAGTTCTATTTTGGTCAAGTTTCCCAACTTTTGTAGCTCGTTTTTGTTTTCTTGTTTTTTTTTGTGGCTGGAAATTTCACTCTTTAAATGTATTTTAGACATCAATAGTACCAAAAAAAGGAGAGGAATATGAAGTTGATAACTCTTACATTTACTACTGACTTAGCTATTGCTCTTTACTGGATTTAATTTAATTGATAATTTTGTTGGTTTTACGTTCATGCTTTCTAATGGTGCTCTAATAAATTTGCTGCAATTGCTTTATTTTTGTTATAAAATAATAAAACAAGAACAAGAATATTGTAGAGAAAGAGAGAAGAGGGTTCTTATTTCTTATAAGGGATGAAATACAATGAAGAGAACTCCTCTATTTATAGGAGAATTGACTTGGTGCTAAAGTCACAAGGGATGAAATACAATGAAGAGAACTCCTCTATTTATTGGAGAGAATTGACTGGTGTTCTCTGATTACTTATACAACAACCAGTTTATGGTATTTTGTTGATAAATGTCTTGGTTATAAGGCTACAAATTCAGGATTTCAGTACTTTTGGTTATGTTTGCTCTAAAGCTGAAATGAATATAGTTCCTTGTTTAAATTTTGAAACGAACAAACCGATTCATGTAATTGAACTGAAATAATTAAAAAATGAATCGAGTTGGACCTAGAATGGATCGAGTTTGGATGAGAATTTTAGAAAATCGAAATTCAAAATTTCAAACTGATAATGACCAAAATTGGATTGAACCGATTCGTGCACAGGCCTAAGTGGAATGGTTTCGAGTTCCTCCACCCTTAACTAGAAGTTTTGGGTTCGAGCCCCTTGGAATGATAAAAATCATGTTGGGAACCTCTAGAAATGGGCCTTGCAATGCGTGATCCAAATTTAATATTTGGGCCACAATGCAGGGGGAAATTGCACGATTGCCCTTATTCGGGGGTGGTCTTTAATTTTGCCCCTCCAATTGTTGGTCTTTAATTTTTGTCCTTCGCTAAAAATTCATGGGTTACGGGTTCGAATCCTCGCTCAGTCAAAAATTAAAAAAAAATTGCAAGACAGAATTTGTCTGCAAAACTCTGCCTTAAGGTAGCAAACTCTGTGTTATAAGGTAGCAAACTCTGTCTTAAGGTAGAGTTTTACCTGAATGCAGAGTTTGCCTTCAGGTATAAGGCAAACTCTACCTTAATTTGAATCCAAAACTCTGCCTTTTATTTTTATTTTTGACTGAGTGGGGGTTCGAACCTGGAACCCATGAATTTTTAGGCAAAAGACAAAAATTAAAGCCAACAATTTGTGGGGCAAAAATTAAAGACCAATGCCTTTAAAGGGAAATCCGTGCAAAAAAATGCAATGGAGGCACCGAAAACCGGGTGAAAAAAAAAGGGCTTATATATAATCGTGCATTAATTGCATGGAGTTAGAAGTTTATTAAGCAATCTATAGTATTGATCACACATGTAGCGTTTCATCTTTCATGCAGTAAATTGGCAAAAGAAAGTCAAACTCTAAATGCATGTCGTTTAGGCAGTTGTTTTGCTGCTTAATAACAATTGAATTTTGTTTAGGTAGTTCCTGTCAATTTAAGATGTTATTAATTCAATATATTTTTTATTTAATCATTATGTACTACTATTATTTATTTGAATCATGTTATTTTAAGTTGTCAGTATCACAAATTATATGGTTATGGGATTTTTGTATCATCCAAATACTATTCACTAACCCGATTCGTTTACTTTAATTTCATAAATACTGTACCTTTTTGTTCTTAGGTATATTAATCGCACATCTAATGCTAAATTGCTAGGATTCAGGTCCAGATACCTGAGAACAAAAACGCTCTGATCTCTCTCTACAATTCATCTCTCTAAAATCAACCCAATCCCATGGATCCCAACCTTACTCGACCACCGGATCCACCTAATATAACAAATAAGATTTTGACAACTCAGCAAATCCAACCTGAAAATCCAAATAACGGTAACCTCAACCCGATAACGGATAGTTTAGCATCTGATCCCACTGGCGGCAAGGTTCAACCACCCACCGAAACCACCCCTGCCGCTAGCAAAAGCACCGAAATTCTCGTCAACAACCACCAACACAGCCAAAATGTTCTCAATCTTCCCACCTTCCCTCAAACCACTCAAAACCCTATCCCTAAGATTTCTTCCAATTTTGACCCACCTGCAAACAAATCTACTCAATCCAGCCAAAACCATATACAAGAACCATTCATGAAAAACCCCTCGATTCCTACCCTACCCAAACACCTTAATGCGAATAGAAATTCCAATAACACAAACAGAGGATCCGAGCCATACACCAAACCTTTGATTTCTAAACCAACTTTTGCATCTACAATGCAATCAAAGCTCCCCTCTCTCACTAATGATGATGCTTTAACTGAAATTAAACATGGAACATATCTTGGGAAACCGGCGGTGTTCTTTAGTGCTGAGGACTATTTCGTTAATTTGGCAAAAGAGTGTAGATACACCATTATTGGGAAATTCTACAGAAACAAGCCCGCAATGGAAGACATAAGAAAGACTTTCACCAGCCAATTTCAACTTACTGCTAAGGTTGATATTGCTTACTTTGATCCCCACCATGTTTATTTAGACTTTGCAAATGAAGTGGATTATAATCATGTATTTGCTAAGGATTATGTTAATATTGGTGAGGCCCTTATGAAAATCCTTAAATGGACTGCGGATTTCAAGCCTCAGGAGGAAACTTCCATCGTCCCTGTTTGGATTTTGATCCATCAACTCCCTTGGCACTTGTTCAATTGGCAAATTATTTCTAGATTGGTTAGTAGTATAGGGGTGGCAATTGCTCCGGACCAAGCAACTTACTCAAAATCTAGGGGTAATGTGGCTAAAGTTAAAGTCGAGATTGACTTACTGAAACCTAGACAGGATCAAATCTGGCTTGGTTTTAAGAGACTGGATGGCTCAGATGATGGAAAAATGGTTGGATATTGAATATGAGAAAGTTCCCAGCTATTGTTTGTACTGTAAAATGCAAGGGCATTTTGAGTCACAGTGTAGAAATAAGGTCAGAGATGAAAGGATCAAGGCTCAAAGAGAAGACCAAACAAGAAAGGAAAAAGATCAAAAAAATGACCAAGAAAACAGAGACGATTTCCAAACTGTCTCTCGAAGGAAGGGGGCCAAAGTGAGATTTGTTCAACCAAATGAACAACAACAGAATGATAACATCCCTAACAACCAGATTGATAACAATCAAAGTGAGATAAATAAGCAAAATGTTACTCATCCTGAGGCTTTTAAAGGTGAGAAGAAAAGAAATGACATTTATATCAATGAACTTACTGATGTACAGAAGGCACCAAAAGTGATTGAGGTGCCTGGCAAAGGCAAGGGTAAGGTGACGGGTGACGGAGATGACAACAATATGATCCACATCAAGACCAACAACAAAAAGAGAAGATCCAGAAACAAGAAAAATAACCAACAAGGGGACACCAACTACAATCAGAATGCTAGCGTGAACCAAAAACCGGAAATCACCAGAGAGAAGGGTCAACCAAGTGGAATGAAGAATGCTATCACAACTGATATTATCGACAACAATAAAGTAATCACCAGGAACCAGTTCACTATTCTTCCAAGCAGTGATCTATCAGCCAATATTACCAACACCATAAAGGTGAATAACGCCAATCAACTTGCTCAAAATGAGGAGGAAGTGAACAACAAGCTTGACAGTGTGAAATCCTATCCCGTTGATCCCGGTGATGCCCAAAACAATTACTTGAAACTTATCAGTGGTACCAGTCTAGAGGAAGATCAAAATGAAGAGGTTAACACTATCAAGCTAAGTCATCAAGCAGAATCTTCGTTTGAAGATGATGGTAGTTCTGAGGATGGTGATTATGAGGATGATATGACTTCAGAGGAAACTGATGAATTTGAAAGTGTTGACAGTGAAAATTTTGACTATGATGATCACCTGGACAGCATAGCCATCAATGATCAACTAACCACTGATGAATGTATAATTGAAAGTGTTAGCCACCAAAACCTTATAGATGTTAACATCAGCTCTGAAATGGGGAGACTTATTGATCAATACCACATTTCGCCTAGAGGAAGAGGAAGAGGCAGAGGTAGAAGCAACTTAAGAGGTGGAAGACAAAGCGCAAGGGGAAGAGGTGGCTACGTCACCAACCAATTGCCTGTGATTACGTCACAAGAACACAACCTTTCCAATTAATTTTAATGTTTAAGTCTCTATATTGGAATATAAGGAGCATCAACTCAAGTGGTGCTCTAGACAGACTGAAACAACTCATTAGATCACAAAAGTTCCCGTTCATAGCCATCAGTGAACCATTCCACAAAAGTGACCAGTTGGACAAGTTCAAAAGGATTCTAGGCTATGAAAATGCACATTCCAATGGTAATAGCCAAATATGGATTTTCTGGGATGAGCTACTTGACTGCAGAGTTGTAGAGGAAACTGATCAACATGTGACTTGCACTATTGAATGGATGGGATCAAACATACTGGTTTCGTCTGTTTATGCAAAATGTGATGAAGAATTAAGGGAAGAGTTATGGGACAGTCTTAAGAACATCTCCCATAATTACAATCTGCCTTGGTTCATAGCTGGTGATTTTAACTGTATTACGGAACCTGATGAAAAATTTGGAGGCAACCTTCATAGAATGTCCAAGAGTATGCCTATTCTACAATTCATCATGGACTGTGACTTGATTGACCCTGGTTATTCTGGTTCTAAATTCACTTGGTGTAACGGCTGGGCTCCGGAAAAAAGAGTTTGGAAAAGACTAGATAGGGTGCTGATTAATCAAGAATGGATGAATCTCTTTGATTCAACCAGTGTCAATCATCTAGTTAGAACGGGTTCTGACCACTCACCACTTCTTACTATTGCTAAAGCCACTAATCAGGAGGCTATTAGATATTTTAGATTTCTTGACTTTTGGGCTGAAGAAGATGGTTTTAAAGAAGTGGTAAATCTGGCCTGGAATATTGAGGTTCAGGGATCCCCTATGTGGAGGTTCCACCTTAAGCTTAAGAACACTTGCAGAAACCTATCACAATGGTCTAGGAGATCCATTGGGAATATTTTTGATATGGTTAAAGACTTGGAAGGGAAGGTTGCAGACCTTGAAAGCAAGATCTTGTTGGACAACTCTGAGACTAACAGATCTGATCTGAACAATGCTAATGCTCTATTAATTCAAGCCTATAAAAGGGAGGAGTCCTTTTGGAAACAGAAGTCTGGCATTAAGTGGTTTGTTGAAGGTGAAATCAATTCCAAGTTTTTTCATTCTATTGTCAAAGGAAGGAAGAAAAGACTATCACTCAAGAAGATTAGAAAGGGGGATGGCACCTGGATTGAGGGAGATGAGAATATTGCTATAGAAGCTGTATCCTTTTTTCAGAATCAATTCTCTAAAGAGGATATTGATACAAACTTCTCTATCCTTAATTATATTCCTAAAGTTATTGATGATCTTGACAATGACAGTCTCTTTACTATCCCCACTATGGATGAATTAAGAGACGTTGTTTTTTCTATGAGCGCTAATAGTGCACCTGGACCTGATGGTCTTTCTGGAAAATTCTACCATTCTTGCTGGGACATTATTAAAGATGATTTGCTTCTTATGGTTTGTGATTTTTTTGCAGGAAATCACATCCCAAAAGCCATCACTCACACTTGTCTCACTCTTATTCCCAAAGTGGACTGCCCCCAAGATTTCACTGAATTAAGACCTATTAGCCTAAGCAATTTTTCTTGCAAAATTATTTCCACTTTGGTTAATAAGAGACTTAGTCCTATTATGCACAAATTGATCTCCCCTAATCAAACAGGTTTTATCAAAGGGAGGTCAATTACTGATAATATTTTATTAACTCAAGAAATGGTCCATAATATTTCTAATCCATCTACATTTGGTAATGTGGTACTGAAATTAGACATGGCTAAGGCTTATGATAGAGTTTCCTGGGAATATATCTGTAAAGTCCTTAGACAGTTTGGTTTTAGTGAAAGATGGATTGATAGTATATGGAGATTAATGTCTAATGTTTGGTATTCTGTTAATATTAATGGAAGTAGACATGGCTTTTTACATTCCACCAGAGGTTTAAAGCAAGGAGATCCTTTATCTCCTTCACTTTTCCTCATAGGGGCTGAGTTGCTTTCTAAGCTCATGGACTCCCTAAAATTTTCAGATTTTATTCCTTACTCTATTGATACAAACTCTCCTTATATTTCTCATCTATGCTATGCTGATGATACCATCTTGTTTTCTTCAGGAGACCCTGATTCCTTGAAACTCATGATGGATAAATTGGAAAGCTATGAAAGAATCTCCGGACAACTTATCAACAAAAATAAATCAGGGTTCTATGTGACTTATGAGGATGATGACCCGAGAATTGACATCATCAAACACATCACTGGGTTCTCGCACTGCCAGTTTCCTATGCAATACCTTGGATGCCCCATTTATGTTGGGACAAAAAAGATTGTATATTTTAACAACATGGTGGCTAAAATAGCCAAGAGAATGCAGGGATGGCAAGGAAAACTTCTTTCTTATGGAGGAAAGGCTGTCCTTATTAACTCAGTTCTTCATGCCCTTTCTTTACATCTTTTAGCTGCAGTTCAACCCCCCAAAACTGCGCTATATCATATAGAGATGATAATAGCAAATTTTTTTTGGGGTATGGATGGAAACAGAAATAAAAGACACTGGATAGCATGGGATGATTTATGCTTTCCAGTGAAAGAGGGCGGTACTGGCTTCAGATCCCTCTCTGATATTTGCAAAGCCTTTTCAGCCAAAAGTTGGTGGAAATTAAGAACTCAGCAGTCTCTTCTGAGGGATTTTCTTGAAGCTAAGTATTGTAAAAGATTTCATCCAGTAGCCAAGAAGAGGGCTTCGGGACAGTCCCATGGGTGGAAAAGGATGATGGACATTAGGAGCTCTGTGGAATCATGTATTTTCTGGAATTTGGGCAAAGGAGACGTCTCTTTCTGGTGGGACTCTTGGACTAATCTTGGACCCCTTGCCCTAACAGTTCATAATAGAAGACTCCTAAAAGAATTATGGTAAAGGACTTCTTCAGGAATGGGACTTGGAATCATAGTAAGCTTATGAGAACTGTCCCTCAAAATGTGGTTAATGTCATAATAGACATTCATATCAACTTTGCTAGGGATGATCAACCTGTTTGGATGCCTGATCAATTAGGTAATTTTAGTTGTAAATCAGCTTGGGAGTTGGTGAGAAAGAAGAAAGGTAATACTCTATCAAGTGTTAATATTTGGCACAAGATAATTCCTTTTAGAATCTCTTTCTTCATGATGAGGGTCCTCTTGGACAAAGTAACTACTGATATAGCTGTTAAGAAATGTGGAGTCAACCTTTCCTCTAATTGTAATTGCTGCATTATTCACAAAGAGGAGAATGCTTTTCATCTGTTCAGTGAGAGTGATATGGCCAATAAAGTATGGGATTTCTTTTGCAATTCATGTGGCATTAATTTTAGCAAAGGATTGGTTAGACATAGGGCAATGAAGTGGTGGCTTGTCAAAGCCAAGAATGATGTTCATAGAACTATCCTTCAGTGCATACCAACAACGATCTGCTGGCATATTTGGAAAAGCAGATGTTCAGCAAGGTTTGACAATATTAAGATGTCGGGTTGGTTCATAATTCAGCAAGTGATCAAATTCATTAAGTTGGTCATTAATTTGCAATTTCCAGACCTTCGGATTCCTGTAGATTGGCATGATGTTTGTAAGGCAGTCGACCAACTGAAACCTATGATTGTGTCTGTGGCTGTATACTGGCTCAAACCTGACTTTGGTTGGGTTAAACTTAATGTGGATGGTTGTAGTAAAGGGAACCCGGGATCTTCAGGAGGGGGTGGCATTATTAGAGATCATAATGGATCCGTGATATGCGCTTTTGCTGAGTATTATGGGGATTGTAGTAACAATCTTGCAGAAGCTAAGGCAATGCTTAGAGGTATCATTCTATGTATCAATAATGGTTTCACTAACGTGATAGTTGAATCAGACTCTATGATTATTCTAAATTTGATCAAGAGAATTAAAAAGCCACCTTGGCAGCTAAATCACATTATTGAACAAGTTATGGATTTGATCAAGAATGACAACTTTATCTTCTGTCACACTCTTAGAGAGGGTAACAACACTGCAGACATGTTGGCAAATCTAGGAGATGAGGCCAAGAATACATTTATCTTTAGTGGGACTGTTTCCATTCCTTCTAATATTAGAGCCTCAATAAAGTTAGAAACTGATGGACTACCAAACTTCAGATTCAGCAAAAAGAAGAACAAATATGTCATTCATGACAGTGGATAATCTTTTCTTAATACTCTCCACTATGTACACAGCGTCACTTAGCGATGCTACAAATCCCTTAGGGGATTTCCAACACTTTTATGCACATGCTGGATATTTTTGCTTTCATATTTATCATAGGTTGGTGATAGCCAATTCTCATCCTGTTTTGGAGGCTAAGGTTTATGTCCTCCTCCGTGTAATTATAATTTTTGGTAAATATACAGGTTGGAGTCAATGCCTAAACTCCTCCGTCATATAGATGGAACCTTCGAAAAAAAATAAAAAAATGCTAAATTGCTAATACGCTAAATTGTGCAAAAGAAGTTTATGTGGTTCCATCGTGAGATCTATTTTTATTGGGGTGGAGCCTCAAAATATGCCTAGGAGGCTAGAATAACTTAGACATTTACAATTTTTTTAATTTTTATTTTGCAATCTTTACAACAACAACAATATATTAGTGTAATCCCACAAAATGGGGTCCGGAGAGAGTAGAATATATGCAGGCTTTACCCGTACCATAGCAGATAAAGAGGATGTTTTAGATAGACTCTCCGCTTAGAGAAAAGCAAATCAAAGCAGTCCGGAAAAAAAATAATAGAAGTAAAGAAGCCATGACAAAAATACATTGACGTAGCCACGATAATAAGGGTACGATTGATAAAACTCAATAATTTTGATTCAAATTTTATATTTGTATTAAAAAATTCATTTAATATATAATAATCGCTAAAGTAACAATTGTTCAAAAACTATAAACTAAAATTTTTGGTTTTGCCGCTGATGAAAGTTTGCGTACAAATGATGAAAGACAACTCCCTATATAATGGAGTCGTCACTACTATATACACTTATTATCATCTATGAAACAAATCTGGCATGTCTCCTACACCACTAGATCATGTCTCCTACACCACTAGATGTTTTTATTTCTTTCATTTTTTTTCTTTCAAAATAATGTTTTGTTGATGGACACTATATATATAGAGTACAATCTTACACTCCCTTTTCATTCCTTTTCTCATTAATTATTCAAATATATTGTCTCCATCCCTTAAATCTTCACTCAAAGTTATTGTTTATCTTAGCAAAAAAGAAGAAACATATTCTATATATCATCTACAGTACAATCTTACACTCCCTTTTTAATTTATTCCTTTTCTCATTAAGTATTCAAATATAATTGTGTCCATCCTTTAAATCTTCACTCAAAGTTATCATCTGCAGTACAATCTTACACTCCCTTTTTATTCCTTTTCTCATTAAGTATTCAAATATAATTGTGTCCATCATTTAAATCTTCACTCAAAGTTATTGTTTGTCTTTGCAAAAAAGAAGAAACATATTCTATCCTTATGTTGGAGAAGTATCAAAATTTTACCACAAGAATTTTTTGATCAAGAACAAGATCCCATTCAATAAGAAATTGGATGAATCGAACCCCATTCTTAATTCCACATTAATTGTCTATACTTACTGGTAAATTGTGGATCCTATTGATTAGTACTTTGTCAAAAAGGCCAATTTTGCAAAGAGGTATGGCTATGGAGAGATTCAAGCCTCACCTTCTTATGATTGTAACTCAAATTTGCTATACTTTTCTGTTTTTCATAACTCAAGCTTCCTTCAATCATGGGATGAATCCTCATGTCTTCGTAACTTATCGACACATTGTGGGAGGTTTAGTTATGTTACCGTTTGCCTATTTTCTCGAAAGGTACGTACGTATAACACTTGGCATAAGTTAAGGATTTTAGTTATATATGCTAGAAGTGTAAAAATATTCTTACACAAGAAGTGAATTTTAATACATGCAGTTATTTTTTTTTTTTTTGGGCAAATGAGAAAATAGTTCATTTCTTCGATATGCTAAAAACTTCATCTGCTTGATAGCATCTTCCCATACTAGCAAGTCCTCTTCATATGTTTGTAACCTTTTGCTCGAAAATTTTCATATTTATTTGCCTCCCTCCAGATATTTATCATAGGCACCTCGTTAGCTTCCGACAAGTAAATTTGCAATCTACAATAGCTCTTAAGAGGGTGAAACTGTATGTCCTTATTGATCTTTGATGAACTTGACAATAGGTAGACAGTCTGTTTTCACTTCTAATTCTTCATATCTTATCTATGCAGTAAATTCTTTATGTGTTTATGTTTATATACACTGACAATATATAGATTTTTTTTCACTTTCAGTGCAATTAACTCGCTATAGCCTATAGGTTTTAAATTTCAATTTTACCCTTAATGACATGCTTTTATTATTACAAATTAATAGCGTATTTAAAACCATAAGTTCTGAAAGTCCTTTTTTTATTTTTTTTTAACTCTTCTAAATGGTTTTGTTTCTTTTCTGCAGGCAAAAAAGGCCAAAATTAACTATGGCTTTGTTATTGGAGTTCTTTGTACTTTCTCTAATGGGGTAATTAAGCTCAATCAAACATCATTATCGTATTGAAATATATTTTGAGGAAAAACAATACGAACTTTTTGTCCTGAAAAACAATACTAACTTTTTGTCCTTAATTCATTTCAGAGTGAGTTTAACATTAAACATGTACTTTGTGAGCTTGAATTTCACTTCTCCAACTTTCGTAGCTTCTATGGTCAACACTATTGCTGCACTCACCTTTGTATTGGCAGTAATACTCAGGTAATTAATTAAGTAATTAAATCTTAACAGCTTCATGAATACAATACATAAATAACAGTGAATAAATTTATACTGTTAGTATTGCAATTTACATAATATTTAAAGGGTTAATAGCACTTTTGGTTCCTTAGCTATTGTGAATTCTGATTTTAGTCCTTTTGATATTTAAATAAGCAAATTTAACCTTCAATTAATTAAAATATCCACTTTTGATCCTTTTTATTGTGAAAATTCACTAAGTTATCATAATTAGTAACTATTCCACCTCTTAATTACTTATGTGTTATGTTAAGCTTATACTCTTACTTCATAATATATTTCTAAAAATATTATAAATATAACATGTTTCCTACATAGATGGACCAAAATCACACATTTTAATTGCTTGATGGTTATATATATTGTCATACTGTATATCACAAAGGACCAAAGTTAGAATTTACCAATAGTTGAGGGATCAAAAGTGCTATACATCCTTAATTAGAAGAATTTACTTTATATACCCTGACAGTGTAATTTTTATTGCACTATTAGTGAATTTTAACATATGATAAGATATTAGTTACCTTTTTATCAGATTAACAATTAATGTTTATCAACAGATTTACCTGTTATTACCTAATAAGTGACTTGATTATGTAATTTTTTTTTTTGCCATCACTACATAGCACTACTAAAAAGAGTGAATTTTCTACGAAATCCAATGGAAATTGGCTCATCGGAAAATGTTTCTGACGGACTTTCCATCAGAAATCCCTTCACAACTAGCCAATTTTTGAAGGGGCGAGCGTAAATATTTGCATTTTTTAGTAGCGAGGACTTAAACTCTAAAAAAACTCTAATTTTAAAAAGTTGTCTATTATTGTAGGTTGGAAGTTGTTAATGTTCGAGACCCTAGAGGAATAGCAAAGATTATAGGAACATTGGTTTCTTTGGCTGGGGTTATGACCATGACATTGTACAAAGGAGCTGTTTTGAAGAACTTATGGCATCCTCTCATTTATATTCATCAAGGAAACGATGTTGTGAAGGAGAATTGGGTGATAGGCTCAATTTTGACTGTTGCTAGTTGCATTACATGGTCCATATGGTACATCATGCAGGTCCTTTTACCAAAATCTTGTTTTTATATATATATATATATATATATATATATATATATATATATATATATATGTATGTATGTATGTATGTATGTATGTATTGTTGTATGATGATACAGGGACCGCCCGACGCTCCATTTTGCATGTGTTTGATAGTACGGAGACGCTCGGGTGTTTGCTATTCCCTCTGTCCCAATTTATGTGATATTTTTTGCTTTTCTAGAGTAAATTTGACTAAACTTTGAAGATAAACAAGATTAAAATATATATATATATATTTGAAAACTCATGAAAAATATTATAAGTTGCAACTTTTCTCATATCAATTTGGTGAAAAAATACATCTTAAAATATTGGTCAAAGTTCATTCAGTTTGAATCCGATTTATGTTTGGAAGGGTTCGTTTGGCCATGGTTAGGCCATTGGGTGCCTATCACGACTGTCCAGTTGTGCGTACATACTCATTAGTAGAGACGATTTTAGAATTTGAAGTTTATGGGTTTCTACAACGACCTCAAGTTAATATACAAATATTAATAATTGGGTTCACAATCAAATATTTATAGATACTTAATGAATTATTTAATATATATACAAAATCTGGGCTACCGGGATCCAGTGGACCCATATATTGTACTCTAGCTCCGCCTCTGCTCATTACTGTTTCAAAGTGGAGCTCTTGTCTATTTCTACACTAGTTTTGCGCTTCAAACTGTTGTATGATGGTATTGGGGCCACCCGACGGCATAGTTTGCATGCGTTTGACGGTATGGGGACGCTCGGGTCTCCACCATAAGTTTTCATGTTTCTTGATTACATTAGGGTTAAGGGTTCACTTGACGAGGTTAGGCCATTGGGTGCTGACCTTCAGATTTGGGTCGTGACAAGTTCGTTACAGCTTCAAAGTAGAGTTCTTTTCTCTACTTAGCTTACTCGGAAATTATATAGGCTTACACATTGAAAAGATATCCAGCACAATTGTCACTGACTACATGGATGAGTTTTGTTGGAGCAGCCCAATCAGCTTTCTACACAGTCATAGTACAACATAATAGAGCAGCTTGGACTATTGGTTTCAACATTGATTTTTGGTCTACAATATATGGAGTAAGAATGGTTCAATTACCTCTGTAGTTAGTTTGCTCGGACTCTTCAATAATGCTGCCTGGTGCATGTTAGGTCCTCCAAAAATAGTACATTTTTAGAGGATCCGATACAAATACGACAACATTTTTGGAGAGTCTGCACATTATAGCTCTCTGAAATTTATTTGGCTGTGACAAGCTCTAACACTTTATGTCTTTCTTTTTGAATTTAAAACAGGGTATAGTGATCTCTGGTTTAGTGGTCTTTATTTCATTGTGGTGCACAGAACAAAAGGGACCGGTTTTCGTGACTATGTTCAGCCCACTATCAACAATATTAGTGGCAATTTTAGCATACTTTGTTTTGGGGGAAAAGCTATATATGGGCAGGTAATAAACTCTTTCTTTGCTCTCTCTTTTCTTCTTGTGAGTGCGAAAAAGCAGTGTCGGATCAAAGATTTAAATTAACGTACTATATCCATGGCTTTTCGCCGTATATAATTTTAAATTTTTTCCCTTTTAGTATTTTTTGTTTTGTGTAAATTAGTTAGAAATGAACTTAAATGAAGCGACACTATCAGTGAGGATCCCTACCGCCGACCTCAATTTGCTTGTGAATGATGAATAATTGTAGTTTTATTGGGGAACCTTCATGCGCTAAAGACCTATTCTCTTTGTTCCGCTTTGTTTGACACTATCTCCTAATTAATTTGTTTAACAATTTTGTATTTCTTGAATGTGAAGCTTTTATAACCACGCGAATGTGAAGCTATACAAGTTTCAAAAGCCTCATATCCACACAAATGTTATGACATATTTATAAAGACCACAAATTTCAAAAACTCTTGCTTTCTTTCTTAAATTCCCTGACGAGTCAAACAACAACAACAACAACAACAACCAAATAGGCCTCAGTCCCAAACAAGTTGGGGTTGGTTATATGAATCCTCACTGCTTCGTTTAAGCTCAGCTCATGTCACTATCATGATGAGTCAAACTATGCCAAATAAATTGTAACGGAGGAAGTAAAAATGAATGTACTCATTTTTATGTTCTAAATAATTAACCACTTGTTCTTTTTCAATTTTCAGCATCATAGGAGCACTAATAGTCATTGTTGGTCTTTACTTGCTCTTATGGGGAAAAGAAGATCCAAAATCAGAGACAAAGGATGAAGAAAAATGTTGCACAACCAAAATAGAACATAAAGAAGACCATATGATGCAGAAATTCCCATTAGATGAGAAATAACTTCCACTAGCTAATTCCAAGGATACTAAAAACCCAAAACAACAACAATAGAGACAATTATATTCGAGGAGAAATTTCTGGTAAGGAGCGTTGCCCTTTAACGGACCATATGTGGCTCGAATTTGAATTAATCGGACCAATAGTTTTCGAATATTAGATAGTTAAATTAAAAACAATGAGATTCATATGTTACCTCAACATAAATCCATTTGATTCTTCTTGTTTTATAAACTTATAAAATATAATAAATTGCTTGGTGGTTGAGGGTATGACAAGAAAATTTTGTTTTCCTTTCCATTGCAAATGTATTTTAGTTGTATGAGTAAAAGAAAACATAGGAGATGCGTAAATAAAATGAAGACAAGATCATTTTCTTCTATATATCGAAATGGTACCAAGCGTATTAATTTAAATAATAGAAGAATTTAGCAGAAGTATGTAAAATTGTTCCTTCAGCTCATTCTTTCTCTATATCCACAACTATCTTCCCATAATTTCTAAACAAATCCAAAGAATACTTTACATCTATACCAACAAAAACTACCAACTCAAAAAAAATAAAAAATTTCAAAAAACAAACAGTTTTCCCCCTACTGTAGCTCTAAGTCAACTGGTAAAACTGCATTTCTTGATCCTCTTCCATGTCCAAATGAAAAAAATGATCTTTTAACATTAGGCACTTGCCTCTGTTGCTGCATAATCTCCTCATATATTCGTCGATCCGAAGCCGAATCCATTGAGAAAGATCTCCTAATAGGTTGATCAATTGTGAAATGTTCATCCTTGTTCCTTATGTCAATGCATTCATGGCTCAATTTGTTGACTTTCTTTCTTGTGACTTTTGGTTCAATTTTTGTAGTAGAAGGGCTACTTGATAAATATCCTGTTGATAATTCCCCTGAGTTCAATCTCTCTTGAACTCTAATTATATCTATCACAATATAATCTTCATCTCTAAAATTGTCACTTCTTTGAGGAGTGATGATTTGATCCGAAGGGAACTTTGTTGTAATGTGTAATGAGATGCTAGTTCTGCAAAGTGGACAATTTGTATTATTTTGAAGCCAAATGTCAATACAATCAATGTGAAAAAAATGGCCACAATTTGGAATGACTCTAAGATTCTCATCTTCTTGAAATTCATTCAAACAAACAACACATTCACATGTATTACTACTTGCATTGTTGCTTCCTTGAGTCCTTTTGTAACGAAAAACGGGGATTGAACGAATAACAGATTCGTCCAATCCCCGCTTTTCAAGTGTTGGTGAGCGAACCGTTAAAGGGTCTTCGACATGTTCCCTTCGCGAGAACGAAAATGGTCTCAAAAGATCAATTCTTTGCCAATCCAAGCAGCATTTGATGACAAAAATGTAGTAGGTGACTAGCAAGAAACCTATGGCTAGTATGCCTATAATGGCTATGGCAATGATTGGAAAACCAGAATGGGAAGAAGATTGCAAATTACGTGGCGCATCCATATTGGTTTAACAACTCGGGAAGATCTGTTAGTCAATCAGATTAGATAATGCTAGTGCAATTGGCAGGTTAATATATGCTATGCATTGTACTAGGCCGAATAATGTTTGGATCTTGAAGGACCAAAGTCCTATGAGAAACGGGAAAAAATGTTAAGAAGATTTGGCTGGGTATTTCATGAAAGAAATTAGAAGAACTATCAGAGGAAACATATGAAATGAATTAATGAACTTATTTAATATATAGGAGTATGAGTTTTAGGTTGTGTAATTTTTAAGGTGTGAAGCAGAGGGAAGTGTGAACATAGAGGTACATAGTTGTTGACTTATGTCTTGTCCTCCAATAAGAAATACTATTATAGTTTCAAAGGAATTTTGATTAGTATAGGATTTAAGTACACTAATACTGTATATCTTTTGATTGTTATCAGTGAATTTTAATCTGTAATGGCAGTGCGTAAATATTACTTACCTAGATGATAGAAGGTTTATTTTAAATAAATTGAATTTTATTCACTATAACAATAAAATCACAAAATATTTTTGTCACATTAAAATAATTAAACTTTACCCGTTGTTTTTAAATCACATCAAAGTAGTTGAATTTTACCTACCTAACCACAAAATCACCTTGATTAGTAACATTGGGTAATTTTTTTTTTTTTTTTAACTTGTAAAAGATAATTAGCTCTCAAATTTCAAATATCAATATATCATGGCTTGTAATGCTCTTAGTGGTTGTCTTTTTCTTTCTTTTTTGGTTTACCTAAAATTTCATTCATTGATTGTAATGTCAAAATTTATTTGGTGACCAGAAAAAACTATGAGTGCACATTTAAGTTATAACATGTTTATCACTTCAACATATTCTATAATGACCAACCAATTAGGTCCAATGCTGACAAATCATAGACAATTTTCATAATTTACAAAATCATTGTGCCAAATTAATTCAAGTCTATAGACTATAGGGTTATTCTTTTGAATATTATATCCATACCTATAATTGGAATAGCACTTTCCTAAATTATGCATTTTTTTTTTTTGGAAAGTGATTACTTCTAGCCTTTTAAATTTTAATAGTTCAGTTTTTGATAGTCTAATCATCATTAAATCATCAAGAAGAAAACAAAAGTTTTTCTATACATCATTCTATCTCTACAGTTCCCTTCATCCACGAGTAAGAATTGCATTAATGCCTTTAATAACTACTCCCTCCGTTTCAGTTTATGTGAACTCATTTAACTGGGCACAGAGTTTAAAAAAGAAGAGAAGACTTTTAAACTTGTGGTCCTAAATGAGTCACATATATTGTGTGTGACTATAAATCGTTGCATAAAGGTAAAGTGTTTCCAAATATAGAAAGAGATCATTCTTTTTAGCACAGACTAATAAAAAAATAAGTTCACATAAATTGAAACAGAGGGAGTATATGACATTTTATTTTTACATACACATTTATCATTAATAATTATTTTCAACTTCATAAACACATCCTCAAATTTGGATTTTGGGGTTTATATAAGTAGATGAATTCGCATTAAATGTGCTGGACCTAATCCTAAATTTGAAATATTACAAAAGTAGCAAATAAAGTTGTACGCGTTTGGGACCTAACCCAAAGACCCTGCCTAAAGTCAAACCTGCAATAGGAAGGAAGAATATAGTCTTTAGAGGACCGACACGCCCTTTGAAAACCCTTTTTTGAATTGTTGTCACATGGTCCAAGGAGGCTTGTAATATCTGTGAGAGTTATCAATATGGGTTGTGGTTGGACGGTGGGGACTTGGGGTGATAAGAAATTTGGGGTTCGAGTCAAATGAAAAAAGTTTCGTCGGGAGAGCTGTCCTCAAAAAAAATCCCGCGGCAAACGATTTGAATTTAGTCAAGCTCCAAAACAAATATCAAATATATGTGAAACTAAAAAAAAGAATACGAGACTTCTAAACTTTCAATATTTTATAACACCAGATCTATAATCCACATGATTCGAACAGTAAAAAGCCAAAAGTAATAACGACCTTTCTCTAAATAATAATAATTGATTTGTTGGCATTTTTCTGACAAAAGAAAGAAACATAAGTACTACAGTATTTATTTAACTAGGCGGAGAACTTTTGACAATTAGATACTATAGTTTGTTGAGCTTAGATTTTTTTAAAATTGAGCTTAGATTTGAAGACGAATCTGTTACCACATCTTTGTGTCAATAAAACAATAAGAGTACTAATTTTCTTTTAGTCCTGTATTCACATGTGGTGATAAATAATTAAATATAATAAAATCTTAAATTATAATCGTTTTATCCCATTTTACGTGAAATATTTCGGCATATAATTACAACGATTACAAATTTTAGATATCGAATGCTTAAAGCTAAAAAAGAAAGAAAAAAGATGACTAACTCACTCCTATAGTAAAGCTTCATTTAGATTAACTACTAGAAAAAAGCTTTTGAGTCAGAAAAGTTAAGTTATGATTCATTATTTAGTTCAAAATTGATCAGCTAAATTTTAACCCAAACAAATATTGGATAGTATGCTAATTGCTGGATATGACGACACAAATCATATGTCATAAAGTGCGAATCAATAATTGTAAAAGTGAACTACCTCAATCTTCCAATGGGAAAGTAGATAGGAAGAAACCACGGCAAAAAGGGTAAATTCTAAACTAGAACGAATGACTATTTGGTTGACACTGATTACCAACTAAGAGAGCACTTTCATACTTTTTTTTATTTTTATATCTAGATTGTACGGACTCGATTAATTCAAATTCAATTTGCATGACATTGAAAAAGAGAAGCCAAAGGATACAAAAGAATCAAAGATAACATATCCTAGTCGTGTGGTTTTTGATAACATTCTTGTATACAATGTCGCATGACTTAAAGCCTTTTCCCACCACCATTACACAACACTTTTCCCATCAATTACGTTCCCTCAAGGTATCTGCTTATTCTTTTTAAGAAGTGATTGCAGAAACATAGAATTGTGCGATATATAAGATGGAAGATTCTGAGGGAAGTACTCCATATACGAGTACCCTGGAGAGACTGACCAGCTATGATTATATCTCCAAAAATTATGGGTCATCTGAGGTTGCTGCTGCAGTTTTTGTGGCCATAATTATACCAATATTCCTCTCCATGTCACTTATGGGGAACAAGGACCCGGCACTTTTGTAACTCAATTTTTTTTTTTTTTTGGGAACCAAACTAACCCATTAAAAAAAAAAAAAAAAACCAAACTAGGCTTCACGCACAGAATCTGTGCGTGAAAGGACCAAAATGTAACTTTTTGAGTTTGGTCCTTTCACGCACAGAATCTGTGCGTGAAGCCTAGTTTGGTATAATATATCTCATTCAATGCTCCCACCAAGGTTTGATCCCATTTTGTTGGCATAAAAAAGAAGTGAGTAAAAAAGAGAGGCTAAACCACCAAGCCAAATTGGTGAATATTACAAAGTAGACACTTTTTATTTTTTATATTGTTCACTAATGTTATCTAACTCGTTTTCATAAATTGAATTTCGAACCTCGAAATTGACATTCAAAACATCATTACCACGGGATTAGCATATCGAAATAGATTTTTTATCATTAAATTTTTACTAGAGAAGAATGAAATTTTTGCACAAATTTGGGGCAAAATTCAAATTGAATGGGATAACGGGGGTTTTTTTGGAAAATCGGCTCGGCCAAACCACCTTGCAGTTTGTCCGCGTAGATCTCGAAAAAATACCTTGAATAAAAAAAAAAATCGCGTAAATCGGACATCCGAGCGCAAAGTTATGACCATTTAAAGTTTCAACAATTTACAACTAGTTTTCTACCTATGCTCTGGTCCTTATTTTTTATTTACGTGAGTGAAGAGGCATATGTATACTTGATGTAATGAGTCAATATTATTGTACGCTAAAAAAAATATTAAGTTCTATATAAAATATTTATATTCCAACGTTTTGAAACATGACTAATCTTCGGTCAAAGTATGAAAAAAAAACTTAAAGATAACAAGTTTTCAAACTTACTTCGAGGCACTTTACAACCCCTGAAGCGACGATCCAAACATATATGTATACTTGATGTAATGAGCCGACATTATTTTACGCTAAAAAAATATTAAGTTCTATATAAAATATTTATATTTAGGTGTTTTGAAACGTGACTAATCTTCGGTCAGAGTACGGAAAAAAACTTAATTTTAAGTTTGATTTCCAAAGAACAAAGATGATAAGTTTCCAAGCAAACAAAACTTACTTCGGGGCACTTTACAACCCCTAAAACGACGATCCAAATGTTTAGACATACTTGATGTAATGAGCCGACGTTATTGTACGCAAAAACATATATTAAGTTCTATATAAAATATTGATATTTTGGGATTTTGAAACATGACTAATCTTTGCTCAAAGTATGGAAAAAACGCGATTTTTGATAGCTTTAAAAAAGAAAAAAAAAAATACCCCCTTTCACGCACAGAATCTGTGCGTGAAAGGACCAAACTCAAAAAGTTACAGTTTGGTCCTTTCACGCACAGATTCTGTGCGTGAAGCCTAGTTTTTTTTTTTTTTTTTTTGGGTTACAAAAGTGTCGGGCTCGGGGAAGAAGAAGGCAAAACAGAGAGGTGTTCCGGTTGAAGTTGGTGGTGAGGCAGGTCTTGTAATGCGCCATGCTAAGTCAGCTAAATTGGTTGAAGTTCCTTAGGAAGGTGCTACAACTGTAACAACTCTATTTGAGCAGTCTTGTAAAAAACATTCCTCTGATCGCTGTGTGGGAACTAGAAAACTAGTTAGCAGGGACTTTGTTACTGCAAGTGATGGAAGGAAGTTTGAGAAACTTCACCTGGGGGAGTATAAGTGGGAGTCTTATGGAAAAGTATTCGATCGCGCTTGCAACTTTGCCTCTGGTCTTGTTAATTTGGGTCATGATGTGGACACTTGTGCTGCTATCTTCGCAGAAACTCGTGCGGAGTGGCTCATTGCCTTTCAGGGATGCTTCTGGAAAAATATTATTGTTGTTACTGTTTATGCTTCTTTGGGCGATGATGCACTTATACATTCACTCAATGAGACTCAGGCATCTACATTGATATGTGATGCTAAGCAACTGAAAAAATTGGTTTATGTTATTTCGAGCCTGAAAACTGTCAAGAATGTCATCTATTTTGAGGATGACGAGAAATATGAGATGGCAACAGATTTCACAAGTATTGATAGCCGAAGGATGTCATCTTTCTCAGAAGTTGAAAAGCTGGGTAGAAATAGTCCTATTCAACCAAGAATGCCTATTAAAGAAGATATTGTTGTGATCATGTATACAAGTGGCAGTACAGGCTTGCCTAAGGGTGTTATGATAACTCAGGGCAACATTGTAGCCACTACAGCTGCTGTTATGACTGTGATTCCAAAACTTGGGAGCAGTGATGTCTATTTGGCATACCTTCCTTTAGCTCATGTTTTTAAGTTGGCTGCTGAGACTGTAATACTGATTGGAGGTGCTTGTATTGGTTATGGTTTAGCCCTCACATTGACAGACACTTCTAACAAAATCATGAAGGGGACCAATGGAGATGCTACAAATTTAAAATCTATTTTAATGGCAGCAGTTCCAGCTATTCTGGATCGTGTTCGGGATGGTGTTATGAAGAAGATTGAGAAGAAGACAGGTTTTGCCAAGAAACTTTTCCACATCTCCTGCTATGGAAGGTAGCTAGTTTGAAGCTTGGGGTCTAGAGAAACAATTGTGGGATATCATTATATTTACAAAGGTGAGGGCTGTGCTTGGAGGAGATATCCGTGTCATGCTTTGCGGTGGTGCTCCTCTGTCAGGAGATCCTCAAAGATTTATCAACATTTGTATGGGAGATCCTATTGGTCAAGGGTATGGCTTGACAGAGACGTTTGCTGAAGCTGTTTTCTCCGAGTGGGATGATCCTTCTGTTGGGCGTGTTGGTCCACCTCTTCCTTATTACTTGGGAAGAAGGAGGTTACAAAATAGGTGATAAGCCTATGCCTCGGGGAGAAATGGTTGTTGGTGACAAACCTAATGAGGTTTATAAGGTTGATGAGAGAGGCATCACTGGTTCTACACTAGTGACATTGGGAGGTTTCATCCCGATAGATGCATTGAGATTATTGATAGATGTAGACACGTGATTTTTGACGCTCTCTTAGGTTTTATACCGTTTTAGAAGTTCAATATTTCATTTTAGGTTTAATCTTGATATTTTGACTTTTATATTGTTTTTAGTAGGTTTTATCATTTAGTTTAGCAGGACCCTCCTGGAAAATGGGATTTAGTTTATCCGGACCCTCCTGAAAAATGGGATTTAGTTTAGCAGGACCCTCCAGGAAAATGAGATTTAGTTTATCAGGACCCTCCTGAAAAATGAGATTTAGCTCATCAGGACCCTCCTGGAAAATGGGATGTAGTCATCAGGACCTTCCTGAAAAATGGAATTTAATTTATCAGGACTCTCATGAAAAATGGGATTTACCTTATCAGGACCCTCCTGGAAAATGGGATTTACCTTATTAGGGCTCTCCTGGAAAATGGGATTTAGCCGTCAGGAGCCTCTTGAAAAATGGGATTTAGGACATCGGCACCCTTCTGGATAATGGGATTTACTTTACTTTTGTTAACACTCACAAAATTTTCCTTGTGCGAACTAGGACAATTTTTTTTTGTTCGTTTTGTTTGTCTTTGATAATTTACATGTCCCGCCTGGAGAATGGGAGAAAGTTCGAAAAGTCAGGACCCGCTTGAAGAATGAGATGATCAGGAACTCGGTTGGAGAATAGGGCCACCTTTCAATTTCAAGTTCAAGAACCCACCTGGATAATAGGGACTTCTTTCAATTCCAAGTTTAGGAGCTCGCTTGAAGAATAGGTTGTACTTTCAGTTAGAAGTAGCAGGAGCCCACCTGAAGGATTGGGTTAACTTTCAATTGCTTTTCAATTTCATGATTAAGACCCCGCCTGAAGCATGGGGTTTACTTTCAAGTTCAATTCGAGATCGAAGTGTTTATCTCACACTTAGGAAGACATGAAGATTCAAGTTAAGATTCAAGAGAAGCTACATAGATAGGATCTTGTACTTATATTTTCTTTTTGACTTTTGTTTTTCATTTGATGTAATAACAGGACCGCGGACCGAAGCCTGGACAAGACCTCGCTTGACTCTCCAACTCAGTATGTTTGATCACCCTTCGTAATCCTTGAACTACACGTGACCTGATTCCCTTATAACTTGGAATGTAGGATGCCCAAAACCAGGGCTCAGTTGCATCCTTCTCTTTCTTTCTTCTCCTTCTAGGATAATGGTCGGGTCAAATTATGCTTTTGTCTACTTGTTTATCTGAAAACTCTTCGTGTTCTCAGTCAAATAGAGGCAGGATGTAGATACTTGATTTTTGACCCTCCCTGAGTTGTTTTGCACGATTTTAGCATTACATATTTCATTTCGGTTTAATCTTGCTATTCTGACTTTTATGTCATTCTAGTTATTTTTACTTGTGAAAATCCAAAACTACAAAAATAGAGTTATATTTAAGATGAAGAGAAAATTTCATTAAAAAAAGATATTCTCTTTTATTTTTAAAATTAGGTTTAAATAAATAAATTAGTATTTTCTTAGTCTAAAATTAGGTGGTTAATATCCATATTAGTGTATTTTTATTTCTCCTTAAATGAAATTCAAGAGAAAAAGGTGAACCAACCACAATTGGCTACTTGCCAAAGATTCTTCCTTATCCCATTCCCTAATAAACTCGTGGGGTTCACCTGAATTTCTACACCAATTTTCACATAACAGAGACACGTATAGTACACATATTTGCACTGGATCCCTTTTTCCTTTCCATGTCCACATATACACATCATACCATACAT